>NC_134124.1:31630970-31935137 GCF_040939455.1 Microcebus murinus
AAAGTGCAATGGGAAAATACCTGCAGACAGCCCCGCACAGAGAGGAAGTGACCTGAGTGTGGCTCTCGCTCCCTATTTTCCGCTTACTGTCAGAAGAAGATGATAAGGTAGTTGAGAAGTGAGGGTTCACAGAGATGCCAGGGTTGCCTTGGAGCGTGGGGGAGCTGGCAGGGCTTCCGCAGGGACTGGTCCATGCTGGGAGCTGGGCGGAGCTTGCTGCCCAGTCTGAGTCTCGGAGTCGGCAGCTGCACCAGAGCGCAGGAGAGAACCCAGTGCGGGCATCAGTGAGCGCCCAGCTGCAGCCACCTCCGCAGCAATGCAGGGAGGCTGGAGCCTGGTGCTCAAGGGCCAGGCAAGACCACGTGTCAAAGGGGGTCAGCGGGAGCCAGCAGGGAAGAGCAGACCCCACCCCACCACGGTGTCTGCCAGCTCCCACGCTCGGGAGCCTCCTGCAATGGAGGGCAGGAATGGGGCAGGACAGAAGGACCTGAGGGAGTGAACCTTTATCCAAAAGAGGCTGTTTTATTTTTTATTTATTTTTTTGAGACAGAGTCTCACTTTGTTGCCCAGCTAGAGTGAGTGCCGTGGCATCAGCCTAGCTCACAGCAACCTCAAACTCCTGGGCTCAAGCAATCCTGCTGCCTCAGCCTCCCAAGTAGCTGGGACTACAGGCATGCGCCACCATGCCCGGCTAATTTTTTCTATATATATATTAGTTGGCCAATTCATTTCTATTTATAGTAGAGACGGGGGTCTCGCTCTTGCTCAGGCTGGTTTCGAACTCCTGACCTCGAGCGATCCTCCTGCCTTGGCCTCCCAGAGTGCTAGGATTACAGGCGTGAGCCACCGCGCCCAGCCAAAAGAGGCTGTTTTAAGCCGGAAGAACCAAGTTCCATAAAACTGGCAGTTTGCCCTCCCAATCCTGTCAGGTTCCAATGTCCCTGGTTCTTTTGTCTCAGTAGAGAAGAATGACCACTGAGCCTGAGTCGATGGAACAAACGAGCAGGCCAAACAGGTGCCAGCAGGCCAAGCACCAAGATGTATTAACACTAAGCACAGTGCGTTCCAGAGAGGGAACGGCTCTATCTCCACGAGTGGCGACGACCCTGGGTTTTTAGCACACACTTGCATTTGTGTCATAACAGGCCTGCCTGGCTCTCCTCCCTATGGGCGGAATTTCCCTCCCCCTCCCCCCCGCCCCCCCCCCTCCTTGGGTGATTGACAGGTTGGGCTTATATAACTAAATTCTTTATGCACATTCGGAATTCCCAGAATTCCCCTTGATTGCCCATGGTGGGGTGGGGGTACATCTGCAATGAACCCCGGGTCAGCTGAGGACAATTAAAATCTTCCACTGCCCATGGACCAGTTTGTTCCCGTTGTGGCCCTGGCCATGCCCCCAGTTTGCGGTTTCTCTGCGTCCTTTTTGGTTCGTCAGTCCCCATCATCCACAAAGCATCTGTTCCTCTCCCTTCCTCCTTATCCCTACCTGACACTATAAGCAAGATGATCAAGCCCATCTGAGTGCTAGTGAGTACTACCTTTGGGTATTGCTACACTAATATTTATCAAGCACTTACCTATGTCCTTGGCAGAAAGCTAAGCATGTATTTGATCTTTATTTATTTACTTGAGACAGAGTCTCAATCTGTTGCCCTTGCTAGAGTGCTGTGGCATCAGCCTAGCTCACAGCAACCTCAAACTCCTGGGCTCAAGGGATCCTGCTGCCTCAGCCTCCCAAGTAGCTGGGACTACAGGCATGTGCCACCATGTCCGGCTAAGTTTTTTCCTATATTTTAGTTGTCCAGATAATTTCTTTCTATTTTAGTAGAGATGGGGTCTCACTCTTGCTCAGGCTGGTCTCAAACTCCTGAGCTCAAGCAATCCGCCCGCCTCGGCTTCTTAGAGTGCTAGGATTACAGGCGTGAGCCACCACTCCTGGCCAGTATTTGATCTTCTAAAGCATGATTTTTCAATTAATCACTAGGACAAACATTCCAGAAAGTGCTGAAACATTAACATTCCGTTTGATGAATGACTGTAAAATCAACACTGGTTCCTGAGCTGCCCCTAACACGTGTATGGCCTGGAGCAAGAGACTGTCTTAGTACCCCTGGCTCGGGGCCTGCCCCTTTCTCTCCCCACCCCTGGTTCTGTCCCATACCCTGGAAGGCCTCACACGCCCATCTGTACACACCCAGCCCTCAAATCCAAGACCTGTCCCCCTGCCCTTCAGACAGCCTTCTGTAAGACACCTCCTGGGGCTAGAGTTACCAACTGGGAGCGAGGTCTCGTCTCTGGAGGACTGGCGTGGGGAGGCCTGGAAGCAGGTCTGGGCTGTACAGGCAGGGTTCCTCGTGCCCGATGCATGATCCCAAAGGTGGGGGACATGGGCTCCTGGGGGTGGGGTGGGGGGGGCATGGCACTTGATCCCTATGGATTTTTTGTCCCATGTGGCAATGAGCAGACAGTAAGGCCATACTGTGGTCTTCTAAAGTGTGGGGCCCAGGATGGAGGCCCAGTTGCCCTTTGTCTCTCCACACATGAAAGTCTAACTCCTCCAAGTAGTTCTTCTGGGCCCTTTGACTCATAGGGAAGATTAACACTACAAACCACCTAGAATAAAACAGGAGAAAGTATTCATGATCTTGAGTAGGCAAAGATTTCTTAGGACACAAAAAGTATAAACCATAAAGAAATATATGAGAAACTGGACTAGAACAAAATAATTTAAAGCTCTGTTCCTCAAAATAACATTAAGAAAATAAAAAGATAAGCCACAAACTTGGAGAAAATATTCAAATATTTATCTAACAACGGATTTCTAACTAGAATATATGAAGAATTCTTACAACTCAATAACAATTCAATTAAAAATGGGCACAAGAGCCACGCTCAGGTGGCTTATGTCTGCAATTCCAGTGCTTTGGGAGGCTGAAGGAGGAGGATTGCTTGAGGCCAGGACCAGCCTGGACAACATAGCAAGACCCTGTCTCTTAAAAAAAAAAATTACCTGGGCATGGTGGCATATGCCTGTAGTCTCAGCTACTTGGAAGGCTGAAGCAGGAGGATCCCTTGAGCCCAAGAGTTCAAGGCTGCACTGAGCTATGATTGTGCCACCGCATTCCAGCTTGGGTGACAGAGTGAGATCCTATCTCCAAAAGAAAAGGCAAAAGATTTGAAGTCTTTACAAAAGATATATGTTGGAGACTAAGACCCTCCACATTCCAACAACTTGTCCTGACTTGTCCAGACTAGTCCTACGCACCGAAAATAGCCTAAGATGAAAATAGCACCCAGCCCTCCAGCTATAGTTCCGAAAAGAATGCATTCCATGACGTGCTTGCTCCAGGGCATGCTACCTGCAATTGTTCCCGACCCCCTGCCAGGTTGGGGTTGAGTGATCCATCACAAACAGCTTTAGGTGCCATTGAGATGCTGATTGGGGCTGATTAGCCCACACCCAAGCCTCATCATCCCCCCACTGTATTTTTCTGTTTCTACTTCCTTGTTTTCTGTATATAAAACCTACTAAAAATCCAAGTAAAGTAGACCTTGACAACCATTTGCTTGGTCTCGCTCCTTTCTCTCACCCATCTCTTTCAGGCACGGTCCCCCTCGCCCCCGAGAGTAACAGAAGGTCCCGCGGGCCGGGACAGATATATATGAAAACCCACTAAGTATGTGAAAAGATGCTCCATGTTATCAATAATCAAGGAAATGCAAATTGAAACCACATATGGATACCACTACATACATGAATGGCTAAAATTCAACCGTTGCTGGTGAGAATGTAAAATTAAACCTCTGAAAACAGTTTTCCAGTTCCTTAAAGTTATATCGTTAGTACCATCCAATCCAGCAGTTCCACTGTTTATCCCAAAGAAAAGACCATGTCTACCCAAAGATTTGTATTTAAATGTACAAGTGAATGCATAAATTGTGGTATAGCCTTCCAATGGAAGATTACTCAGCAGCAAAAACAATGCTACTGATACATACAACATGGATTAACCTCAAAAACATTATGCTGAGAGAAAGCAGGCACGAGTACGTACTATAGCAAATCTATAGGAACAGAAAGAGTAGCTCTAGAAAGCCTAGAACTGGGAGGGCTAGGGAGATTGGGGGTACATGCTGTATTGGCCCATTTACATAGAAACTTTAGAAGACACAAAAATTAATGTAGTGACAGAGAACAAATCATCAGTTGCCTGGGGATGGGAGGAGACTGACTAGGAGGGAGGTCAAGGGAACCTTTTGGAATGATGGAACCATCTGTGAGTGGTAGTTATATGGGAGTATAGATTTATCAATCTTATTTAAATGTATAATTAAAATATTATTGTATTTAAGCCATACTTCAATGAAGCTGATTATGAACAGGTCCAAAGCCAAAATTAAAATCAGTAGTTACAAATTCACTGAAACTATTTTTTGAAGTATTAAACAATTGTACTGAAAACCTAAAACGTTGTTTTAGAAAAACTGAAAACACAAGGTATAAAAATCATTTTATTTAAACTGTTGAAATATGATGACACCTGCCCCCCATAACACGTACGGTTGACCCTCAGTTTCCGTAGAGCAGCAGTCCCCAACCTTTTTGGCACCAGGGATTGGTTTCATATGACAATTTTTCCACAGACCAGGGCAGATGGTGTTGGGATGATTCAAGCACATTTACTGAGCAAACCTCTCTGCTGATGACAATCTGTTTGCAGCTGCTCCCCAGCACTAGCATCACCGACAGCTCCACCTCAGATCTTCAGGCACTAGAGTCTCACAAGGAGCAGGCAACCTGGATTGCTCCCATGCAGTTTAGAGTAGGGTTCGCACTCCTATGAGAATCTAATGGGACTTGCGGGCCTGTTGCTCACCTTCTGCCGTGCAGCCTGGTTCCTAACAGGCCACGGACCGGTACTGCTCCTGGCCAGGGTGTTGGGGACTGCAGCCATAGAGGGTTGCTTTCAGCATTGCCCAAGGTTACCCAAATCCATAGATGCTCAAGTCCATTACGTGAAACATGTGATTGCACATGACTTAAGCAACCCATTCCTCCCATATACTTCAAATCGTCTCTAGATTACTTACAATACCTAATACAATGTAAAGTTTTAAAATTTGTATTGTTTTTTGTGTCATTTTAAAAATTTTGTAGGTATTTTCCATCCACAGTTGATTGAGTCCACAGATGGGGAACTTGTACATATAAGGTCAGCTGCTTTTAATTCTTTCAATTTCATTTAAATTGAAGTAACTGGACTCCAAACTCTTGCTAGAGAAAGAAGAGCAAAATGGGCTCCTCACTACAAAAGAACATCTTCCTGGTTTTGGCAATCTTGTTACTGTTTCCAGAAACTGTAAAGGTTACCTTTAAAGCCCAGGCTGGGGATGAGCACCTACTTACCCACACATCCAGTCAACTACACTTTTGGGGTCTACTGTTAACCTCTGGTAGAAGTAACATTAAAAATTACCAATTTTATGGAAAGGATGTAAAGTCCCAGGGATAAGTCAGGCTTCTCAGATTTATTTTAGGGAAAAACCCCAAAGCTTAAACCACCCCCAACACAAGAAGCACGGGAATATCTTAAAATAGGAATTTATACAGCTTTTAGCATGGATTTTAGATGCAGAAACATTCACTATGTTTGCTCAGTACACACTATACTTCAGGATTATGTCAATAGATAAGACATCTTGTGTTATGTATAGAATCCAACTCAACCCCCACCCCCACACTTGGAATGTTAATTTTGAATGAAGGATTTACACTCAAACACTTTTTTTTGGAGACACAGTCTCACTCTCTTGCCTGGGCTAAAGTGCCGTGGCTGTCAGCCTTGCTCACAGCACAACTCCTGGGCTCAAGCAATTCTGCCTCAGCCTCCCGAGCAGCTGGGACTACAGGCATGTGCCACTATGTCTGGCTAATTTTTTCTATATATTTGTAGTTGGCCAATTAATTTCTTTCTATTTTTAGTAGAGATGGGGTCTCACTCTTGCTCAGGCTGGTTTTGAACTCCTGATCTCGAGCGATCCTCTCTCCTTAGCCTCCCAGAGTGCTATGATTACAGGCGTGAGCCACCACGCCCATCCCTTAAACATGTATTCTTGAACTTCTGCTCTTCAGTAGTTTACTTCCAAGTGCTTGCAATAGCAGTACTTCCGTGTTTGGAGAACTAATCTACACCCCAGATCTAGTATTTCCACAAGTTTCTCCCTTAGTCAAGATTTCACATTTTTTTTCATCCTAGTTCCTGCTTCTTGGATTCGTTTTAAACAGGAAGAACATATACTTCATGTCAACATGGTAATCATGTTCGTGTTTCGAACCATTCCTGTATGTCTAAATCAAGGCAAATAATTTGAAAACAGTGGCCAAATTTACAACTTCATCCCTATAAGAAAGATCAAAGCTTTTTTAAAAGGTAAGTCTTACATTTCATGAAAGTCTGAAGGTCTCAGACTAAAACTTACACTTTCTAATGTTAGGTAGGGTAAGGTGGGGGGAAAAACTATAATTTCACCTACCTTTATGCAGGGAGACCTAGATAGAGAACACTTTCTCTACAATTAATTCATTCAACAAGAATTTATTTATTCACCTTGGCTGTGTCAGCTACGGGGATACAGAGGTGAGCAAGACTGTAATCACAAAGTCCTTGCTCTCATGGAGTTCACATTCTACTGTAGTTAATTTCAGTTAAAACCAGAACCTTACATTTATTCAGAGTGGAAATGTGGGCATACAATATAGAAAATAAAGAAATAAAAAGATACACACAGTAAACAACTTGGAGAATTTATTTAAAGAGTAGAAAATGAAAAGCATGATTCTAACATTTATTTAGAATATGAACAAAATTAGAAAAGTTAAACTACAGAAAAGAGAGCAGAGATACTGAAGTTGGCTTAATGGCCACACAATACAAACAAGCAAACCCGAGTTTCTGTCATGCAAATAAGCATTAAGGAAAATATGGGAATGTTTACAGAACAGGTTGAGACAAATATTAAAATTTACATAAGAAACTGTACATAAATGAAAAATAAATTAGGCAATTTACAAGAAATGTTTTACAGGTTACAAGAGGCTTATATAACTTAGTTTATTATGAATAAAATCTGTAGAACATCATACATTTTTACATCACAGATTCAGTGTTAGAATGCAGACATGATAAAACTTAGATTTGACAAGAATAATTCAACAGAATAAGGCAACTTAAACTGAAATGGTATGTGTAAGTAAAATTAACCCCCAAGTTAGAGGATTCTCTAGATTGGGACATAAAAACATCTTCTAGGTATGATTTGGTCAATAACTGGGCAGAATTAAGACAAATGCCATTCAACTTCAGTTATGTTAGAGTTTGACTGTAGTTCAAATAAAAGCACAAAATGCATTAAAAAAATAATAAAACCACCTTAGCATCACTTACATCCTAATGACATTAATTATATCTGGGACAAGGAGACCAGGATATCAGTGTTAGTTCTATAAAGTTTTCTTTCCAAACGTTGCAGATTAAACAACAAGGGGCCACTCAGGGAAAAGTGGCAAATTTCAAAATAGCTTCATATCTGTGACAGATATGCAGATGAAATTCAGACATACAACATAAAGCTAAAATAAACTCAAATTGTTTTACATTACTTATGTATATTTTAAAAATTATAACAAAACTGAAATGTCTTTTTGGAAAGCTATTGGAACAATAAGCACTGCAAGGTATGAAAGATGTTTAGAAATAACAAAAGAATTTAGTAATATCCTCGAGTTGAATTAGTTGCATATTTATCAATGCTTTGTGTAGAAACTTGGAGAAAAAAGAATTAGCGGCACATTTACACAATTCAAAATCTTGATTTTTAACCTCATTCAATTCCTTTGAAAAATACATTCCTCATTAGTTCTTTTAAACACAAAATTAGTGGCAGTTGCAGCCAAAGACTGAAAATCTAAAAGACAAATAACCCGACCTTTTGACTACTGGAGCTAAAACATAAATAGATTTTTAGATTTTCTTAAAACAACAACAACAACAAAAAAAACAACTCCCCCCCAAACACATCATTCAACACCAACTGTAGTACCTGAAATTCCAGTATTAGCTCACTGCTATTTATTTTAAATAGTAATGTAGGAATCCCAGACACATGTCCATGTGATCATTCCAATTACAAGGAAAAAAGCATTTTAGGTCTTAAACATATCTCATGTGGACATGAGTGTAATGCATGATATTTCAACTTACTTGCAGTTAACTGAAGTTTATTTTTTTTTTTTAGAGATGGCATCTTACTTTATTTCCCAGGCTGGACTTGAAGTCCTGGGCTCAAGCGATCCTTCTACTTCAGACTCCCAAGTAGCTGGGAGTATTAAACTTTTGTTTTATAAATTTTGTGTTGGACAAAAGAAATGATTCCAGGAGAGGTTCATCCCACATCTATAACCACTCAACAATGATAAGAGTGAGCTTAAAGAAAAAGGCCACTAAAAATACCAAATATATCTAATACAGATGGTTCCTGACTTATAATGGTTTGACTTTTTCAACTTTACCATGCAGCAGAAGTGATACACATTCACTAGCAACCATACTTTGAATTTTGTATTCTGATACTACCCAGACTAATGATACATGGTATAATACCTCTTACATGAGATGAACACCTTTAATACAAATTAGGCATTGTGTTAGATGATTCTGCCTAACTGCAGGCTAATGTAAGTGTTCTGAGCATGTTTAATGTAGGCTAGAGTTAGCTATGATGTTTGATAGGTTAGGTGTATTAAGTGCATTTTCGACTTACAATATTTTCAAATTAACAATGGGTTTACTGGGACATAACCCCATTGTAAGTCAAGAAACATCTGTATTCCACCAACATCTATGAATTTAGTGGGATGTTTTCTTTTTGTACAATGATAAAGTTATAATGCCCATACAATTTTGAAATCAACACAGTAAAAATCCCAGGTACCTTTACAGATTAAAGAACACACATACATATACCCTTTAATACATATGTATGTATCTCACAGGCAGTAACATAATATGAGAAAATAACTAATACCATTCTACTGGTTTGGTGAGAATCCAAAATCTAGTACCTATTAATATTTACCAATAAAAATTATGTAATAATTATAAAAATATTATATAAGCACTAATAGTTAATTCTAAAACATGACACTAAATATCTGAAAAAATTATTTTAGTCATCCCAAATACTGCCACGAATAAAACATCTGTCTTTCTCAGGATTCTGATAAATGACTCATTTCCTGTTGTAACAAACCAATTCCCTCAAATAAAGACCAGTGACTAGCACTATTTCCAATACAACCAGATTATGACATTCTGTCCACTGAATATACAGGATACTGCAAATAGGGATTGCTTTAAGGAAATAATTAAACATTTCCATTTTGAAGTGGAACTATTCAGAATTTAGGTATGGCAGAAAAGCCAGGATGATTCACTTCATACCCCATTATTTTGAATGGGGTATTCAAATACTTTAAACAAGAAAAACATTACTCACTTTTTTTGGGTCTTCACTGATTATTGCTACACTCAGTAGAAAATATGAGACAACTATTCTCTTAAATAGTGAAACCAGACAATAATATAAAGCACATCACAGATTAGAAACAAAGTTGGCTGAAATCCTTCAGTATTAGAACACTAGAATAAACATAATTTCAAAATAGGACATCATTGATATTTCATGGCAAATCACTTTAAAACTGAGGTCATTATTACAAAAAGGCAATATATTTCTTTTTTGTTTACACACACCACACAAAAGTAAGTTAAATGCAAAATAATGTCCACCCATTTTAATTATCCTCTATCAGTTTTTACATGGCTTTACGGGAGAATTTCTAAACTACATTCTTAAATGCAATAGACTAAAAAGCATAAAGTGCTCAACAGAAAGAAAAAAGATGCTAAACAAACTATGAAAAAATTTTGCTTATAATAAACAGAGTGGTTATAAAGAACATTTGAAAACTATTGTCTGGTTAAGCTTTCCACCCTAGAATGCAACCTTAAAAATCAAGGCAAGATGTAATGGACTACTCTTTGAAGGCAAGAACCACTGGAAAAAAGAGGAAAACCTTTTCACTTTGAGCTGCATAATTCTGTTTACAGATACAGTCTCTCTACGTAACATAAGAACTGGTACTTACACAATCAAAGGCAAAAAAAAAAAAAAAAAAAACCTTCAAGAATTTTTAGAGTCTAATATTTGGCAAATAATCCAAACCTCTTTGAAGGCCTTTCAATTATCATGTATATTATTAGCAATGCAACTGACTTAAGCCCAAGAATCTACCTAATTTCCCACCTATTTAGAGTAGTTGAGCAAAGAATTGCCATGTTAAATCATACGGCTAGTCTACTACTAATACTTAGTCTTTGGAGAGAAGTGTTTGGGTATGGAACAGAAAGCCATTAAATCTACAAGTCTCTAGTTAAAAGGCAATCTTTTTGTAGGGGAGTGGTGGTGGTATGTTCTAGAGCTTGTGTTCTTTACCAAGCCCCATGGTAAGTCGACACTGCTCTTTGCATTTGAAAAACTTATCAGAGTTATAAGAACGAAAACCAAGCCCAGAAATTATAAAGATTCTTTTGTGCGTACAGAACAATGAAAGAGTCTCTTTTTAATCCTTTAGCTTAAAATTGGCCGGTATATTTTTTAAAAAATTGGCTGTTCAAAGTTGAAATCACAATTTTAGAAATTAAGTCAATGAAATAATTTCCTTCAGCAAAGGAAGTATGCATTTTGGAGACTGTTGAGAACTGTCAGGATATATGTCTTGGGCAATTTTGTTAATATCAGTATTACTGGAAAAATGATATACACTATAATGAGATGGTAAGATGCCACTATATTTTTGGAATGGTCAGAAATACGGCCTATCTGTATAAAATAAACTAGCCCAAATAAACTTTCTTATCCCTCTCTGTATTCAAAAAAATTAAGGTTCCTATATTTTTTCCTCTGAAATGTTCTTTACAGAGGCCATGTTCAGAAAGTTTTCATGGACACATGATAGTATTCATTTTAAAGAGGTAGTTCTGGAACTGTGCTGTTTAGTACAGCAGCCAGTACCCATATGTGGCTATGGAGCATTTGAAACGTGATTAGTTCAAATTGTGATGTACTGTAAGTATAAAATATATGCTGGTTTTCAAGACTGAGGATCAAAGAGGGGAATAGGGTAAAACACCTTCTAAATAAGCTTTTGTACTGATTGCAAGTTGAAATAACATACTGGATTATATTGGGTTAAATAAAAATACATAATTAAGATGAATTTCACCTGTTTGCTGTTACTTTTTAATGTGCTTAATAAAAAGTGTAAAATTACATGTGGTTCACATTTCTATTAGACAGCACTGTTCAAGAACATAGAGTTCTGAGGCATTACAACCTTCATATCACAATTCTGTGTTCTTATTACTCCAGAAATTCTAGATTACGAATGGGAAAAGCTCAGAACAACAGTGGCAAGATAGTTCTTCACTTTACATGCATTTTAGTAGGCAATCTGACTTTTAAAGGACAAAATATATGAATCATATTTCCATATTAAGCAAAGTACAGTGATCAAATTAAAAGAGACTTTTGATCATTCCATTTTTTCTTAAAGAAAGACTGCCCTAAACCCATAGCTGCTGACGTACAGTTTGCTACAGGTATAAAACTTATAATTACTATCATTCAGTAAGACTCCTATCTATACAAATGCCCAAATCAGAAACTTTAAAAACAAACTGAACTGACTTGAATTCACAGTTCCAAATAGTCTAAAAAATTAGCATTACATGCTTTCCCCCTAAATACTCATTACTTATATGTTCATGTCTTTATATGTAAAGAAAACTATAAACACTTCAGCACAAAAAGTGAAAACTACATGGAATAATGCCTTTTTCAAGCAACTCTTGATAGTCTAACTGAAAACTGCTATTGAGCAAAATTATGGTTTGTAAAACACATAATATTTCCTTTGTGTAATATAAACAATTTTAAGCTCTTCAAAGTATATCCAGACTTATTGGTAATTTATAGAGATGAATTTCTCATCGTCCTCCTCAAGTCTTTCTACTTACTAACCCAAAAGCAACAGACTTTAACAACTTCATTGAACTGTTGGACTTCCAGTGTTAATGCCAACATAAAAACCTGAAAAACTTTTTTAACATTATAAAATATGAATTCAAAATAGAGAATAAATTCCCAGGCAAAAGGATTTACAAATTTTGGAACTATAATGCTTTTATTATCAGAATGTATGAAACACTGATCCTTTTATAATTCTGCAATATTGCCTCAGACTCTCACAAAATTTTCAAATTCATATTTTAGATTTCTATAACATTCATTTAAAATAAATGTGACTTTGTTGCTATTGTTCATAATAGAATAAAATGTGTAGTTTTAATGGTTCAGATCTAATAAAAAGAAACGAACAAGTACGTTTGGGCTGGAGATAAATGTGCTATAGAGAACCCAGAACACTCATCAGTGCACTCAAAGCATATTCCATCAGAACAGACCTCCTGGATTAAGTAATTATACCGCCAATTTTATATACTACTAAACATTTTAAACATGTATTAACTCATCAAACACAGAAAGTGCAATTTCACTAAATATGTGCATTTTCCAGAATTCATTTTAAAATTCAGGCTAAAAGTTAACAATAGTATTTCAATTAAATTATGGCATTTGAGAAAAGGTACACATCTGGGGAAAAATCACATAAACATGCTTTTTGGCAGGGGGTATGTTTAAAGAAACTACAATAATTAATAATTGCCTTAACAATTCTAAAATCACATAAAAATAATCATCTTTGATTGCCATTTCAATAATTTTTGATGCAGGGTATGATACTATCCGCTCATTAGTAATCAAAACACACAAAAAGACATGACAAATATTCAGAATCAATTATTTTGATAAGCTAAACATTTCTGAGAGATTTTTGTTTGAGTATACAGTACTACAATGGCTACGTAAAATAAAAAGAAAATCTTTTTGGAGAGGAAGCTCAGTAATCAGAGGCTGTATTGCATTTAAGAATTTAACACTGGTTATATACAAAAGGCAAAGCATTTCAAATAGAAATACTTCACATTACTGAGTTTTCTCTTACTATGGCAACATTCAGCAGCTTATGGTACTCTTTTATCCTTTGGTTCCCAGTGACAAACAATGCAGTGATAACGCCTCTGGTTTCAGTTCACCTTGGATGACATTTATTAGCAGAGAGAGACCTGATGCTTTAGCTGAAATTTGGCAGTCCAAGAAGTGCACCAACGGCTCCAAAGTATCCCTGTGTAATTTTAAAGTACTGTTAACATAGTGTAGCTTTTAAATTAGCATACAATATTAACCACATAAGAATACGTTTATGTATAATCTATTTGCACAATAATATTTAGAAATCTACCAATTTCCTTGATATTATAAAACATTTTCTAAAATTGTATTTCATTCTCTTTACATATACACATAGCTTCGAAATATGTATTTTTAAAGTGTTACTTTTAGACACTAAAGCTACCAGGACTGTAAGAGCAATTCTACACCTTCCAGCCTTTACTCAATAAACTAACTTCTTGTGGCTCTGCCTAATGCTCTCACTGCATGCTGCCCTTGTGGAGCTTCACAAGTTCACACCATTCTGATCTGCACAGTGAGAGCAGTGACAATGACACATGAAGCTTTTAAGAGTAGAACAAATTTATTTTGAATGTATTATTAATTTGTAATTATATAACTATTTGACTCCATTTATAAACAAAATTCAAGTTAAATATACTTAATCTAAAACATTATGTCGACCAATAATTACTCAGATAGAAATTTAACTTGATGTAGTAAATAAACAGGAAAAAATCTTAAAGAATAAATTCTAAATGCCAACAGAGCCTACTTTTTGGAGGTGGGGATGGGACTGTGGTAGTAGTATTAAGGAGAATTTTCACTGCTAAATTATATATTTTTGTATTGTTCACATTTAATGTTTGCAGTGTCAGGCTGAAAAACCCAAAGAAACAATTTAACAAAACAAAACAATATATCCAGTAAGTACGCAAGCACCCCAAGTATCTGAGGAGCTCTAGATCTCATGTATTGGTCAGAAAAACTGTAAAATCCTAATCTTAATGTGGTGCCTACCAGGTTATAGCAATTCTCTACCCCCAACTGAAAGTGAAATGAAGAAATCAATATTCTACTTAAGTAAATAATTGGTAGTTTTATAATTATAAATACAAAGAGCAATATAAAATTTGCAAATAAGAGCATGCTATTAAAATCAATGAAACATTATTTTTCTATCATACCTCATGTTCTAGAAACAATGCTTTCAGTTGACCTTTTGACCAATAATCCAGTGCATATGCCAGAAGTTTCATTGAGAGAGTATTAACACGTAAAAAGTTTCCCACAAAGACAACTCTGTTTATTTTCTAAAAGAAAAGAAAGAAGTAACTTGTAAAAAGAATTATTAAACAGATTTTACAATACTAAAGGTTCATAAAATCTTTATTTTAAAATGTAAACAACTACCTTTTATCAGTGCCTACTACATTCCTGGCACATAGCTTCATTATCCTGAATATTTAAAAATTAGTTCTGGGCCGGGCGTGGTGGCTCACGCCTGTAATCCTAACACTCTGGAAGGCAGAGGCTGGCAGACTGCTCAAGGTCAGGAGTTTGAAACCAGCCTGAGCAAGACTGAGACCCCGTCTCTACTATAAATAAAAAGACATTAATTGGCCAACTAACATATACAGAAAAAATTAGCCGGGTGTGGTGGCGCATGCCTACTTGGGAGGCTGAGGCAGCAGGATCGCTTGAGCCCAGGAGTTTGAGGTTGCTGTGAGCTAGGCTGACGCCACAGTACTCACTCTCGTCTGGGCAACAAAGCGAGACTCTGTCTCAAAAAAAAAATAAAAATTAGTTCTGGACACATCATTACACATTTGTCAAAGGTGACAATGTTGTGTCAAGGTAGGTTCATGGACTGTAACATAGAAACCACTCTGTTTTGGAATGCTGACATTCCACAGGGGAGGGCTGTGGGTGTGTATATTTGTGTAATATGGAAACTCTCTGTACTTTCCACTCAATTTTACTGTGAACCCAAAACTCCTCCAAAAAATAGTCTATTACAATGACCCTAGTAAATTATTATAGGTGAGACTTGTTTTAGAAAACAACCAATAAATAATCCATCTAACAAAGTAATTTGGAGACACATTACTGATGAGATTAAAGGAATCAAACCAAGGAAAAGTATTTTAAAATATGTTTAGGGTAAAATAAGCAGTAAACATACTCATATATTGCAATGCATGTTCAACGATGACAAGCAACTGTGGACTCTTTTTTGGAGAGTAACACTGAATGAGGTACTAGCATGTATATTCAACCTCTTGGATCATAACAATCGCTGTTCCAAGACTGATCCATCAAGTCATTCTCTCTCTGCTAAGATTCCACATGCACTAATTGGGTTTCTTAGGTGCCTCTATGACAAGGAAATTTTATTTGAGGGAACTAATGTTTGCATCTCCAGGAAATCTATTCTTATAAGCCCCCAAAGAAAAATATTCCCAAAATCTAGGTTAAAAAAGGCCTACTAGTGGTTTCATCAACCAATTTATTACACCAAGGTTAAATTATTTAAAAAGTTAAGAGATAGGCCGGGTGTGGTGGTGGCTCACGCTCATAATCTTAGCACTCTGGGAGGCTGAGGGGGGCAGATTGCTCGAGGTCAGGAGTTCAAAACCAGCCTGAGCAAGAGCGAGACCCCGTCTCTACTATAAATAGAAAGAAATTAATTGGCCAACTAATATATATAGAAAAAACTAGCCGGGCATGGTGGTGCATGCCTGTAGTCCCAGCTACTCAGGAGGCTGAGGCAGTAGGATCGCTTGAGCCCAGGAGTTTGAGGTTGCTGTAAGCTAGGCTGACACCACGGCACTCAGTCTAGCCTGGGCAACAGAGTGAGACTCTGTCTCACACACACAAAAAAAATACAGTACTTACCACCTAATACATACTAAACAATTTACTTGTCAGGGATCTTTGTTTTCTTTATATCCCAAGTGCCTAGAACAATGCCTGGCACATGGCACTCTATAAATATTTGCACAATGAGGAAATGAGTGAATAAACAAATGAAGGATTTCTTCAAAAAGCAAACTTCCCAGCTGTGCGCAGTGGCTCACGCCTGTAATCCTAACACTCTGGGAGGCCAAAGTGGGTGATTGCTCGAGGTCAGGAGTTCGAGACCCCCCCCCTACTATAAATAGAAAGAAATTAATTGGCCAACTAATATATATAGAAAAAATTAGCCGGGCATGGTGGCGCATGCCTGTAGTCCCAGTTACTCGGGAGGCTGAGGCAGAAGGATCGCTTGAGCCCAGGAGTTTGAGGTTGCTGTGAGCCAGGCTGATGCCAAGGCACTCACTCTAGTCTGGGAAACAAAGCAAGACTCTGTCTCAAAAAAGCAAACTTCCCAATCCATTTAAAGATTTGATTTTTATAAAAATTAAATGGGCAAATATCTCTAGTATATGATGGTGGAATTATATCCCAACTATGTGGCCAATCTAGCAGTGCAGTATTGCTTTTCACACTTTTCTTAGAGCAAGCAGTACACATCACTCAAATTTCACATGAAGAACAAGTCTCAATGCCTTCATAGCCCTGTACAATGCTGCTTGATCCATATGCAACAAGGCAGCACTGTAAAGAAGCCGAGGGCAGTAAGAAAACTCCCAAGTATTTCACTAAACGCAATATTCACAGTAAAAAAAAAGCTTTCATTATTAATTAGTTGCCTCAAAATGTTTTATGCTTAGAAAGAACTTTCTTTTACATCCTCAAGAAATTTAGGTTATGTATTTCTGAAAAAGTTTCTGTATAAATTTAAATTGTAAATATCTTTTGTCCTATCCTATTTCAATTTGAATTATCTGCTGCTTTTGGAATAGATCTCAGTCTTAGAGGCCTCCTTAAGGAAAATGAAGAAGTCCTGCTAGATATACATAAAACTCCAATTCACATTTTCACACAATTAAATTTTTTTACCTCATTAACAGCACACATTCGTGCCACAGAACCAATGTTATTGGTGATAGTAACTAAAGTAGCTCTTGCCAGATCTTCTTTACTAACAGACTCTCGCTTCTCCTTATAAATCATATTCCCGAAACTACAGAGAAATGAAAACAAACAAAAGTCAAATACACTGATAACAGGCAACATTTCATGTATTAGCAGATGTTATCTATAACCTGGATATTTTCAATAAAATTAGTAGCATCAAGAGCGAAAACACAGGCCAGGCTTGGTGGCTCACGCCTGTAATCCCAGCACTCTGGGAGGCCAAGGCGGGCAGATTGCTTGAGGTCAGGAGTTCGAAACTCTGTCTCAAAAAAAAAGAGTGAAAAACAGAGATAAGATCAAAACAAACAAAAATCAACAAAAGGACAAAGTAGTAGCTTTTAAAGAATTATGGTAAAAATTTAGTCTCAAGGGCCGGGCTCGGTGGCTCACGTCTATACTCCTAGCACTCTGGGAGGCCAAGTCGGGCAGATCGCTTGAGGTCAGGAGTTCGAGACCAGCCTAAGCACTCACTCTAGCCTGGGCAACAAAGCGAGACTCTGTCTCAAAAAAAAAAAAAAAAAAAGAAAAGAAAAAAAAAAAAAAGGGAAACAGGCACTTTAATCTTTTGCTGGAAAGGGTGAAAAATAGTAATAACCACTCCCTCTGGAAGGCATACTTTACAGTATTGCAAACATGCATTAGCAGTAGTACTTTTAAGAATTTATCCTACAGTTAAGCCTAGGCATGTACAAAATGAGTACATGACAACAACTATGGAAAAATTTCTAGGATATATGGCTATTTTGGAGTATAGTGTGCTACATAATAGTATGTTACCTTTTGTATAAGAAAAGGGGAGGATACCATTTCTTATTGCTGGAATTTCACATAAAAAAGGGGAGGATAATAAGGCTATACATTTGTATTTGCACAGAGAAACACTGGAAGAATACTCAAGGATGACTATAAGTGGTTTCTTAGAGTACACTCAGCGTAAACTTCTTAATGTATATTTAATTTTTAAAATATGTCAATGGTCAAAACTCAGAACCTAAAGTGGGTAAGAGAAAACACCCTGACAACTTTGTGATAGATTGCTCTCCAAAAACTAAATAATTTGAATTACACAAATTCAATAACATAAATGTTAAACTTACCTAGATGCTACAGCCCAACCTGGCAGACCAAATCTTTCATAATCTCCTCCATAAATATCACGGACCAGCTTGTCAGCTTGGGTGCTGTCACCTTTGGATGCCATTTCAAGAGCCTCTTCAAAACTTTCACAGCCAGTCAATAAACTGCATAAACCCAGAAAGGTACCCCCTCCAAGGCTAAAGAAAAGAAAGAAACTTGCTAAGGTGCATTTATAAACTGTATTTTCTCCAAAGTAAAAGGGTAGATCATTCATTTATTCAATAAACACACACAAAAAACATAATACTACTGCTAAGTGCTAAAATAATCACATAATGAAAAAAGGCAAGAAAAACTCCTTGGTAAAATCAAACTTGTCAGATCAAAGAATACACCAAAGGAAAAAAATCACTTGATGGAACCATGAGGACAGGAGCGACCTTTTAAATACCTTCCAAAGCCTTCACCCAATACCTTACACTTTGTAGTTGCTAAAAATACATTTGTATGTGCATTAAAAGGAATAAATGTTAAAAATTAGTACCATATGAATTAAAATGAGAAAATCTGTAATTTTAAATAGCTTCCAGGAAATGATTTTGTGAAAGGTTTAGTCACTTGGCCTGACATAGCTGAAATGAATTCGGTGTGATGCATTACTATTTAACATGACCTAGACATAAATATGAGAAAACTTATATCCAGTTGTTCAACTTGTTAATGACAGAAATTTACCTGGCTCTATTCTTCATTTGGATATGTTCATAAAATGAAATTATATTGTTCCAATTCCTACACTCAAAACCTTTGCTTAGGCCAGGCAAGGTGGCTCATGCCTGTAACCCTAGCACTCTGGGAGGCTGAGGCGGGAGATAGTTTGAGCTCAGGAGTTCTGAGACCAGCCTGAGTAAGAGCAAGACCCCCGTTCTCTACTAAAAAATAGAAAAAAATTAATTGGCCAAGTGAAAATATATAAAAAAAAATTAGCCAGGCATGGTGGCGCATGCCTGTAAGTCCCAGCTACTCAGGAAGCTGAGGCAGTAGGATTGCTTGAGCCCAGGAGTTTGAGGTTGCTGTGAGCTATGCTGACATGCCATGACACTCTAGCCAGGACAACACAGTGAGACTCTGTCTCAAAAAATAACAAAACAAACAAACAAAAACCACCCCAAAACATTTGCTCACTAGTCTCACCTAAATTGCTAACAGATTCTATCCCTGAATCACTAAAGGCTCTCTCCTAAGAGTTAACTGAAATAGGTAATACTTGTGTATAATTCTTTGGCATAGAGTTACAATGGAGGTGGACTTTTAAACCACTATAAAAATAAAGTACTATTTTAAATTAAAATTTAAATGATTTTACAAATCTATCTAAAGTATCCCAAAATCTTTCTTCCTTATTAATTAAACAGAAGTCTCCACCTCACCTTAAAAGTTTATAAGGTATGTAAAAGAATCACAAAGAAAAGTTTTAAATCTTTTCACATTCATTTTAGTTACTACAGAAAATTTTATGCGCTATTTGGGAACATTAATGTTATTACCTTAGGAGTTCACATTAAATTCATCCAGTGAGAATTACAATATTTCCCAATTACAATATTACCTAATCTGCAGATTAAGTCCGGATCTATTCAGCACATGGCAAGCTTTAGGCTTAAATATATCCATTAATAAGTGAAAGACCTCATCTCTACCAAAAATAGAAAAAATTAGCTGGGAGTGGTGGCACCTATAGTCCCAGCCTCTTGGAAGGCTGAGGCAGGAGTATTGCTTGAGCCCAGAAGTTTGTTGCAGTGAGCTATGATGATACCACTGCACTCTACCTGGGGCTATGGAGTAAGACTGTCTCAAAAAGTATAATAATAGGGAAAGAAGAAAAATGCTTTAGAAAATTAAAAAACAAATTATAAACAGATACTACAGTTTGTTTTATTTTTTTTTTGAGACAGAGTCTCACTTTGTTGCCTAGGCTAGAGTGAGTGCCGTGGCGTTAGCCTAGCTCACAGCAACCTCAATCTCCTGGGCTCATGCAATCCTTCTGCCTCAGCCTCCCAAGTAGCTGGGAGTACAGGCATGTGCCACCATGCCCGGCTAATTTTTTCTATATATATTAGTTGGCCAACTAATTTCTATTTGTAGTAGAGATGGGGGTCTCGCTCTTGCTCAGGCTGGTTTCGAACTCCTGACCTCGAGCAATCCGCCCACCTCGGCCTCCCAGAGTGCTAGGATTAAAGGCATGAGCCACCGCGCCCGGCCGAGGTTTCACTCTTGCTGAGGCTGGTCTCGAACTCCTGAGCTTGAGCAATTCTCCCTCCTCGGCCTCCCAGAGTGCTAGGATTACAGGTATAAGCTACTGCGCTCCGCCTGTTGTTGGAATCTTTCTAGATACTTACTCCAGGTGGAAGAGTCTAGGAAAAAAAAAAAAAGAATCTTTCTAGATTAGATAAAAACTCACTCTTATAACTATGAAAATTTTGATGCTAACTGATACTGATCAATAGTAAATATTTAATAATTTTGAGTCTTTATATACATATCTTATAAAAAGATATCTGCAACATTTTAACACACACCTACATTTTTAGCTACTGTACAAATCCATGTTATTTTCCTTGGAAATTAACATTTATATATTAATTTCATAACTTCTATGTATAAAACAATGTGAATGCTGCAATAAGGCCAAAGGTTACTACCTTGTCCCAGTCACTCGTTTATAGTTGTCTTTGGAATGGACTGCTAAAATACTGACTCCCGAGCCAATATTCACTACCAGCAGTGGATAGGGATCGTCTAGGTTAAAAGGCATCTTTTGGCATCGCTCAGGTTCTGAGGCATTAGCAAAATAATAGCACTCTGCTTGTCCATTGAAACTGACAGAATCTATGTACAGCAAGCCCTTTACAAGGCAGTCAAGTTCATCCAGTTTGTGCAAGTGGAGGTTTCCAATCTGTTGAAAAAAAATTTAAATTAAGAAAAAGGACAGTATTCAAAATACTTGACTCAACTGTACTACATAATTTTCACGTATAATCCCTACACTTTTACTTGTTTTGTTCATGTCAAAATCTCTTACAGATTGCATTTAGTTCACTGGTTCTCAGTGAGGGTGCTATCATGCCCGGGGACATTTTGGCTTTCAAACAACAGGGAGGAGGGAAGGATCAAAATGATATTTAGTGGGCAGGGACTTGAGATGCCAGACATCTGTAATGGGTGAGACAGTTCTGCAAAACACACAATTATCCCATTTCTGCATTATCTTTTAGTGTTCTGCCAGACATTTTTGTAGTGGCAGTGGGAAAATTTGTTTATAATTATCTGAGCCTATCTAAGAATAAAGTATCTCATCTACCTCTGTCTATAAATACAAAGTACTCTTCATATGGTTTTAGTACATACTAAATTTGTTAGAAATTCAACCACCATAAAACTCAGGGGAATACTGTGCTTTTTACTGTTTAGAATTTTACTAAGTGTTGTGTGGCATGAGCAGCAATACCACTAACAGTATCTAATTTTTCAATAAAATATACCATATATCCATCTGGCATTTATAGCTTTGCTATTCATGAATCTATGCATAGGTGTGAACATCTAAGTATTTCATTATATCCTCTGAGTATGAGCATACCAGTAAATCAACCTACTGATATGTAAACATCTTAATATCCTGGCTTCATATTATACTTTGTTTGAAATTATTAAATTTTCACGTTAGTAAAGGGTATATTATAAAATATTTCTTATAAAAGATCTCAGTTTAAGATATCACTTCCTCTAGGAAGCTCTTCAATTCTCTATGAGTTGTCAGGTACCACTGTGTTCCTATGGTACCTTTTTGTCATTGCAATAGTATTCATTATAATGCACTGTACTTTACTTATAATTTATCTGTGTGATCTAGAATACCATACTCTTTGAGACCTAAGTCTGTGTCTTAATCCCAGCTGTGTTCTTCCAGTGTTTAGCACAATACCTGACATGTGCTAGATGCTCAAATATTTGCCTAATAAATGACTATTGACAAAAAAATTTATAGAACTTTGTCATTAGAGAATATTGTTAAGATATTTTAAAAAATTAGAAGCATATTTGGATAACAATATCTTCTACAGCCAGGTGAAAGCTGGTTTCCAGGCAAGAAAACTGGTAGTCACATGTTCAAACTATTCTCAAATTCATGAAATTTATGTTCAGATTACTAGAATACAAAGCAGCAGTATACATCAAAATAACATTCAAATAAAAATTGTATCTTTATTTATTTATTTTTTTTTTGAGACAGAGTCTCACTTTGTTGCCCAGGCTAGAGTGAGTGCCGTGGCGTCAGCCTAGCTCACAGCAACCTCAAACTCCTGGGCTCAAGCAATCCTCCTGCCTCAGCCTCCCAAGTAGCTGGGACTACAGGCATGTGCCACCATGCCCGGCTTTTTTTTTTTTCTATATGTATTAGTTGGCCAATTAATTTCTTTCTATTTATAGTAGAGACGGGGTCTTGCTCTTGCTCAGGCTGGTTTCGAACTCCTGACCTCGAGCAATCCACCCGCCTCGGCCTCCCAGAGCTAGGATTACAGGCGTGAGCCACCGCGCCCGGCCAAAAATTGTATCTTTAAACTACCCCAAATTATAAAGAGCTCACTTATGTGAACCATATAAGTGATTACTTATATTCTATTAACAGCATTTTCTTAAATGACTTTCAGAATGTAAACATCTGCATTTTCAAGGAAAATAAATTTTAGTAGCCTCAAATACCAACTTTGAATCTTTATTCTAATGGGAAAGACCAGACGCTTGGCAAACCCCTAAAAGAACATAATTGAAACCAATACTCACAGTCCTCTTTCCATATTCAAATCATCCCTTTTGAGACAGGAACATGGTAGGGTTGGTGGTTTAAAACCAGAAAAAAAGGGATAACAGGGATTTCCATTAGCTATCTAGTAACCAAAAGACACTGGCTCCTTTGGGAAGGAGACAGCCCTGGAAAAAATGACCATATAAATAATAATCAAGTGGGCCTGGTGGCACATGCCTGTCGTCCCAGCTTCTGGGGAGGCTAAGGTAGGAGGATTCTCTCCTCCCCCTTCTCTCTCACAATCGAATAAAATAAAATGATGCAGGCCGGGCGCTGTGGCTCACGCCTGTAATCCTAGCTCTTGGGAGGCCGAGTCGGGCGGATTGCTCAAGGTCAGGAGTTCAAAACCAGCCTGAGCAAGAGCGAGACCCCGTCTCTACTATAAATAGAAAGAAATTAATTGGCCAACTGATATATATATAAAAAATTAGCCGGGCATGGTGGCGCATGCCTGTAGTCCCAGCTACCCGGGAGGCTGAGGCAGAAGGATCACTGGAGCCCAGGAGTTTGAGGTTGCTGTGAGCTAGGCTGACGCCACGGCACTCACTCTAGCCTAGGCAAGAAAGCGAGACTCTGTCTCAAAAAAAAAAAAAAAAAAAAAAAATGATGCAAACATAGGACACTACCAGGAAAAACAGTTCAAAGTCAATTCATATCTGGCTTTATACACCACCAAATTCACTGAAATCCCCCTTTTAGGCCACAAGTGGTGGCTCACCACTGTAATCCTAGCACTCTGGGAGGCCCAGGCGGAAAGATGGCTTAAGTTAGGAGACCAGCTGAGCAGGAAGGAGATCTCAGTCTCTACTAAAAATAGAAAGAACTTAGCCGGGTGTGGTGGTGCATGCCTGTAGTCCCAGTTACTTAGGAGGTTGAGGTGGGAGGATCACTCGAACCCAGGAGTTTGAGGCTGCTGTGAGCTAGGCTCAGACCACAGTCTTCTGGTCTGGGCAACAAAGCAACTGTCTCAAAAAGAAAAGAAAAGAAATTCCCCTCTTTTTGTAGCATAGTCCTAAACTTAGCAGGTTTTACCAAATATTATATGCAACAACATGCCCAAACCTGGGCAATTTTTAGTCATCCCATAAAGATGTTTAAAATACCCCAAATGAAGACTTCCCTCCATGCTAGATGGAAAGCTATCTGTATATTTAAAAACTTGAACAGAATGGCTGTCAATTTTTGGTTTTGAGTAACAGATACTTACTGTGCGAAAATCCTTTTCAAACTTGTAAGCACCACCTCCTGTAGCACATAGCACCGTTTGTAATGTTGAGAAGTTTTTATCTCTTCCCATTTGGATAAAAGTAGGTAGGTCCTGGGTTGGAAATCTGATAAAGTGCAAGTTCCCTCTTCGGCCAAAAAGTGTTAAATCCTTAAGTTCAAGGTGTACATCCCGAATGCCAGTGGATCCATATGCTACGTTAGAAGTCAAATATTTCCGAATACTTTTTAAGCTCTCAACTTCTTCTTGTTCTTCCTCTGCTGTGATATCAATAGGCTCAAAATATGAGAGCTTTACTAGAGTTCCCCCAATGTCCATGCCAAACCATGGGAATGCTGTGAATTAAAAACATATATTTATTGATTTTAGAAATGCAAATTAAGAACTAGCCATAAATTTCATTTACCCTAAACAATGCATTCAGTCAATAATACTTACTGGGCAACACATCTTCTTTGTGCAACTCACCTTTTCCCCTTAAAAGTTTTATTTGTGTATTTTCTAAAAATGTGTAAGATAGGATGCTTAGAGACGGCCCAGGTCCTTTTAATTCCTAGTCTGGTAAGCTTTCCTTTTCATTTATTAAATACTTACCATGTGCCCCAGGGAATGGGAAACATTTGGACCAACTTTGCTTCAATAAATAGGTCATCACCTAGGGCTTGAAAATCTTTGTTTCTATAAAGATTTAACTATAATAAAATTGGCCTATAATCACTTCAAGTAATCTAAGGGTAAAGTTCCTCCTTAAAAAGAAATCTTTTTCTGGCTGGGCACAGTGGCTCACGCCTGTAATCCTAGCACTCTGGGAGGCCGAGGTGGGAGGCTCGCTCAAAGTCAGGAGTCCAAAACCAGCCTGAGCAAGAGCAAGACCCCTGTCTCTACTAAAAATAGAAAGAAATTAGTTGGCCAGCTAAAAATATATAGAAAAAATTAGCTAGGCATGGTGGCGCATGCCTGTAGTCCCAGCTATTCTGGAGGCTGAGGCAGGAGGATAGCGTGAGCCCAGGAGTCTGAAGTTGCTGTGAGCTACACTAATGCCACAAGACTCTAGCCCGGGTGAGACAGTGAGACTTTGTCTCAAAAAAAAAAAACCAAGGAAAGGCTGGGCGTGGTGGCTCACGCCTGTAATCCTAGCACTCTGGGAGGCTGAGGCGGGCGGATTGCTTGAGGTCAGGAGTTCAAGGCCAGCCTGAGCAAGAGCGAGACCCTGTCTCTGCTAAAAATAAAAAGAAATTAATTGGCCAACTAATATATGTAGAAAAAATTAGCCGGGCATGGTGGCGCATGCCTGTAGTCCCAGCTACTCGGGAGGCTGAGGCAGGAGAATTGCTTGAGCCCAGGAGTTTGAGGTTGCTGTGAGCTAGACTGATGCCATGGCACTCACTCTAGCTTGGGCAACAAAACAAGACTCTGTGTGTGTGTGGGGGGGAACCAGGAAAAACAAAGAAATCTTTTTCTTTGTTCATTAAGTATATTAAAGTTTCTTTTGTATATCTGGCTAATAAAATTAGCTGTTAATAATGTTGAAAGTAAGTCTACTCAGGAACAAACATTCTAACAGGCAGTGTCTTTTGGGTTTGGAACTTAGCGTTTTCTCACTAAACTGGGCTATATGACTTTGGAAAAGCCATTAACTTCTCTGGATCTTAGTTTCCCCAGTCCCTTTAATAAAACATTTACTGAGTACCTTCTCTACACCAGGGAATAGGAGTGTATGTGAAGATGATAAAATTATTGCTCTGAAGGAGCTCAATCTAGCAGGGAAATTTAAATACGTTAAGAATGAGATAGGCCAAAAAAAATTATATAAAAAGTATAGATTAACAGAAAGAATGCTAAAACCCTATTCCCTATGTTTAACCATGGGGAATACTAAAAACAAAAACAGCCTACCCAAAGGCAAAGAGGCATAACTCTATATAGTTGGGAACTAAGAAAAAGAGTAAGGCTGAGGAAATTGAGGGCCTTGCACACTAGGATAAGAGATTAGGCCTGAAGTGATTAGGCAATGGGGGCACTACTTATATTCTCAGCAGGAGAGTGGCACAGTCTACTGAAAATTATAAAGCTTACTTAGTGGCAGTGTGCAGAATGGACAAGAGCTTCTTAAGATATGTCTGTAAGTAAGGCTAAGGTAGCCTAAATCTAGTAGAAGATGAAAATCACCTAGGTATCATTTTAAAAATACAGATTTCTGGAGGGGTTTTTGGTTTTGTTTTTTTTTTTTGAGACAGAGTCTCACTCTGTTGCCCGGGCTAGAGTGCCATGGCATCAGCCTAGCTCACAGGGGGACCTCAAACTCCTGGGCTCAAGAGATCTTCCTGCCTCAGCCTCCCAGGTAAGCTGGACTACAGGAATGCACCACCATGCCCGGATAAATTTATATATATGTATTTTTAGTTGTCCAGCTAATTTCTATTTTTTTTTTTAGTAGAGACAGGGTCTCACCCTTGCTCAGGCTGGTCTTGAACTCTTGAGCTCAACTGCCTGCCTCGGGTCTCCCAGAGTGCTAGGATTATAGGCGTGAGCCACCATACCCGGCCTATATTTCTGTGTTTTTTTTTCCAGACAGAGTCTCACTCTGTTGCCTGGGCTAGAGTGCCATGGCATCAGCCTAGCTCACAGCAACCTCAAGCTCCTGGGCTCAAGCGATCCTCCTGCCTCAGCCTCCCGAGTAGCTGGGACTATAGGCATATGTGCCACCATGCCTGGCTAATTTCTATGTATTTTTAGTTGGCCAATTAATTTCTTTCTATTTATAGTAGAGACGGGGTCTCACTCTTGCTCAGGCTGGTTTTGAACTCCTGACCTTTCTTTCCACCTCGGCCTCCCAAAGTGCTAGGATTACAGGTGTGAGCCACCTCGCCCGGCCCCAGCCTGTGTTTTTAAAACATAGGGGCTGGGCGTGGTAACTCACGCCAGTAATCCTAGCACTCTGGGAGGCCAAGGCAGGAGGATTGCTCAAGGTTAGGAATTCAAACCAGCCTGAGCAACAGCGAGACCCCATCTCTACCAAAAAAATAGAAAGAAATTAATTGGCCAACTAAAAATACATAGAAAAAATTAGCTGGACATGGTGGCACATGCCTATAGTCCCAGCTACTCGGGAGGCTGAGAGGCAGGAGGATTGCTTGAGCCCAGGAGTTTGAGGTTGCTGTGAGCCAGGCTGATGCCACGGCACAGGCAACAGAGTGAGACTCTGTCTCAAAAAATAAAAATAAAATAAAATATAATATAGGAAATTTGTTGTCCAGTACCCCACCTTACAGATACTAGACAATAATCTTTAAGAGTAAGATTTGGGGCACTATTAAAAATTATATACTGTAAAGATCCAGAAGATTCTACTATAGCCTGATCTAAATGAAATTTGAGAAATACTGGCTTTGGCCAATTGATTCCTTTGTGTTATGACACTCAATTCTATAATACAATGTGATGACCTTACATTTATTGGCCATAATCTTTACATAGTTACAAGATAGTGTTTTACCATTTGTTCCCAAGGCTGGGGGGAAAAATCAATATGGTAACAATATAAATTACAAAATTCTAATTTTCTGAATTAAATTTCAACTAAGTCAGTTTTCATAGAACTACCGCTAACATTTACTGAGGGCTATTTGTCAGAAATGTTAATCCTATATGCCAGAAATATGGTAATCATGTATTGGCTCATTTTATCCTTAATCTTCCTATAGTAGGTTTTTTTTTTTTTTTTTTATTGTGTATACCACTTCACAATAAGTAAATGAGGCAGAGAGATTGGAAATTTACCTAAGGTCAAAATGTTAATAAGTGACTGGACAGGATTCCATTCTAGAAAGTCTATTTCTATCCTCTGGGATCTTAACCATTATGATAGATAATTTAATACTGAAGATACATGGATTATAAAATGCCTGGCAACAAAACATATATGACAGTTTTTATGTAAAATTTAAGGAAAATTAATTCTAAAATCCTACTTTATTTTGTAAGAATTCATATTTCACATGATTCATGTATATCATCAGAAAACCAGGGACATAGTATTCAATGAGAAAGGATTCTAGACATTTCTTCATTTTAGAATTTACACATTTACTAAAATTATATGATTTTAAATATGAGGAAGGAATAAATCTAATTATCTTCATTTAGAGAAATTGTTTGTTTTTATATTTCAAACCCAAATTGCCATCCTTAAAATAACCAAGAATCAACAGAGGCAGAAGAAACTGACTACATTTCCTCAATTTTGTTGGGGGGCTTGCAACAGACCATCTTAAATAAGAATACACTCTTCTAATGAATGGTAGGCCACTTACAGATACCATACAATAATATACGCCTATGTAAAAAGATTGTGGTATCAGTAAGTTTTGCTTTCCATTTATTCATGAATCTCTATGAATTTCCACTTTAAGAAATTCATGCAAAATGTTACATACAGATCACCTCCTTGCCCATGGAAGCCCCCTCCCCCCAAATCTCCTTCATAGAAGCAAGCAGCAATACTACTAATAGTTACAGAGGAAATTTACGCCAAGTGTTTGCTTACACAAACACACTCAAAGAAAACAACAGGAACAGATTTACTGATCTCAAAGCCAAAGAGATGCCTTCAGAATGTCCCAGTCTGCTGAAAAGACACGTTATTAGGACACTTTTCAGGGGACAATAGATAAAACAAAGGAATCCTTCTGATATTATACAACCAAAATGAATTGTCCTATGCTTAATTCTACATTTCCTAGGGAAGGGTGGAAATCCCTACTGCCACATTAAGTAAGTTCTGGAATAGGAAAATTTGTACAAGGCGAGATTTATTAAACTAAAAACCTTTATCTTCCAGAATTCAAAATACATTAGGAAAAAACATAACCTGCAAGTTTTCTTTCAGGGTCTAGTGTCAAACAACCATAGGTGTCAAAATATACATTCAAATATAAAAATGTTATTCGGGGAGCAAACTACAAAGCTAAAAGCTTTGTTAATGCTTAAGATTCACAGAGAAAGAAAAATCACTGTTCAGATATAAAGTATAATTGTCACTAAAATGATGAAGAAAAATAAAAACCTTCCACAGCTTCTTTAAAAGTCTTTTTGGGCATGCTACTTGCCTAAAACCATCAAACAGTTAAAAAAAATCCTAAACAAAACTATTAACAGTATACTAAATTTCTCATTTATCTTTTTTTAAATTATATCAAATGCTGAGCACCTGTAGTCCCAGCTACTCGGGAGGCTAAGGTGGAGGGATTGCTTGAGCTCAGGAGTTCCAAGCCAGCCTGGGTAACTCTATCTCTTAAAAAAATAAATAAAATAAAAAATAAAGGACAGCCACAGGCCCACCTGATAGTTCCATGAGATAAGAAAAATACCACTTTCCTAAGAAATCAAGCAAGTACCTATATTGACAGCTTTATTGCTTCTGGCAAGGGATAATTAAAAAGTAGGTCACCAGTGCTCCAGCAACCTACTTATTGCACACAACCTACACATTTCTTATTCCTTTTTTTGAGAACACTCGTTGTCAAGATGAAAAGGAAAAAAACCAAAATATACATTTAAAAAGAGAAACATCCCATAAATATAAATAAGCACTTTGATGATGGCAAATATACACTACCAGACTGTGAGAATTCTTACAATCTCTCATGATCTGTACATATGGCCTTCAAAAAATTAATAGCTTATTCCCTGTCTCAACTGGTCTTTTGAGAATTGACATTAGTTCCCGACATGTAATAAACTATGCCAAACTACCACAAGGACAGAGTGCTATCACGAATTATCTTCCTTGGCCAACAATGCCTATAATCTTAGCACTCTGAGGAGGCTGCAGCCGGAGGATTGCTTAAGGTCAGGAATTCAAGACCAGCCTGAGCAAGAGCAAAAACAACCCCCCCCACCCGTCTCTACTAAAAATAGAAAAAAATTAGCCAAGCAACTAAAAATAGAAACAAAAAAAATTAGCTAAGCATGGTGGTGAGGCACTCAAGGCAGGAGGATCACTTGAGCTCAGGAGTTTGAGGCTGCTGTGAGCTAGGCTAACTCCATGGCACGCTAGCTCAGGCAACAGAGGAGACTGTCTCAAAGAAAAAAAAATTATCTTCCTTACCAGATAGATTATGAATGCAAAAGGACAAATCTGCATGTCCAGTCACCTTTTCAAATGATCAAACAGCAGAAGATATCTAGTCATAAGAACAGAATGTTAATTTCTAACAAGGTGTGTTAAGCTTGGTATTATTAAGTGTTGGTAAGGAAGTGGTGGTGAAGTACTGAAGAGCTATTTAACTGCTATTGGTTCCACACAGATTTCAGCCCAGAGATCCTATCCCATATTAGGATTTAATTGTTCTTTAGGGAAAATGCTGAAAATATTCAAAACATTATAGGTTATTTTTAGGAACAAAATTCTAAAATGGGCACATACACTGGTAAATTTCAGATAGGTGTCAAGTTCTTGGCTAATATGTTTTACTCTTTTTTGAGACAGAGTCTCACTCTGTTGCCTGGGCTAGAATGCCGTGGCATCAGCCTAGCTCACAGCAACCTCCTCAGACTCCTGGGCTCAAGCAATCCCACTGCCTCAGCCTCCCCAGTAGCTGGGACTACAGGTATGCACCACCATGCCCGGCTAAATTTTTTGTTTTTGGTTTTTTTTTTTTTTTTTGAGACCTAGTCTTCCTTTGTTGCCCAGGCTAGAGTGAGTGCTATGGCGTAAGCCTAGCTCACAGCAACCTCAAACTCCCGGGCTCAAGCAATCCTGCTGCCTCAGCCTCCCAAATAGCTGGGACTATGGGCAAGTGCCACCATGCCCAGCTAATTTTTTTTCTATATATATTAGTTGGCCAATTAATTTCTTTTTTTATTTATATAGAGATAGGGTCTCGCTCTTGCTCAGGCTGGTTTTGAACTCCTGACCTCGAGCAATTTGCCCGCCTTGGCCTCCCAGAGTGGTAGGATTACAGGCGTGAGCCACCGTGCCCCGTCTCAAGTACCTTATTTAGGTTAGAAAAGCACAGAATCAAAACCCACTATCACATCACATTTAAATCCATATGTATGTCATCTTTTACTATTAACTTGTTAATCCAGTTACATGCCAAACAGGTAGGCAAAGCACAAGTTGAAAAACCTATACCTTAAGAAATCATGTCAGTTAAAATATGGAGGAACACAAGATTGATTTTCTCCTTCCCTTGGGGTTGAATTAACACATAATTCCAAATGTGATTCTTCTAGTAATACAGTTTAGAGGATAAAATAAATTCCTTTTACAATTTTCTAGTTATATGTATTTGGTTTATAACCTGCTAATATATTGGTGATGTATCTAAAAGCCATGTTTTCTAACATTTAGGTGAATAATGTAAGAAAATGTGTGAGAAGCCAATGTTGATATGTAGCTGCTTCTAGTACTACTGTAAGAGTTAAATGATGCAATGCATACGCCTTACATATACTAAGGTCAATAAATGCTATGATTATTCCAAAAAAAAACCCTATAAGAGAAAACATATCTTTCACAAAACTAAATGGTTTAAAAATTGAATAAGCATGGTATTAGAAATGCCCATGAAAAACAAAACAAAAAAATTAGAATATCACTTTCCAGTTACAAATATTTCCAGGGCAGTTCATGGTTGAAATACCTTCTTTTACCACATACACAACAAAATGAGAGGATATCTATTTTTTACTATAATGACTATAGTAGGCAGTAAAGTCATCTTTTACATATAAGAAACTGGAAATGTTATTGTAGGCTTCCAAATCATATTAACTGACTGGTTTTTTGGCATGACTATTTTAAGATTAATAGTCTCACAAAGTACCACAATGTAGTAATAATCAATTAACTTAAAAAAAAAAAAGGCGGGGGTGGGGCGTTGGGGGAGTGGGGAGAGCTGGGCTAGATGGCTCACACCTGTAATCCTAGCCTCAAACAAGCTGGGAGGCCCCAGGCAGGAGCTTGAGCTAAGGTGGGCTCAGCTAAGGTACAGCTCAGACTGGGGCTGAGCAAGAGCGAGAGACCCAGACCCATCTCTACTAAAAGTAGAAAAATCTAGCCAAGTGTGGTAGTGCACGCCTGTAGTCCCAGCTACGTGGGATTCAGAAGCAGGAAGGATGGCTTGAGCCCAGGAGTCTGAGGTTGCTGTGAGCCAGGCTAATGCCACAGCACTCTAGCTCAGACAACAGAAGACACTGTCTCCAAAAAAAAAAAAAAAAAAAAAATGCAGGGGGTATTCATACCTGATTAGGATAATAGTTTGCTCAAATCTACACAATCAAATCACTATAACAAAAAGAAAATAAACACCATCATTAAGAGTCAGAATGAGTTTGTCATAAACTCTTAGCCAAATGGAAATTCTAAGAGAGCAAATGTATGCATTGAGAGAAGATGTCAAGTGGTCTACATTACTAAACTGGTTCAAGATGGATTAGTTTAATTCAGCTAAAGTAAAGTAAATTAGAAATATTTGGCCGGGAGCGGTGGCTCTCGCATGTAATCCTAGCACTCTGGGAGGCTGAGGCAGGCGGATTACTCAAGGTCAGGAGTTCAAAACCAGCCTGAGCAAGAGTAAGACCCGTCTCTGCTACAAATAGAAAGAAATTAATTGGCCAACTAATATATATAGAAAAAAATCAGCCGAGCATGGTGGCGCATGCCTGTAGTCCCAGCTACTCGGGAGGCTGAGGCAGTAGGATTGCTTGAGTCCAGGAGTTTGAGGTTGCTGTGAGTTAGGCTGACAGCCATGGCACTCACTCTAGCCTGAGCAACAAAGCCAGAGTCTGTCTCAACAACAACAACAACAACAAAAAATCCTAGCACTCTGGGAGGCCAAGTCAGGCAGATCGTTTAAGCTCAGGAGTTTGAGACCAGCGTGAGCAAGAGCGATACCCCGGCTCTACCAAAAATAGAAAAAATTAGCTGGGCATGGTGGTGCATGCCTGTAGTCCCAGCTACTGGGGAGGCTGAGGCAGGAGGATCGCTTGAGCCCAGGAGTTTGACGTTGCTATGAGCTAGGCTGATGCCACGAGTGCCGGGGCAACAGAGACTCTGTCTCAAAAAAAAAAAAAAAGTTTTTACATGACTTTGTCATTTAAGCCTTTGCATCACGGTTTTATAGAGTCCTTTAACAACCATCACAAGAACACTTCATTTATCACAAAAAATCTCCATGAACAAATTTTTAAACTAGCAGATAAAACTATCAAGTGAAAAAGGTTTTTCTAAATATTTAGTATATGCCCTATGAGCACAAGAGAAAGAACACTGGACTAAGTCAGCCCACCTGGGGCTCTGAACCTCATTAACACATAGCTGGTTTGGTATAACCATGGAAGTTATTCAGGGCCTCGGTAAATTCAATTTCCTAATCTGTAAAATAAAGACCATGTTACCTCACATTTAACTAACAATTAGCAGCTTTCAGAGTACTTTGGCTTGCTGCCTGTCTGCTGAGGTTTTCAAGAAATCTGATGGGCTGGCAGTCAGTGCTGTTTCATAGCTGAAGATTTCTTAGAACACGGAACACTGTAAAAACTGCAAAATATCAACACAACTCTACGATATGAGCTGTTCTGAGATATATTTAATGGATGACAATCACAATGGCTGAATGATTAAATAAACCAATGTCAGGAATAAAAGATTTTTAAAACGCTTATAAAAAAGGCAACAGATGAAAAGTTGATCTGCTATTTTAAAGCATGGCAAGAATGTCTTTTTTTTTTAAAAAAAGTACATGCATATACAATCACAAAAGTCTCTACAGGTATTCACCATAACATTAATAGTGGTTCGCTCTGGTGCCTGGAATACAGGTGATTTTTATCTTCCTTTTGTTTATACTTTCTAAAACAAACACGAACTAGTTGAAGTCCTAAACAAAAACAAACCAAGGCAATTATCTATAGACCGGTTACAAGCACGTGCGTTTAAAAGCTCCAATTGTAACAACATTGACAACTCCCAGGAACCCACTGGGATTTCAAGGACATAGGCAGGAAGCCCGGAAATCAGTAAAAACAGGTACTGACTACCCCCCCTGCAATCTGACAGCCAGGACCACCTCTTTTCAACCTCACCCCAAAGGAAGCTGGGAGAGGGGGCTGGCGGCTCTAGTTTTGTTTGGCAAAATCCGAATCAAAAATTCCCTCTTGCACCTCCCATATCTCGAAGAGGAAGTGGGAGGAAAGGACCAGGGGGCGGCCGGCGCTCACCAAGTATGTATAGGGGGATGGGGAGGACAGGCGCCTCGAATCAGGTGCTGAAAAGGTCCCTCCGCCCCCATCCCGGGCTAGGCGCCGGCGGGGAGCGACGGACTTGGAACCCAGCCGCTCCGCCAAGAGGCTTCCGGGCGCGGCCCACGGCTGCCCTCCCAACCCGGCGGGCCCGCGCCCCCATCTTACAGGGTTTTTTGGCATCCTTGATCTTCATGGCGTCGGCTGAGGGGCGAGAGGCAGCCTCGCGTCCGGACCACGGAGAGCAGTGGCGGCGACTCCGGAGGTGGTAGGGCCGCGCGGTGAGGCCCGGCCGGGTTCCTCCCCTCAGGCCGGGCGGGGCGGGCCTAGGGCGGGGCGGCGGCGCCCGGGGCGATGCCCGGCCCAGGGGTGGCCCCTCACCCCCGCGAGGGGCGGCCGGGACCGAGCGAGCTGGGGAAGGCCGCCGGCCTCGCCGCTCCGGGGCCCCCCGCAGCCGCTCCAAACAAAAGGCCCCGGTCCCCCGAGCCGCCGCCGCCGCACTGAGAAATAGCCCGCCCAGGCCGAACGCCCACGTGACGCCAGCCCCCCTCACTGCGCTCTCCGCCAGGCTGCTGGGGATTGTAGTTCTTCGAGCCCTGGGGCTCCGCTCTCTGGCAGCAGCTGTGCGGAGGGACTACAAAGCCCAGGATGCATCGCGGCCTCTCCTCCGCGGCCCCTCCGCCGCCCGAGATCGCCTCAGAGTGGTCCCAGCGAGAGGAGGGCGGGGCCTGAGTCACGCCAGCGAGGAGGCGGCCAATGGTGGCTGAGATGGGCGGGCTGCGGAAGTCCGGGTCTCCCGCCTGGCCGGGCCGCGCAAAGATAAGAAAGGGAAGTGAGCTTTTGGCGCCCACTGTCATGGCTGTTGTGCCAGTCGCAGCCCTCAGCTTGAGCCTGAAAGCCTGTTCATCATGCCCTGAAAAGCGCAAAATTCAGGACTCTAGAGCCGCTCTTTAGGTAGGCCATCGAGCATAGTTGTGAATTAAAGTCATTCGCAAAGGATTCCTTAAGGCAGTAACAAAGGTAACATCTATCGAATGCTTCCCATATCCAAAGCACTCTGCTAAGCACTTTTTGTGAATTATTTACTTTAGTTCAGCAGCCTTGTGAACCATGTACAATTAATTCGTTTTATTATCCTTTTGAGGATGGGACAGGAATATGAGAGGTTTAAGTCACTTGCCGATCACATTGTTTTTGCCCCTGACCCAGTTCCCCCATGTTCCCCTCAGGGGCCTCCAGCCCTGCCCCCTCGCTGCAAAGGGGAAACTGACTTCCAGACAAGAAAATGAGATGCTCCAGTTCTCACGGCAAGCCCAGGACAGCCCTTCCCCTACGGCTGGCAGAGTCCAAGACCTCCAGTTGGACCGGGAAACGATGGCCTTGGGGATGTTCCCTTGACCTCCCCTCCGCTTTTGTCCCCTAGTTAGATGGCCAGGAATTCAGGGACTTTGACAAGAGATGGATTGAGAGTTGGCAACGGAGGATTGAGCATTCCAGGCAAAGAAACCCTTTTTACCAAAGAGCCTTACTATCCTTTCCTAGTAGATGATAAACCAAGGGATGTGAAGAAGGTCAGGAAGGGCCACAAACTACCATTTAAGGAGCACGGACTAAGAGCTGATGCTTTGCAAGGTGCTTTACTTTAAAATTTTTCTTTTTCTTTTTTTTGAGACAGAGTCTGGCTCTGTTGCCCAGGCTAGAGTGCCATGCCCTCAGCCTAGCTCACAGCAACCTCAAAGTCTTGGGCTCAAGCAATCCTGCTGCCTCAGCCTCCCAAGTAGCTGGGACTATAGGCATGCGCCACCATGCCAGGCTAATTTATATATATATATATAGCTGTTCAGATAATTTTTTTTTTTTTTTGAGACAGAGCCTCGCTTTGTCGCCCAGCCTAGAGTGAGTGCCATGGCGTCAGCCTAGCTCACAGCAACTTCAATCTCCTGGGCTCAAGCAATCCTCCTGCCTCAGCCTCCCAAGTAGCTGGGACTACAGGCATGTGCCACCATGCCCAGCTAATTTTTTCTATATGTATTAGTTGGCCAATTAATTTCTTTCCATTTATAGTAGAGACGGGTCTCACTCTTGCTCAGGCTGGTTTTGAACTCCTGACCTTGATCTATCCGCCCACCTCAGCCTCCCAGAGTGCTAGGATTACAGGCGTGAGCCACCACGCCCGGCCTTAAAATTTTTAATTTAAATTTAATCCTCCCAACCACCTTTTGAAATACAGTGATTAAGAACTCAGACTTGCCCAGCACAGTGGTGAGTGGTGGTCCACCTACTCTGGAGGTTGAGGCAGGAGGATCCCTTGAGCCTAGGAGTTAGAGGCTGTAGTGTAGCAATGATGACGTCTGTGAATAGCCATAGCACGCTGGCCTGGGCAATATAGTGAAACCTGTCTCTAAAAAAATAAATAAAATAAAATTTAAACAAGGAACTCAAACTTGAATTCATATCTTGGTCCTACAGCTTGGTAACAAACATGGGCAAATTACTTCATCACTCTGATTTTCATTGGGAATAATGCCTACATTTCATGGGACTGAGGTGGGGATTAAATGAAAAAGATAAGTAATGTGCTGTTTTGGTTTGTTTCCTCTGAAGTTCAAGTTGAAACTTAATCTCCAATGTGAGAGGTGGAGCCTTTAAGAGGTGATTATGTCCTGAGGGCTCTGCACTCAGGAATGGACTAATCCATTCACAGTTAATGGATTAATTGATTAGGGGTTAATGGATTAATGGGTTATGTGACTTTATAAGAAGAGGAAGAGAGACCTGAGCTGGCACACTCAGCCCCCTTGCCATATGATACCTGCCGTCTGATGTCCTGTGCCATCTCAGCGGACTGCAGAGTCCCCACCAGCAAGAAGGCCCTCAGCAGATGTGGCCCCTCAACCTTGGACTTGTCAGCCTCCATAGCTGTAAGAAATGAATTTCTTTTTTTTTTAATAAACTACCCAGTTTCAGGTATTCTGTTACAAGTAACAGAAAAGGGCTTAACACATTACTTGTAGGTAGTGATCAGTAAGTGATAACTATGTTTATTATTAATATTTATATTGTTATTATATATATAAAGAAGAAAGATTAAGTATCTAGATTGTTTGCTCATCCTTCTGAGCTTCTAGGTATGGGACCTGGCAGCCCCAAACCCTCAGTAGTAGACTTAATCTTCTCTTCCTCTTTTATTTCCTCCATCCCATACATTACCCTAGATATTCTAGAATGGTCCTATTTCCCACCATTTTAGTGGGTAAGATTCATGATCTCTGATCTGACATGGCTTCAAAGAGTATTCAGTATCTAATATGATTCACTCGCTGCTTCTGTAGGTCTCATGTGCACACCTAGTTCTCTACTAACATATATCTTTGGTTGTTTCCAGTTTCTCTGATAGTATCAGCTTGGGAGTCAAAGGCTAAGTGAGACATACGTTGTGATAGGCTGGGAATGGTCTGAGGGGAAGGAGAGCTAGAAATGAGAAGCCATGGGAATTTAGGGAAGTTTTGGACACAGGGTCTTGCTAGTTTCTGCAGCCACAGAAATGAGTGTACGTATGCATGACTTACCTTGAAGTTAGGCATTACACCTGTGATGTTACTGAAGTTAATAATCTATTCGCTGTTTGCTCAAATATGAGACTACCCTTTGGTCTATATTATGTGCCAGAAAAACACTGAACTTTGTTTTTTTTTTATGAATAATTTTATTTTTTGCTACTTAATTTATTTCTCTCTTTTTTTTTTTTTTCGTCTTTTTACTCAGGAAGTCTGTAAAAGCAGATTCTCAAAACACTGAACTTTGAATAGTGAGAATTCTAGTCTTAGGTCAGCCATGGGAATTGCTGTGTGACCCTAAGAAAGTCCCTTCTCATCTTTGGGCTTCAAATTATCCATCTGCAAAATGATATGATTGAGATTTCTTTCATCTCTTTTTTTTTTTTTTGAGACAAAGTCTCGCTTCGTTGCCCAGGCTAGAGTGAGTGCCATGGCGTCAGCCTGGTTCACAGCAACCTCAAACTCCTGGGTTCAAGCAATCCTGCTGCCTCAGCCTCCCGAGTAGCTGGGACTACAGGCATGTGCCACCATGCCCGGCTAATTTTTTCTATATATATTAGTTGGCCAACTAATTTCTATTTGTAGTAGAGACGGGGTCTCGCTCTTGCTCAGGCTGGTTTTGAACTCCTGACCTCGAGCAATCTGCCCCCCTCAGCCTCCCAGAGTGCTAGGATTACAGGTGTGAGCCATCGCGCCTGGCCTATCTCTACTTTTTGAGGTTTATTAGCATCTGTCCCTTTTTCAGGACCAATGTCAGATGAGTTCAACCATGTTTTTCCTTAAGTTTTCACCAGTGTGATTGAAACTGATAGGTCATCCTGCTTCAGTTTCTGGCCCCTCTCTTTTCTGCGCGTCCCCCGCTTGGCTCTCAGCCCCAGTTCTTCCCCTTAGCACTGTCTGGTTAATTGCATTTTCTCTTTTTTCTAGCCCGTCCTCAAGACCATTCCTGGCAGAGTGAGTGCGGGAGCTGGAAAGAACATTTAAAGGGGCCAGGAGACTGTCTTCCTGTCTCATATTTATTGTCTACAAAATGCAATAAATTCAGACCATCATGCAAAGTGATAAAGGAAACCTGACATATCCTTGTTTGACCTTTACTGAGTGGGTATCCATGAAGACAGGTGGTGGCTCGTACCTAGTAATGACTGTGAGGTCTTCTGGGTAGGAGTAAACACACACTTACACGCACACACCCCCTGCAAAGCCTACACTAAGCTTTTAACAACGACTCCTGTTTCTAATTAGATGGTCAAGAATACGCTCCAGTCCATCCTTGGATCCACAAACTCAAATCCACATCTCACTGTGGGAGAGCATCATTAGCCACCATCCTTGTCATCAGCACCATCATGATAATGGAAGCACAGTTTCATTCAACAAATATTAATTAAGTTTTAACAATGTTCCAGGCCCTGGAGTACCTGCTGAGGGCGAAGAGGTTAGGAAGAGAAACAATAATCAAGTTAACAAATCAATAAACAAGAATAGGCTGTGATGAATGAAGTGAGAGAAATGGTTGGGTTGATGTGCTAAAGAGTGCCTGGGGCTGTGAGGCAGGAGGAGGGCTCTGTTTTAGATTGGATGGTTCAGGAAGGGTTCTTGAAGGAGGTGGGACGCCCACAAATTGCTTAGGGAGAGTGTGCCTGACAGAGGTGGGACCAGGACTGGAGGTAGGTTTGCTTTGAGGGACAGAAGGATCAATGTGTGGGGGGAGTAGAGAATGAGGAGTAAAGCGATAGGAGATAGAGTTGGGGAGGGGAGCTTTCTGGGCCTTGAGGGCCACTGGAAGATTGTAAGCAGGGGAGTGACATTCTCTATGAATCTAGAGGACTATTCTGGATGCTTTGTGCAGAGTGGGTGGATTGGAGAGGAACCAATGACTTGGAAATGAAAAGACTAAGCTCAGACTTCTTCCTTGCCCTCCGGGCCCACAAGCAATCAGTCACCAAGTCTGAGCTCTGGGAGCACTCCAGGAATTGTACTGGGGCTTGAATCATGTGGCAACAGAGGTGGGGAGAAGTGTCAGATCAAGAATTTCCTTTAACAGCTGCTCAGTGACATGCTCTTGTTGTCCCAGCTATTTGGGAGGCTGAGGTGGGAGGATCGCTTGAGGCCAGGAGTTCAAGGCTATAGTGAGCTGAGTGAGCTGTGAACGTGTTGTCAATAGCCACTGCACTCCAGCCTGGGCAACATTTCAATATTCCATCTCTAAACAAAACAGGCTGGGTGCAGTGGTTTACGCCTGTAATCGTAGCACTCTGCAATGCAAGAGGATTGCTTGAGCTCAGGAGTTCGAGACCAGCCTGAGCAAGAGTGAGACCCGTCTCTACTAAAAATAGAAAAAATTAGCCGGGTGTGGTGGTGTGTGCCTGTAGTCCCAGCTACTTGGGAGGCTGAGGCAGAAGGATCGCCTGAGCCCAGGAGTTTGAGGTTGCTGTGAGCTAGGGTGATGCCAAGGGCACTCTAGCCTGGGCAACAGAATGAGACTCTGTCTCTAAATAAATAAATAAACAAATGCTTATTGAGCCCCTATAGTACACTAGGCACTGTTCTAGGGGTTAGGGATACGGCAATGAACAGGACAGGCTCCTGCCCTCCTGGAGCTTTCATCGGCTGTAAGCAAGTCGATGGCTGTATAATATCATTTTAGGTCATGTAGATGCTGTGAGGATAAAGAAGCAGGGTAAAGGGATGAAGAGTGATTGGGACTGTTGGTGATAGAGTGGTTGTTGAAGATGAATTAGATGAAGGGGAGGGGAGGCAAGGGCAATATATGTAACCTTAACACTTATACCCCCATAATACACTAAAATAAAAATAATAATAAAAAATGAAGGGGAAGGGGCAGGAAAAGAGAGGCACGAAGGGTAGATTTTAGAGTTGGGCTTGAGCTTTGGGGGAGACAGATGGCCTTGTCATTCACTAAGAAGGGAAATGTGGAGATGAATCAGTGGGAAATCAGGGGTGCCCTTGGCCTTGTTTGCTCCTGGGTCACTCCTGTCCTCAGGGTGCGGATACAGTCCGTGTGTTGTCACAGGAGCCTGCTTGTTTCAACAGTTGATGATTTGCATCTCAGAGGCCCCCAGCTTGAGCAGCACAGACTTCTGCCCTGCCCAGGAATGAGTCCTGCGGGGCATGTGCTGTGGAAAGGGGGAGCTCGCTCTCTCTGGAGTCCTCCTCTGCCTGCTAATCCCACTCTTGGCACTTCCACCTCGACACATCCACCCTCATCATCCTCCCACTCCCTCTCCATCTTCCTAAATGCCCCGTCTTCCCTGGTGGTACCAGCCACCACCTGCTCACTAAAGACGGAAGGTTGGGAGTCATCCTGGACTCCTGCCGCCCCTCACACGCACATCCAACCAGTCGCCAGCCTGTTACCCTCATGTCCCTTCCTTCCTGCCCAACCTCACTGCTCTCCCTGGGCACCAGCCTCCGCATCTCTCGTTTGTACTCTTTGTGTTTTTTTTGAGACAGAGTCTCACTTTGTTGCCCAGGCTAGAGTGAGTGCCGTGGCGTCAGCCTAGCTCACAGCAACCTCAAACTCCTGGGCTCAAGTGATCCTGCTGCCTCAGCCTCCCGAGTAGCTCTTGCTCAGGCTGGTTTGGAACTCCTGACCTCGAGCAATCCACCTGCCACCTGCCAATCCACCTAGCACCTCCCAGAGTGCTAGGATTACAGGTGTGAGCCACTGCGCCTGGCCTCGTTAATACTCTTAAAGGCTCTTCCTGCCTCCTGGCTGGCTTTATCTGATGCACTCTTTTTATTAGTGCCAAAGAGAGTTTTCTCAAATGGATACCAGACTGTATCATCTCCAGGACTTAAGACCAGGTCCCTCCCTGCCATGTGTTGTCTCCCAGGTAAGATCCCAGCCCCTTAGCCTAGGATAGCCCCAAAGACCTCACGATTGGCCTCTTTGTGCCTCTTCAGCTGCATCTCTTGCCTCTGCTTGCCTTTCATTATGTGCTCTAATAAGACAAAAACTGCATGTAGCAAACTGACTGCATGCTGCTGCCTGACGCCTTACTCCTTTTGCATGTGGAAGGCTCTCTTCTTGAGTTCCCATTGAACATCTATTCATACTTTACAACCCAACCTAGAAATCCCCTCCTCCAGAAAAACATCCTCTCTTCTGTGCTCCTTCTGGTACTTGTACATACTTCTACCTTTACCTCTCACTGCAGAATAATGCAGTGATCCGTTTACTTGCCTGTGTCCTTTGCTACCAGATGAGCTCTTTGAAGGCTGGGATTGTGATTTACTCTGCTTGGTTTCCCCAGGCCTAGCAAGGGATCTAGCCCAGAATGGGGACTCAAAAATAATTAAATTGGATGAGCTTGGGCCTAGGTTCTTCAGATGCAACCTGGACACTCTCATTCTTGTAGAAACTTCTAGCATCCAGTAATTAATGACAACAAAAGTAGTTGGTACCTCTGGTTGGAGTGAATCACTGTACATTATAAGGGTGGTACTAATGAGGGTATAGCCTGGGAGCCATCTGGTACTTCCTAACACCATCTTTAATCAGGGGGAGTTCTAATTATAGGAGGCCCTCTTCCTGGGCATGGGATGCCTACTCATGTATTTATCAAGGCTTTGACCAGGTTAGAGTGGACTGGTTAAAAACTAAGCATCATAACCAGGCAGAATTAGGTTTCGAGCCATGATTGGTTGTGCAATTTTGGAGTGGTAATTTTGTTTCTCAATGTCTCAGTTTTCTCATCTATAAAATGGGGATAAAAATGGCTCCCACACTATTGAAACTTTATGAAGATAAAATGACTTCTTGTATCTAAAATGCTTAACTCAGTAACTGGCACAGGGAGCAAAAGAGTGGCCTTGGTGGTGACATTAGACAGACAAAACATTCACGCTGTTGTTCTAGCCTCAATTTAAATATCGCTTCCAAAGCATTGCATGCAAACAGATTAGATTGCGGCGCCTGCTTTACATTCTTATAGAACTTTCCTACTTTTATTTATAGCGTTCATCGTGGTATCATTTAGTCAGCTCAGCTCAGCTCAGCAAGCTCCCAGAGGGAAGGACTCTGCTGTTTGTGTTCACCTGTTGTGTCCTCCACTCTTAACACAGTTCTTGGCACACGGACGGCTCTGAACATTGCAACGAATGAGCAAACCTTTCCTACTGTCTGCTATGCCTAGAGATCATGGCATGGTGTATTTGTGTGTGTGTGTGTGTGTGTGCACGTGCACGCGTGTGGTGGAGCTGTTTTGTGAGGCTGGAAGTGAAAAGGCTTGTAGAAAGCCCCTGGTGAGGGAGGCCAGAGGCAGACTCGGTAGGGAGCTCTGCACCGCATAAGGAGGGACTGAGAGCACATAAGGACAGGATCATAGGATTCTGCATCATTGGATTTTTTTAAGGCTGTCACTGCCTTAGGCTGTGAGGCCAGTGTGTATAATAAGAATAGTTCGCACAGTTCTTCTTTGGAAATCAGGCTTGACTGAAAGTTTAGCCAGCCAGCCAGCAAGAATAGCTTTCTGGAGCTTAGAGCCTTGTGAAAATTCCAAAACTGGGGATAATCCCCCTCCCCCCCCCCCCGAATTTTCTCGCTGGCTTTGAAAAGCAGGATATATATTTTTAAACACCTTCTTCATCTATGATACAAATTATCTGACACTTCCTGTGCAGAAAAAAGCCCATAGATGGCTGGAAGGAAGGCGCCAGGAAAGTCAGGTGCTTCATATGAAGTCATCAGCTAAGGACTAGGAAGAGTAAGAAGTACAGCAGGTCCTTGACAATCGTCGTTTCCTTCAATGTCATTGTGTTATATTAAAATGACGTTGATGAGAAAAAAAATCTCCCTGCCGGGGTCGCTATCTGTACGGAGTGTGGATGTTCTCCCATGTCATTCCTGCCTGGTGACCCGAGCTGCCAGGATAGGCTCTAGCTACCTGTAACTCTGAACTGGAATAATTAGGTAAATAATTTCCTTACTTATTTTTATGAATCTTTCTTAAATGTATGTATAGCTCATCCTTATTTCAGTGTTTAATATTAGAAATATTTTGGTCTTCGTTTAGAAGTTTGGTGATGTTTTTGTGACCAGAAAATGGGCCATCAGAACTTAACTCTTGTTTATATCAATTAGCCTATGGGAAAATTGGTTTTGTTATACATTGTTTTGCTTAAAGTTGCAATTTCCAAGATCCCACTGACAATGTTAAGTGAGGACTTACTACTGTACAGTGTGGTGGCCAGACTAGAGCAATGCTGTTCAAAATGTGGACAGCAGGGTGCTGGTCCCTAAACTGCTATTGGCTCCCAGCAAGACATGGAGCAGGAAGGTAGCATTGCATTGATTTACATTTTGGCCCAAGCTGTTACTGCCCTAGGCTTGCACCAGTAGCAGTGCACTGATAAGCCATTTTGAGCAGCACTGAACTAGGGCATGGGCTTTGCAATCAATCAGACTTGGCTCTACTACCTAAGTTCCTTAAGCTCCCTGAATCTTGTATTCCAAATCTGGAAAATGGAGGTTCATATGCTCAACAAAAATTCTGAGCATCTTCTATACGCTGAGCACTGTTCCAGAGTTGAGGATATCACAGTGACCTTGACAGATGGATTCTGGCTTTCAGGGGGCCTACAGAGAGAAGTGAGATAATGACAGCTTATAATAAATGCTGTTAAGAAAGTTGAAAGGGTGAAGTGAAAGAGAGTAACGCCTTTCACTGTGAAATGTGAAACAGATTGGGTGATTAGGTAAGGCCTTTCTTAAGAAGGTTGACTTGAGAAGTTTGAGGAGATAGCTGTGCAAAGAACTCAAGGATGGCCGGGCGCGGTGGCTCACGCCTGTAATCCTAGCACTCTGGGAGGCTGAGGCGGGCGGATTGCTCAAGGTCAGGAGTTCAAAACCAGCCTGAGCAAGAGCAAGACCCCGTCTCTACTATAAAAATAGAAAGAAATTAATTGGCCAACTAATATATATATAAAATTAGCTGGGCATGGTGGCGCATGCCTGTAGTCCCAGCTACTCGGGAGGCTGAGGCAGCAGATTGCTTGAGCCCAGGAGTTTGAGGTTGCTGTGAGCTAGGCTGAACTCACTCTAGCCTGGTCAACAAGCGAGACTCTGTCTCAAAAAAAAAAAAAAAAAGAACTCAAGGATAAGTGCTCCAAACAGAGGGAAGAGCAAGTGCAAGTTTTCTGCAGCATGCTGGGGAAGCAAGAAGACAGCCAGTATGTCTGGAGTAGTGTGAGCAAGGTAAAGTGAGTCAGAAAAACTGGTGGGATTCAGTTCATGCATGGCCCAGTAGGACACAAGAGTTTAGGGCTGGGCGAGGTGGCCTCACCTCTGTAATCCTAGTACTCTGGGAGGCCGAGGAGGGAGAATTGCTCAAGCTCAGGAGTTCGAGACCAGCCTCAGCAAGAGTGAAACCTTGGCCGGGCGCGGTGGCTCACGCCTGTAATCCTAGCACTCTGGGAGGCTGAGGCGGGCGGATTGCTCAAGGTCAGGAGTTCAAAACCAGCCTGAGCAAGAGCAAGACCCCGTCTCTACTATAAATAGAAAGAAATTAATTGGCCAACTAACATATATATATAGAAAAAATTAGCCAGGCATCGTGGCACATGCCTGTAGTCCCAGCTACTCGGGCGGCTGAGGCAGCAGGATCACTTGAGCCCAGGAGTTTGAGGTTGCTGTGAGCTAGGCTGACGCCACGGCACTCACTCTAGCCTGGGCATCAAAGCGAGACTATGTCTCAAAAATAAAAAAAAAAAAAAAAGTGAAACCTTGTCTCTACTAAAAATAGAAAGAAATCATCTGGACTGCTAAAAATATATGTAGAAAAAATTGGCCGGGCATGGTGGCACATGCCTGTAGTTCCAGCTACTTGGGAGGCTGAGGGAGGAGGATCACTTGAGCCCAGGAGTTTGAGGTTGCTGTGAGCTAGGCTGACGCCACGGCACTCTAGCCCGGGCAACAGAGTGAGATTCTGTCTAAAAAAAAAAAAAAAGAGTTTAGATTCCATTCCAAAAGCAATTCAAAGCCATTGGAGGGTTTTAAGCCAGATCATAAAGTTTCTTGCAAACCGTGTTAAAGAGTTTGGACTTTGTCCAAAGGACAGGGACTCACCAGAGATTTAAAATCAGGGAGTGTCAAGATTAGAAATGCTTTGTAGAAAGGTTACTCTGGCTGTGGTAAAGATAACAGCTTAGGCGGGACTGGAGGCAAAGAGACCAGCTAAGGGAAGACAGTAGTTGTTGACAGTACTACAGTAGTAGTTGAATGAGGAAATAAATGTAAGAATGATTATGTTCGCATTATTAAATAGATCACAAGCTTTCTTACAGCAGGAACCTCACTACCTCTTGCTTTGGATGTTCTTCAACACAATCTAGGTTTTTGTGCAAGTCAATTTTTTTTTTTTTCGAGACAGAGTCTCACTCTGCTGCCCAGGCTAGAGTGCCATGGCATCAGCCTAGCTTGCAGCAACCTAAAATTCCTGGGATCAAGCAATCCTTCTGCCTCAGCCTCCGGAGTAGCTGGGACTACAGGCATGTGCCACCATGCCAGGCTAATTTTTTCTCTATATATTTTTAGTTAGCCAATTAATTTCTTTCTATTTTTAGTAGAGACGGGGTCTCACTCTTGCTCAGGCTGGTTTTGAACTCCTGACCTTGAGTGATCCTCCCACCTCAGCCTCCCAGGCCTCCCAGAGGGCTAGGATTACAGGCGTGAGCCACCGTGCCCAGCCAAGTCAATTTTTAATTAACATTTAACTAGCTAAATTGACTAGCTAAAATAAAATCAAACTAGATCATCCAGTCTATAGGAGCTGAGCGCAAATGCACAATTCTGACCTTGCCCGTGGTGTAGAAGTCTGTCTCCTTTACCTTATTTACTGTTCAGCTATTTACCTTCACACCCACCAATGCTCAAGGCTGAAAGATAAGTCAGTTTCCAACAGCAACTGAACTGGATGGGTTTCCATCTGGGACCAAACAAATAGCTAGACCCTGTTTGGAATTTCTGCTTCCAGAATTATCCAGCCACAGAGCCTATTGCACAAGGCAAGCTGGCACTTGACCAGCCTGCTTAATAGAAGTCTGAGTGCTCTTATATGGGAGAAGTCCTGTTCATTATTTGAGGCCTCACTACCCAACACTGGCTCAACCAGTATTAATAATCAAATAACAATGTTGAGAAATGTTTACTGAGCATTTACTATGTTCCAGGCACTGGGCTAAGGGGCTCTGTATGTGTTCTTTGATTTTAAACCTCACAACAACCTATGCAATAGGTGTTCTTAAATAACTATTTTTTTTTTTTTTTGAGACAGAGTCTCGCTTGTTGACCAGGCTAGAGTGAGTGCCGTGGCGTCAGCCTAGCTCACAGCAACCTCAAACTCCTGGGCTCAAGCGATCCTTCTGCCTCAGCCTCCCGAGTAGCTGGGACTACAGGCATGTGCCACCATGCCCGGCTAATTTTCTATATATATATTAGTTGGCCAATTAATTTCTTTCTATTTATAGTAGAGACGGGGTCTTGCTCTTGCTTAGGCTGGTTTCGAACTCCTGACCTTGAGCAATCCACCTGCCTCAGCCTCCCGGAGAGCTAGGATTACAGGCGTGAGCCACCGCGCCCGGCTTAAATAACTGTTTTAAAGAGAAAGAAACTAGAAATTAGAGAGACTAAGTTAATTTAGCTAATGTCATATAACTTATATGATACTGGTCAGGATTTGAATCTGGTTCTATCTGATTCTAAAGCCTTCTGTCATTTCAATAGTAAATTTTAATTTCTATTTTAATGATCTTTTCTAATTGTTAAAGTTATGTATGCTTATTGGCATACATTCAAACAATTTGCTGAAAGTATCTGTTCTGGTTATCCATTACTGTGTAGCAAATCACCCCAAAGCTTAGTGCCTTAAAAAAACAACAATCATGTTAACAAAACCTCAAGGGAGTTTCAGCTTAGATCTAGTTGCTTGCTGCACAAAGATCCTATTATTGAGACAGCGAGGATTGCCAAGGAAGAAAGGAATTTTAATGGGAAGGACGTCTGTCAAGAGAATAGGGGAAACAGTCTCAAATCAGTCTCCCAGACTAATAGAGATCATGGGCTTTTTAAGGAGGGGCCACGTGCATTGGGGCAGGCAACGTGCATTGGGGCAGGTCGTGGGGGATGGTGATTCTTGGCATCAGGAATCTTGCTCAGGGGCCTTAGGAATCTCAACTCCTTTGTCTCGTGAAAATTCTGCCATTTCTGGGAAACTCAAAAACCTCAAGTAGTTAAGGGAGGAGATTATAAAAAACATATAGGGGTCATTGAAATTTGTTCATAGAGCTAGCTACAATGTAATTATTATCTTTCATGGTTCTTGGGCTTAACTGGGCCCTGCTAGTCATGCCAACTCAGTATCTCTCATATGGTTATTGTTTCTGTGGTTATATTGGCTGGGGCCGGAATCTTCTTGAAAGCTTTCTCACTGTGATGTCCAGCACCTGATCTGACCCCAGTCTGGAGCTCAGTGGGGTTGTCCACTGAAACACGTACACCTGGTCTCTCCCTGTGGCCTGGGCTGCCTCACAACACGATGGCTGGGTTCCAAAAGCACACATTCCAAGAAAGAGGAAGTACAAGCTGCCCATTTCTTAAGGCCTGGGCCCGGAAACTGCCACAGTGCCACTTACGCTATTATCTATTGATCAAGTAGTTACAGAGCCAACATTGAACGGGGGAAACAGACTTCACTTCTCAAAGGTAGGAATGTCAAAGAGTTTGGAGTTCCTACTTTAAAACTGCCACATGCTGGGTGCAGTGGCTCATGCCTATAATCCCAGCATTTTGGGAGGCCAAGGTGGGAGGAATGCTTAAGGTCAAGAGTTTGAGACCAGCCTGGGCAACATGGTGAGACCCCATCTCTAAAAAAAAAAAAAAAAAAAATTAGCTGGGCATGATAGCACACACCTATGGTCCCAGCTATTCAAGAGGCTGAGGCAGGAGGATTGTTTGAACCCAGGAGTTCGAGGTTGCAATGAACTATGATCACAACACTGCTCTCCAGCCTGGGTGACAGAGTGAGACCGCATCTCAAAAAACCCCCCAAAAACAACAGCAACAACGAAAAACCCCAAAACAGTCACAGTCTGCCTCTAACCACACATTTTTTTTCTGTCTCCTGTAGCACTTCCAGGTGTATATAAGGTATCTTGAATGTTGTTCCTTAGTTATAGCTCTTTCTGTATGATTCTTATTGATCTGAAGACCTGCCAACTATAAGAAGACAAGTTATCTGTCCCCTGCACCCAACATACGATAGTGGGATAGGAATCAGAAAATTGCAATAGGCCGGGCATGGTGGCTCACACCTGTAATCCTAGCACTCTGGGAGGCCGAAGCAGGCGGATTGCTCGAGGTCAGGAGTTCAAAACCAGCCTGAGCAAGAGTGAGACCCCGTCTCTACTAAAAATAGAAATAAACTAATTGGCCAACTAATATATGTAAGGCTGGTGGCAGGGGCCCCCTCCCCTCCCTAGATGGAAAAAGAAAACACTTAGTGACCTGACCTGCCAAGGACAAACTGCCAGGCCCCACTGAGAGGAACCACACCCAGATCTCCACCTGGATTCGCTCCTGGATTCCACAAATACCTCCAGCCCCTTCTATTTCTAATGACCATCCAAGGTCACAATAGAGAATCCCAGCTCTTCCTGCCACAAGTCCCTAGCCCTGCCCAAAGGGTATAAAAGGCCTCAGCCCCTTCAAACTGTGGCGACTTCCGGGGCCCCTGCTCTTGGGGCCCCAGAACCTCGTCCACGAGTGTATAATAAAGCCACGTGGTTTGGTCCCCACTCTTTCTCTTTCTGTGTCTCTTTTCTTTTCGCCACCGCCGAAAAACCCTACAATATATATAGAAAAAATTAGCTGGGCATGGTGGCGCATGCCTGTAGTCCCAGCTACTCGGGAGGCTGAGGCAGCAGATTGCTTGAGCCCAGGAGTTTGAGGTTGCTGTGAGCCAGGCTGACGCCATGGCACTCCTGGCGTCAAAACACGACAACAAAACACGACTCTGTCTCAAATAAAATAAAATAAAAATAAAATTGCAATAAACATTTCCACTCAAAAAGGAGAAAACAGGAGGTGCATAGAAGTTGCTGCTCTTTGGCAATTCTGAAATCCAGCACGTGTTTCTGGTTTCTTGATTAAGGTCTAGTTCTACTGAACCATTCTATGCAGGTCTGCCTTCTGGGCTCTTGGTTCTACTCTGTGAATTTAGCCTTTTCCCTGAAGTGTGACCTATGTTTGTCCCGGAGTAGTTTTCCTAGCCTTCTTCCTACCCTTAGAAGTTTTAAAATGCAAAGCCCTCTTTCACCTTGTACTGTCTCCTTCCCTTTTAATCCCAGCTAGTTCTAAACACTTTGAGGATTTTCTGTGATTCTTATTGGAGTTCCCTCCATTGGGGAAAAAAAAGCCATGACCTTAAATCCCTTGGGCTTATATAAGTCCTTTTCTACCTTAGGTTTCATTTCATTTTTGCCTTAGGCTGCTATGGGCCAAGGCCCCTAAGATTCTTGGAAATCCTATTGTTTAATAAAGAGAGACAGTGAATTCTCTAGAAGAATTTTGTCTGTTTAAAAAAGTTGATGAGTTACCTTCTTAACCTTTCTGAGCTCTTAACTAAAGATGCTGTTCCCACCCTTTGCTTGAGAATAGTTTGCCCTCTGCAGAGACTGTGAGTGAGAAGTTTTATTTTCAAACCCAGAAAACTCTGGCTCTTTTTTAAAACCCTCTAAATTTTGCCTGGAGGCTAACCACTTTTTTTTTTTTTTTTTTAGCTGCTTCTCCTCCTTTGTAGTTTACAATAGGCAACTTGGCTAGATCATCACGTTCATTAGGTGCGTTTTCTGCTTTTCCACCTCACTGCTGACAACCGTGCCCCCAAGCCTCGCAGCCCCACCACGGGCCCCTTTCTTCCTGCCTCCAGTAACATTCCCTTCACTTTTCCACAAGGCGCTAGACCCTTTAGGCTTCACTGACATGTCTGCCATGGGCAAGATGATTGAACAAAGGAAATCAATCATTTTTTGGGAGAGAAAACTGGAGTGCAGAGATGACAGACCACAGGGCACTCTGATTCTGGTGCCTTTGCAGACCCATTCTTGGCTGCACTTGGCTTCCGTAATACCTCTGCATTCTTACCATAACCTTCCATTTATTTGACTTGGGTCTGAGGAACAGATTTCTGTTCCTGACATGCAATGTAATGTCTTGACTAGAACCCTAGACGGATGTTATGACAATCTTCCTTATTCTCAAGTAGTAGGGAGAAACAAGCGTGGACTTCGGGGCCATTTATTTATCCATTAGGAATTCAAGAAAGTCTCTGTTGAACTTCTGTTAGGTGCTAACTTCCCTGCGAGGCATTGCACACAGAGAGGCTCGAACAAGATTGACAAGGTCCCTGTCCTCCTGGAGCTTACAGTCTAATGAGAATGACTCAGAGCCAAATTCAAATTCCTCCTCTGCCAGTTACTAGCTGGCAGTTAAGTCCCCACTTAACTGAGGACTTCATTTTCTCATCTGGGAAATGGACATCCCTTTGTGGAGTTGGTTTTAAGATCAAAGGATGCACAAATATGTATATGTGTATGTAGATCATATGGCACATGGAAAGCCCTGAAATATTTGAGTTTCTTTTTCCTGTTCCTGTTTTATTAAATCAGGGTTGGCATTTTGTCCTGTGCATGGTAGGATGTTTAGCAGCATCCCTGGCCTCTACCCACTAGATGGCAGTCGCTCTGCCCCCCCCCCCCAAGGTTGTGAGAACCAAAAATGTCTCTACATATTGCCAAATGGGCCTTGGGGTGGGGGGTGGGGCACAAAATTGCCTTGTTACAAATCATTGCTTTAGGTAAAAGGCCAGACATTTACGCCTAAAGCTGCAGACCCCAATATCCACTTCTGTGCTTGACTTCCCAATCCATATGACTTCCTTTCACTAGGTTTTTGGCTCCAAAACAAGATAACATGAAGAGGAAACTAGACCAACATCAATTTCCTGGCACTGGCATCGTCTGCAGGAAGGAAAATTTGCATAGCCTTCGCCCTACTCCTCTGAGGTCAAGTCCAGTCCTGCCCTTTTAATTACCTCCAGCGATTTCAGCAGCCCAGGTTCATCCACCCTGGTATGAAAAACAACAGGCTTGGCCAGATCTCATAGCGCAGAGAAACCCAAGTCTTTCCCCAGCGCCTGCCTTTCACGTGAGCCCCACGCTGGGGTTTGAGGGTCATGGCTTTGGTGGCTCTTAGCTGCAACACACTAGTCATTCCCTCAGGGACAGGGAAGGGCTCCTGTTTCCAGAGGCTGCTCCAGAATTTCACAACAGAGCGGCCATGGGCACACCAATCTGATTTTGGTAGAAACTGAGTTTGCATGGCAAGAATATGATTTGCCCATACATTAACACATTGACTGCCACACCAGAAATGAAATTTTTTTCCTTGGGGCCATGGTGTTTTATTATAAAAATAGAATAAAAACTTCGAAAACAAAAATGACCCTAATTTAATGAAACATTTTTAATTGTTTTCTGTGTGTGAGTTATATGCAATTAAATTGTCAATATTAATTATAACAACAAGAACATCAACAAGTAAGATTTCCATGAACCAACTGCAGGGTTTTGCCCAGGGGGCAAACATCATGTAACACGTATGCTACAGCATGGCAAGGTGAGTTGCCTGCACATAATGCGGCTCCCAAGGTAAAGAGATGTGTGAGTTACATAAGTTTCACAAGGCCCTGGGCTCAAAACTAGCATGAATTAAAAACAATTTACAGGCTGGGCGTGGTGGCTCACGCCTGTAATCCTAGCACTTTGGGAGGCCGAGGCGGGCGGATTGCTCAAGGTCAGGAGTTCGAAACCAGCCTGAGCGAGACCCCGTCTCTACCAAAAAATAGAAAGAAATTAATTGACCAACTAAAAATATATATACAAAAAATTAGCCAGGCATGGTGGCGCATGCCTGTAGTCCCAGCTACTCGGGAGGCTGAGGCAGTAGGATCGCTGAGCCCCAGAGATTGAGGTTGCTGTGAGCCAGGCTGACGCCATGGCACTCACTCTAGCCTGGGCAACAAAGCGAGACTCTGTCAAAAAACAAAAAAAACAAAACAAAAAAAACAATTTACATGGCAGTTAATGTGTTAAAATAAATCTCTAGGTGGGGTGTGGTGGCTCACGCCTGTAATCCTAGCACTCTGGGAGGCCACAGTGGGAGGGTTGCTTGAGATCAAGAGTTAGAGACCAGCCTGAACAAGAGGGAGAACTGTGTCTACCAAAAAAAAAAAAAAAAAATTAGCCCACCTCTGTAGTCGCAACTACTGAGGAGGCTGAGGATAGCTTGAGCCCAGGAGTTTGAGGTTGCAGCGAGCTATGATCACGCCATTGCACCCTAGCCTGCTGTGACAGAGTGAGACTATCTCAAAAAAAAAAAAAAAGAAAAGAAAAAGATTGAGAAAAAAATGTTTGTCTTAAATATTATGGTGGTGGTAATGATTTGATCTGGAGTGGGGCTTTTTCTTGGGATTATTATACTATCATCTCTCTGACCCTTTGTTTTGCCACTTTCTCCCTTGCTCAATTATTGGCCTTCTTGCTATTTTTGAACACCAAGTTCCTTCATAGCCTTTGCACTTGATGTTCCCTTTTCCTAGAATACACCTTGTCTCAGTCTGCTCAGGCTCCCATAACACAGTGCCATAGATTGGGCGGCAGAGACGACAGAAACTCCTTTCTCCCAGTTCTGGGAGCTGGGAAGCCCAAGATCAAGATACCAGCAGGAGGCCGGGCGAGGTGGCTCTTGCCTGTAATCCCAGCACTCTGGGGGGGCAGGATCACTCAAGGTCAGGAGTTCAAAACCAGCCAGACCCTGTCTCTACTAAATATAGAAAGAAATTAATTGGCCAACTAAAAATATATAGACCCTGTCTCTACTAAAAATAGAAAGAAATTAATTGACCAACTAAATATATACATACAAAAAATTAGCCGGGCATGGTGGCACATGCCTATGGTCCCAGCTACTTGGGAGGCTGAGGCAGGAGGATCGCTTGAGCCCAGGAGTTTGAGGTTGCTGTGAGCTAGGCAGATGCCATGGCACTCTAGCCCGGGCAATAAAGTGAGACTCTGTCTCAAAAAAAAATATCAGCAGGATAGATTTCACTTTGGGGTCTCTTCTCTTGGCTTGCAGGGGTGGAGTGATTGAACTCTCTGGTGTATCATCTTAGACATACACTAGTTCTATCAGTTCAGGGCCCCACCCTTATGACCTTATTTAACCTTAATTACTTCCTTAGAGGTTCTGTCTCCAAATGCAGCCACACTGGACGTTAGAGCTTCAGCATATGATTTTGGGGACACAAACAGTCATTTCACAACACTCCCTTGTAAGACCTTCACCTGCCTTTGTTCCTAACTTGATTTAGCTCTTGGCTACCTAAACAAAATTTCCCCCATTTATCCTGTTACTCTCATTCTCTACTGCTTTTTTTTCCTAGCACTCCCTAAAATTATTTTACATTAAAAAAATTGTTTATCGTCTATCCCTACCTCTTAGGTTTGTCTTAAGGATTAAATGAGTTAACCTAAATATTCATTCCACAAGTGCCTATGGAGTGCCTACAACATGCAAGGCATTGTAGCAGCTTCTAGGGTTGCAACGGTGAAAAACACACTTCCTCCTTGCCCTTATGTAGGTTACAGTATGGTAGGGATGTTTATTGAGCACTTACTATGCTCCAGGTATGAGAGTTTTATTTAGATTATTTTGTTTGATCGTCAGAAAGATCCTTTGAGGTAGGTTCTATTGTACTAATTGTATGAAAGAGACATTAATAGGCTGATGGATATGACACTTTTTCAAAGTCATTGCTAGTTCAAGGTCAAAGTAGTTAAGAGCTGGATCTTGCAGCTGGCATCGTGGCTTATGCTTTTGGCCACCATGCTAAACTGGACACTGCAGAGCACATTTGAGGAGATGCAGCAAAGTCCCATATGGCTGTGACTGTTTTCTCCATAGAAGGATTTGTGATCATCAGAATTTAAGGGAGAGGCACATAGAAAGAAAAAGGAGGAGGGGATGGGCAGAGAGGCAGGTGGTTACCTTCTTGTGAGGCTCAGGAAAGCTACATTTTACATAAGGTAAGGGGAATGTTTGAAAAGAAAAAGGGAGAAAAGGAAGAATCAGTTATGTCCATCTCCCTCCCAGGTGGAAGAATGATGGATCATGTCTCTGTTCTGCACCTGGAAAGACAAACTTATAATCAACATTATTAGTATGGAATGAACAGACTTTAGCTTTAGGAGCTAGACTTAGCCTGCAGAGCTAAAGTTACAATTTGCATCTTCTTGTTTATGGAAGGTCAGAAAGTAATTTCCTTATGTTTGAGCTTTGGGGAAGTTCTTGTAGAAGCCAGAGGCCTTTTACCTCCTCCTGGGGGATCTGGCTAATGCACATTGTTAGGAACAGCTGCTCATTTGCAAGGGCCTGTTTCATGACTCAGCCTCCAGGCCTGACCTTTCCTTTTTTTTTTTTTTTTATTTTTTAATTTCTTTTTTGACCTTTCCTTTTGCATAAGGAGTTTGCAGGGTGTGGGTATCCTGCGTTTTTTTTTTTTTTTTTTTTTTCCTTTCTAATACACAGAGCATATCGTATCAGGACTGAGACCTGTTTTAAGTGTCTTAGGCTCATTCTCTGCTGGATCTATATGCAAGACTCTGAACTTCCCTTAAAATAAAGGGGACATGATCAGCGAAAGGAGTCATCGTTACGGCAAGTATACAGCTAGTGTTAACAGCTCTTGACCAGGGAACTAACTGAGCGGCACACGAAGAGCCGGAGAACAATCTTTATTCCTCCGGCAGGCTCAACCCATGCAAGCCTTACAGCTCTCTTCAGATCTTCAGCCCCCCACTTCCTTGTTCTCCTCCTGCTTTTATACCCTTGGTAGGACTCCAAAAGCGTCCAATCAACTGCAAGCTTTAACATCCAATCAGCAACAAGCTTTAACATCCAATCAGCAACAGTGGGATTTAAAAATTATCCAATCAGGATCATGCGATTAGCGTGCCCGGATGACAGGAGGCTGGCAGCCAAGGACATCGGTGCGGCCCAGCAGTGTGCACCTGCCACGCCCTCCAACCAGCCCCACACAGCACCGTCCCTCAGGGATGCAGAGTGGTGGGCAAGCAGCCACGTCCCGGCGGCACCTGACATTTTCTGCATCATCATCAGAGTCAGATCGTTAGCTGGAGCTGTCTGGGCCAACAATCCCTTACTACAAATGGGAAAACAGAGGCCCAAAGATGGAGAGTGATTTGTTTAAGGACACACAGCATGTTAAAGAGGGGCAGTGATTTAAGGACACACGGCATGTTAACATACTCCCAAATGTAGTCATTGAAATACTGACTTCATAAACTCTGCAATGAGCGGGTACACTCTAAACACATATTTGACTTTTTTCTTGACTATTCCTTTTTTGACACTATTTTTAGCTTAAAAGTTTTCTTACCAAAATATATTTAGTCTATAATGAAACTTTGTCATTTGCCATAAATTGAAGGTGACCCATAAAATGAAATGGAATGGAAAAATGTTTCTAGTTAGAAATTGTCATTCTAAACTATGAGTTTGAGGCCTGTTCTGTCTCTGTTAAAAAGGGAGATTTGCAAGTGTTAACAAGGTGTTAAAGACTTACCAGCACCTGCCTGAGACCTTCTCCTTTGTATAGTCAGGACAGCAAGAGAAATGGAAAAGGAGGGATCTTTCTCTCCCTGCCACTCCATGTTATTTACTGTGCTTCTGGGCACATCTCCTCAAATGATGCCAGGGACTTTGTTTCAGGTGTACGGGGGGTCCCACAGGACTTGTCCGAACCCATTGTCCGAACCCCCCACCCAAGTCTCTGCCCCATCTGCAAAATGGGATAATAATATCTACTGCCAAGGGATGTGGGAAGCCATGAAATTAAATTAGGAAACGTGCATATTCCGTGTCTGGTGAGGGCTGCTCTTTGATGCCAAGATGGAGCCTGGGCTGTGTTCTCACCTGGCAAAGGTGGGAAGGACCAATGCTCGGTCCTTACATGGCAGGAGAGATGGAAGTTCTCTGAAGCCTGTTTTATGAGGGCACCAATCCCATCATGAGGGCAGAGCCTTCACGTTCTTTCTAATCACCTCCCAAAGGCCCCACCTCTTCATATAACACCATCGCCTTGCGCTTTAAGTTCCGACATATCAATTGTGGAGGGACATGAAATTTCAACACAGCAATGGGCTTGATGCAGAAAATGTCAGGCACCAGGACAGTGGCCACTTGCCGCCTCCCAGTCGCTCCCCATCTGCGCAGGCCAGCGCTGCACATGACTGGTTGGAGGGCAGGCTCTTGGGGCTCAGCCCCCGGTAGAGCCGCCCAGGGCCCCACGTGCTGCAATGCCCCCAGGCCCACGTGCTTCTGGGCCCTGCACGCTGACATCCACTGCGGCTGCGCTCAGCAGCCTCCTGTCATCCGGTCTGCTACTCGCATGATCCTAATTGGGTAATTTTTGAATCCCACTGTTGCTGATTGGATGTTAAAGCTTGTTGCTGATTGGATGTTAAAGCTTGTAGTTGATTGGACACTTTGAGTCCTACCAAGGGTTTAAAAGCAGGAGACCAAGGGAGGGGGATTCAGAAGATGTGAAGAGAGCTGTAACACTGGCTGTGCATGAACCTGCCAGAGGAATCAAGGCTGTTCTCCGACTCTGTGTGCTGCTCGGTTCTTTCCCCGTCAAGAGCTGTAACACTAGCTGTACACATTGCTGCAACAGGCTTGTCGTGGCAGCCTCCCCGCCTGCCTGCCTGCCTGCTCCCTAGCAGGGGCCGTCGCCCACGGCGTGCACTGTGGGTGCCATGACCACAGCCGTGGCTGTAGGAGCCCTGCGGAGCCACCCTGTGCAACCTGCCCCTTGTGCAGATGGGAAGATCGGGGCTGGACACGTGGCTCCTGCCTCGCCCTCAGGCACAGAGTCACAGGAGCTTGGCAGGGGTCCGAGGACATATCTGAGCAGGGAATGGGGGAGGGAAGGGAGAAAACCACACTGACACATCAAAATGAATATATGTTTAATTAAATGCCCACAGAACGTAACATTAGTCAACTAGTCAAATGCATCTCAACTCCTCACTTGTATAGTTATACATACATTTTATTTAACATGGCATGTGGGTGCCTTTTAATGTGTTTGATGTGATGTGGCATAGAAATGCCACACCAGAACCTGGCACAGAAGTCTTAAAATAGCTCTGCCCACAGAAAGGATGGCTTGGCCAGAGCCCTCATTCATTCATTCAACAAGCGCTAATGAGTCTGTGAAGCTGGCAGAGCCCAGGTGAGGGGCCCCTGAACCTCCCTCTGGCCCTCACTTGTTGGTGTCCTGTCCTGTCCTTGATCTCTCCCTCCATCTGCCCCGGGGCAGGGTCCATCTTTGCATACATGCAGAAACTGAGGCCCAGAGAAGGCCAGGCAGGCCTGAAGTCATGTAGAGATTCAGCTGGTGGCAGAGCAGGGATTAGCACCCAGATGGCTGCACCAGGCCCCTCCTGCAAGCAGCAAGCCAGCATTTCCAGGGATCATCCTTGGCTCTGCAGAAACATTCACACGGCTGACCCAGGGCCTTCCCCTTCCAGTAGTCTGAAGGAAACTCATATGGATTCATGTGGCACCTATTGCATTTCTAATGAGAACATAATTATTCTAATTTTAACCGTCCCCCTCCCCTTCCCCTTCTTTTCTTTTCTTTTTTTTTTTTTTTTTTAGACAGAGTCTCGCTCTATTGCCCAGGCTAGAGTGCTGTGGTGTCAGCCTCGCTCACAGCAACCTCAAACTCCTGGGCTGAAGTGATCCTCCTGGCTCAGACTCCTGAGTAGCTGGGACTACAGGCATGTGCCACCATGCCCGGCTAATATTTTCTATGTATATTAGTTGGCCAATTAATTTCTATTTTTTAGCAGAAACGGGGTCTCGTTCTTGCTCAGGCTGGTTTCGAACTCTTGACTTCATTTCTTTAAGGGACGTTTTTGCCTCCTACGAGCATGGAGCAGCCCCTGCTCTCTTGCCTGTTGCTTGGGATGAGTCATCTGTTGGAAGGGTCTTTTCAGCATGGGTGTTACTTATCCTGGGGCCCTTGACAGACATTCCCCCATGAAGCAAAGATCACCCACCCAGGAGCATGTGGATCAGGCAAGAGGCGGGAGGGCTCAGCCCCTGTTGACTGAGACCCTTAGAATAAAATCCTGCCACCTCCCCAGACCTGCCAGGCCCTGTCCTGTAACTGCCTCATCTCCCCCCACTGTCCCCTCCACAACCTCGAGCTGCCAAATAAAACACAGGCTCCCACTTACATTGGAATTTCAGATAAACAATGAATGACTTTTAGTGCAACTTCTGGAACATGCTCACACTATAACATTCGTTCACTGCTGCAGAAAGAGTTTTCCCTGAGCACCAGATGGAAGGAGGGTCCCCCAATCCTCTATCCTATGACCCTGTTTTATGCTTCTCCTGGCACTTAGCGTGGCCTCTGACACAATCTTATCTATTGCCTTTTCCACGCCGCACTAGAATGCCAGCTCCGTGTGAGACGCCAAGTCCACCATGCAGAGGACAGGCGCGTGGCAGCTGTTCAACACACGCTTGTGCAATGTTGCTTAATATGTACAAGCGCCCCTGCAAGAGGGGTTTCGATGTGCCCACCCTGCAGCCGAGGAAACTGAGGCTCAGAGGTGAGTGACTCGCCTGAGGTCTCCAGCTGGCCCTTCCTGTGCTGCACTTTGCTGTGCGCATGTGAGCAGTTGTAGTCACTACACCTTAGTATGATGGGCTGGGGTGAGAGGGAGGAGGCACAGGGAGGGGTAGTTTCTGGCAGCAGATGAAACTGGGCGGCAGAGGGGTCTCCGAGAGCACAAGGCCAAGGGCAGGGGCCGGGGATTCCCCGCAGGTGGTCCATGTGCCACTGCAGAGGTGCAATGTCACTAGATGGCCTGTGGACACCACTATTCTAGGGTTAATGGTTACGGGTTTGTTTCAATGTGAATTAGAAAAAAATTTTTGACAAGTCGGAAAACTTGTGATTTTTGTGGATATGATTGCTTAGGACAAAGCCAAGCTCTAAAGAAATCAATTTAAAAGAGAAGATTAAGAAGAACACAGAATGTCCATGAATGTAGTAGATGCCATAGAGATGATGATAATCTTGGTATTAATAATAACATTAGCAGCATTAACGGTAATAATAATGGCAGGTCTTCTTGATCGAGTAGGTTCTCTCCACCCACCAGGCATTCTTCCAAGTCTTTTCCATTAATTAACTCATGGAATCCTCAAATCACCCCAAATGATGGACCCGCTTGTGTTGCCTCCATTTCCTAGGTGAAGAAACAGAGGCACAGAGAGGTCAGGCAACTTGCTCGTGGTCACACAGTGCACAAGAAGCAGAGCCAGGACTGGAACACAGGCTTCTGCAGATAGAGAATAGTGGCCTGGTCCAGCCCCTCCCTAAACTCACTTTAACGTCTACGACAGACCTGCTGAAGGCCCACCCTGGCCACCCAGCCTCAATACTCTCCTGACCTCAGCCTTGCCCTCCCTGCCACCACTGCCACTGGGCACACGCACAGGTCCTGGCCCTCTGCCTGCTCATCTTCGTGCGTGCTCTTCCTCTTCTGGGAACACCGCCCTGTTTCCCTCTTACTACTCCTTCAAGATCCCTGACCCTCCCCGATCCAGGATGCCTCTTCCAGGGAGTCCTCCCTGATCATCCTTTGCTCTCCACCAGAGTGGGGCCTTGTCTGAGCTTCCCCAGGACTGCCCCCACTCTGGCCGTGGTGTGCGCCTGGGCTGTCTCCATACTGGACAGTGAGCTGTGGGAGGGTAGGGATGGGTCGGAAGCCTCCGGGGTCCCAGACCCACTGAGTTGAGTGCAGCATTGCGAGAACCACCCTCCCACCAGCAGGGAGGCTCAGCTGCTATCGTCCTTCCTGTCCTCAGAACACCTTTGGTCCCTGTCCCAGGCTGGCCCTGGCCAACCACAGTTGACACCGCTGATGTGGACTAGAGCAGAGGCAGGCAGAGAAATGGGGTGGCTGCCTCAGGGAGGGGCTCGCAGGGAGTAAATCCAGGTTGGGATTTTGCTTAGACGGCTCTCAAGACCCACCCAGAGGAAAGTCCGTGCGGCACCTGGGAGGCTGTGCTAGGGAAGTCGTCGGCAAGCCCACAGTTGTCTGCACCGGGATGTTCGTTTCAGACTTGCTTATGACACCAAAACGTTGGGAACGAGCCACATGCCCAGTCCCTGGAGATGGGTGGGTCAGCGTGCTGCACGTGAGCACCAGCCGGCCTCTGCGCTCCCTCCATCCCGCCCGCAGCTCTGAGCACTGTGCCTGCCGCCTGCAAGGAACGCTCTCCCCACCCCAACCCCTGGGGTAACCGCCACTCACTCTTCCAACGCCAGCCCTGTCATCGCCTCCCTGACCAGGTCAAATCCCCCAGTAACATGGGATTTCCAGGAACACGTCACATTGTCAGTGCTTCTGAGTATAGTGCGATTCTTGGTTTCTCTTTTTGCCTGATTGGACTATAACTGTTATATTCCCCAGTGTAAACCCAGAACCTAGCACAGGGCTTGGCACACAGGAAGCACTTAATATTTGTTGAATCAATGTATAATGAGTGAGTCATGGATATAGACCTATACTTACCAACATGGCAAGATGCTCTGATGTATTTACATGCATGAAAAGCATAGGTTACAAAATCTCTCTAGCTTACTGACATTTCTGTAAGGAAAAGTTGTGTCTGTGTGCATGTATATAGGGAAAAACTCTTGGGAGAAAGAACTGCAAATGAAAGTGGCGTTAGCAACCAGAAAAGGGGCTGCAGGTGATGTCTCTTTTCTTCTTGCTTATCTGTATTTTCTACTTCAATTAACTCAGATTACTCTGAGATTAGAAAAGTGCACAGAAGTCCCTTGGGGGTCTTGTTGAGAAGGCAGGTCTGGGGTGGGCCTAGAGCCTGCCTTCCTAATGAGCTCCTGGGAGCGGCCAGGCCACTGTGATCTGAGGGCCCCTTGTGCTGTGCATGGAGGAGCAACAGGAGAGTCAGAGGAGGAGGAGGGGGAGGAGCTGTTCCTTGCCTCCTCCCGCAGTGGCAGGGTTCAATTCTGCCAGGAAGCCAATGGGCCCACCCAGAGACACCAAAATCTGTTACCGAAAACTGGGCACTTGTCCAAGAACAAGGACAAGTCTTTGGGGATGGGGAAAGAGATTTATTACCTTTGTCAGCAAAGGGAGAAAAAAGCAGACTATTCTCTCAAAATCCAAATTTTTCCTCCATATAGGCAAAAACAGTGCTTCTAAAGGGAGGGTTCTCAGCTTCATGCACTTCCTGTGGTTACCTATTCTAATGGTCACAGGTCTGCAAAGGCAAAGCTGTGAACCCCCCCAAAGCTGTGAACCTGGGGGGCTGGTGCCACTGGGAGTTTTAACAAAAGACTTAACCTGCTTTAGGGAGCAGGCCACCCTGTAGAGTTCCAAATAGAGTGGGGCAAGTTTTAAAAAGACAAAATCTTTTTTTTTCTTTCCAGGCCATTCCCTGTTACACAATTGTATCAATAATTACTTTAAATGTCAATGGTTAAAATATAGGAAAAAGATTGTCAGAGTGCATCAAAAAACAAAGACCTGACTTCAGGTTGTCTACCAGAAACCCATTTTAAATACAAAGACACATCAGATGAAAAGTAAATGGATGGAGAATAATACACCAGGCTAACACTAATCAAAAGAAAGCAGGGTCACAGCAGAGTTCAGAGCAAGAAAAGTCATCAGGGATTTATGACAGAGCACTCCCTAATGCTAAAGCGTGGCTGACATGAGGCGTCAGTGCAGGTTCAGCAAGTGTGACAGTGTGCCCCTCTGGTGGGGGTGTGTGCAGTGGAGGAGGCTGTGTGTTTGTGGGGTGGGCGGACACGGAACTCTGCACTTTCACACAGCTCAGTTTTGCTGTGAACCTGCAATTGCTCTGAAGAAATAAAGTCAGTTTGTTTAAAAAAGTGCACATCCCCACAAAATGATACTTTGTAGCCACCAAAGCAAAGGAATGGAAACATCAGTGGTAACATTTGCAAGGAATGGAACACTGCACAGCAATGAAATAGACCAAACTACAGTGCATGTAACAACATGGGTGAGCGGCACACAGAAAAGATACAAAAAGATACATGTTGTGTTGTTCCACTTACACAGAGGTTAGGAGCAGGCACAGCTAATCCATGAGGGTGGAAATCAGCGCGGTTATTATTTGTGGGTGTTGGGGGCTGTGGCTAGGAGAAAGCGTGGTAAGATCTTCTAAGGTGCTGAAAATGTTCAGTATTTTGATCTGGATTGTGGTTACACATGGCGCTTTCATAGGTAAAATCCATCAAGCATTTTCGTGCACTTTGCGGTGCAGCACAGAATCTGTCCCTCAGATTGTCCCTCAGCCTGGTGCCCATCTCTAGTCTACACTGAAATCATAGGGTGGACGTCAGTGCTGAGCCTTGGCGCTCATGACTTTCTCTACACATTCAGTGGTAAGAGCTTCCTTTACAAGTGAGATCAATTTTCATGACTGCCTGATAACCCATCATGCAGATGCTCAGACATGTAGAATGGTGGTGTTTGTTTTTACTCTTTTGATTCTATGCTTTGCTATTTTTTTAAAAATAAAATAAAATGTTTAAACAATCCACATGCTCCTCAAAAAGAGAATGGCTAAAGTACAAATGGCTGCATAAAATAACTGCCTAGCCTATATCGCAACAGGGAAAAATATAAAAATCTTAGGATAACATAATCAAAAAGGCAGAATGCTAAATTCTGCCCCCTACAGGCATAGCGAAGTCAGTACTTGCAAGGATAGGGAGAGGGGCAGGAAAGAAACATGGAAAAATATTAATAGAAAAATCTGATACATCCTCTAAAAATGATTTTCTTTATGGTTGTTATAGTGGTGCTTATGAAATGATGTTTTATTCTTAATTAAAAGATGGATCGAAAGGAAACCATTAGGTAACTAATAGTGCGAGTAGTGTGTGGACTTGGAATAAAACCCACGGAGGCGGCACAGCGATGATCAACGTTGCTGAATGAAGCGGAGATTCTGAAGACCCTGCTGGTTATAGCTGGTGTGACTAAGTGCCAGCTCTTCCAATAGTCAATCCACTAACCACACAGTGGCCCAGATGAAGAACTAGAGCCAGCTCACCACGGCAACTCCCCTGGCCTCCTGGGAGGCCACCGTGACGACGTCTGCAGTGCTCGTGTTGAGAAAGAAGGATCCCGAGCCTTCTCTGACGGGCAGCTCCGCCTGCAGGAGGGAGAGGCAGGGAGGGGTCGGGCTGCGTGTCGGAGGTGAGGGGCCCCCCAATGGGTCTCACCCCAGTAGGGCTGTGGCAGGGCAAGGGCCGTACCTGGATGCCAGGGTGTTTGGAGGTGGTCAGCTCTTCTGGACTCACCGTCATGTCCTCCACCAGGAGGAGCTCTTTGGAGGCCGACATGGGCACGAGAGGGTCGGGTCGTGCTCAAGGGGCAAGGCCAACACCGTCAGATCCACAAGGCCATGGCCAACTGCAGGCCAACACCACGCCTAACCAAAGGCTGCCCCTGGGGAAGAGCAAGCCTAGAAGCCCCAGGTGCTGGCCACTCATTAAGTCCAGGACACAAACCCCAATGAAACCTTGGTGCCCCTGAGCTCTGCTAAATGGCCACGTCGCCTTTCAGGCCTCCCTCACCCAAGACGGAGGGAGTTGCCACCTCCTCCACTCCAGACAGAGGCTGAGTGAGCAACAGTCCTACTCAGAGGACAGCCCCACTCCACCCTGCCAGGCCCCACTGGGTGGGCGACTCACACACACCCTGATCCCCAGGACCCCAGAGCAGATGGCCGGCTTCGGACCACGTGGCAGATCCTGTGCTGGGGGTGTGGATGGGGGCTGGGCAGATGGGAAAGCCACTCGCCAGGCTGAGCCATGTGGGAGGGTCCTGTGGAAGAGTCCTCATGGCTGGCTACCAAGAGGACAAGGACAGCCCTCATGCCTCGGAGGCACTCTGCGTGGCTCTGCTTCCTGCCACGTGTCATTCGAGGGAGACTGCCTGACCCGGCCCAGATCTGACTCACGCACAGTCGGATTAAATGAGCACCCACTGGGCACCAGGCACGTGCAAGGCACCGGGGTGCAGCAGCTGCCCTCAGGGAAGAGTGAGGGAAGGACAGCATCAAACTCTGCTGTTGCTCAGGCCGCCGCACAGTACAGGCCGAGAGTCTGTCCTGGGATTCGGGCTCTCCCAGCCTGGCCCCAGGCCCACCTTCAGACCAGCGGCTGCCCTCCTCCAGCACACCATGCCCTGTTGTCCCCAGGCCCTCACAGAGGCTGCCCTGCTGCTCCTATTCACACCCCAAGGCTCAGCGCTCCTGCCTCCAGGTAGCCTCTGCGTCCTCTCTCCCCCAGTGCCACCCTGTGGTGCCCAGGGCTGGCCATCGGGTCCCCACTTTGCTTGGTGCTCATCATACTATAAGAACACTAATCACCTGGGTGCCTGTTTCCCTGCTCAGCCTGTGGACCCATTAAGGGTAGGGGTGTCTGTCTTCTTCTGTCCCTGTGGCATGACCTCAACCATATGGGAAAGGGAAAATCATACAAGAAAAATATTCTGCAAACAAAATAAGACAAAACAAATGTGTTGCCGTGTCCTTCTGTGGTGGAAGGGACAAGCTAGCTCTCTGGGGTCTCTAGTAAAAGGGCACTAATCGCAGTTATGAAGGTTCTGCCCTCATGACCTCACATGGTTGCATGGATGTTAGCAGCCGATGTCCCCGTGGGGGGCTCTGCTCCTTCTACATCAATTCCTGCCTTCAGCCAGAAAACCACAGGGACACAGAGAGCTATGCCAAAAGCTATTCTGAGCAATTGGGTTTTCACACAGATTTGCCAGAGCAAGTGAGTAATTCCCACCAGGGAAGGACAGGGCAAGGTGGATGGGGAAGGGCAGGGCCCCTGGCTCACCTTGAGGGGCAGGTAGGCAGCGATGGTGATCCTGGCACGCAGGTGGCTGTGGCCCTGTTTGTAGCGCACCAGGAGCGTGGTGGAGCCCTGGGCCTCAGCTGTCACCTTGAGGACGCTGCACTGCGTAGACCCCGGTGGCAGCCTCTCCACACAAAGGGCCACATGGTCACCGTGAACTTGCCTTTGCTGGGAAAGGCACGACAGGCTGAGCGTCTCTCTTTCATCCTGGGCTTGATATGCAATCTGATGGTTTTAAATTAAAAAAATTTAATTTCAGAATAATTCACATGGATATACAATTTACAATATTTTTTTCCACATATTGAACATATCCTGAATCCAGTACCCAGATCAAGAAACAGACTATTGGCACCCCAGAATCTCCTGGAGACCCATCCAATGTCTAGCCCCTGGCCAAGGAAACCACTACCCTGACTTCTACCAACACAGCTTAATATTGCTTGATGCTGCAGTTTCTGTAAAGGAATCACTGAGCATAAACTCTTCTGTATTGGCTTCCTCAGCTCAATAGTGTTCAAGAGATTCCTCATTTGTTGCACCTTGTACATCCTTTACCCACATTTCTACACATTATGCCGCTGTGGGAATACAGAGCAATGGATTTACCGATGCTACTGTGCACACTTCGCCTCATTCCAGTTTGGGGCTCTGATCCACAGGGCTGCTAAGAATATCTGTGCACCTTCCTTTTTGGGGACACACTTAAGCATTTCTGTTGGGTGTGTCCCTAAAAGTGAGATTCCTAGGCCAGGGTCCAACATGGATGAGCAGTTACTGCCAAATATCTTTCTCAAAGTGGTTCTATGAATTGAAACTGCTAACAGTTGCCCTACATCCTTGCCTTTATTTTCTATTTATTCATTTTTTTTAGTTTATTTCAACTTTTATTAAAAACAAACCAAATCCATTTCTGGAGAGGTATTTTCCATCAATGTTTTAATTAAAGTTTTAAATCTATCTATCTATCTATCTATCTATCTATCTATCTATCTATCTATCTATCCATCCATCCAGAGTCTCGCTTTGTTGCCCAGGCTAGAGTGAGTGCCTTGGCGTCAGCCTAGCTCACAGCAACCTCAAACTCCTGGGCTCAAGCAATCCTACTGCTTCAGCCTCCCAAGTAGCTGGGACTAGAGGCATGCGCCGCCATGCCTGACTAATTTTTTCTATATATATTAGTTGGCCAATTAATTTCTTTCTATTTATAGTAGAGATGGGTCTCGCTCTTAGGCTGGTTTCGAACTCCTGACCTTGAGCAATCTGCCCGCCTCAGCCTCCCAGAGTGCTAGGATTACAGGCGTGAGCCACCACGCCCAGCCCCCCCCTTTTTTTTTTTTTTGAGACAGAGTCTCACTCTGTGCCCAGGCTAGAGCGCCGTGGCATCAGCCTAGCTCACAGCAATCTCAAACTCCAGGGCTCAAGCAATCCTTCTGCCTCAGACTCCAGTGTAGCTGGGACTATGTGCCACCATGCCCAGCTAATTTTTTCTATATATTTTTAGTTGGCCAATTAATTTCTATTTATAGTAGAGACGAGGTCTCGGGGTCTCACTTTTGCTCAGGCTGGTTTCAAACTCCTGACCTTGAGTGATCCTCCTGCCTCAGCCTCCCAGAGTGCTAGGATTACAGGCGTGAGCCACCACGCCTGGCCAACCTTATTTATTTTGATTATGATAAAATACACATAACAGAAAACCTCCCAGCTTTGTACTTTTACATGCACAGCGCAGTGGCGTGAAGGGCACTCACACCGTTGTGCAAGTACCCCCACCACTTATCTATGCAACCGATTTCGTAAACGGAAACTCTACCCAAGAAGCAGTAACTACCTAATTCCCATACCCCCGGCAACCACCCTTCTACTTCCCGTCTCCATGAATTTGACTATTCTGGGTACCTCATATAAGGAATTAGACAATATTTACCTTTAGTGACCGGCATATTCACTCAGCACAATGTCCTCCAAGTTCATCCACGTGGTAGCATGCATCAGAATCTTTCTTTTTCAGGTTGAATAACAGTCCTCTGTATGTATCAGCCACGTTTGGTTCATCCTTCATCACTGGTGAACACTTGGGTTGCTTCCACCTTTAGGCTATTGTGAATAACACTGCTATGAATGTGAGTGGGCTGTTTTCACATCTCTTCAATTGTGAATTGTGCTGCTATAAACATTCAAGTGTAGAAGTCTTTTTCACAGAATGTCTTTTTGTCCTTTGGGTACATGCCCAGTAGTGCGATTGCTGGATCAAATGGTAGTTCTACTTTGACTTCTTTGAGGTATCTCCATGGTGTCACTTTCCACAGAGACTGTACAAGTTTGCAGTCCCACCAGCAGTGTACAAGTGTTCTTATCTCTCTGTATCTATGCCAACATTTATTGTTTCGGGATTTTTTGATAAAATCCATTCTCACTGGAGTTAAGTGCTATCTCACTGTGGTTTTGATTTGCATTTCCTGATGATTAGAGATGTTGAGCATTATTTCATATGTTTTTTGATCATTAGTCTTTTTTTGAAAAGTTTTTGTTCATATCCTTTCCCCTCTTTAATAAGAGGTTGCTTGATTTTTGTTGTTGTTGCTGGTTTTCCTGAGTTCTATATAGATTCTAGTTATCAGCCCTTTATCACCTGTGTAGCATGGGAATATTTTGTTCCATTCCTTATATTGTCAGTTTGCTCTTGTGATAGTTTCCTTGGCTTTTTAATTTCATCAGGTCTCATTTATTTTTGTTGTTGCCATGATTGCCTTTGGGGTCTTCTTCATAAATTCTTTCCCTAGGCCAATGTTTATAAGAGTTTTTTCAACATTTTCTTCTGGAATTCTTATAGTTTCATTCCTTAGGTTTAAGTCTGTTATCTACTGTGAGTTGATTTTTGTGAGAGGTGAGGATACTCTTTCAGTCTTCTACATATGCATATCCAATTTTCCCAGCACCATTTATTAAGGATTCTTTTCCCCACTGTATGTTTTTGTCTGCTTTGTCAAAGATTGGATGGCTATCTCATGGTTTTATATCTCAGTTCTCAGTTCTGTTCCATTGGTCTGTCTCTGTTCCTGTGCCAGTACCATGCTGTTGTAGTTACTATAGCCTTATAGTATTGATTGCAGTCTGGTAAACTGATGCTTCCCAATTTTTTCTTTTTGCTTAAGATTGCTTTTGCTATATGGGGTCTTCTCTGGTTCCATACAAAGCATAGAATTATTTTTTCTAGATCTGTGAAAAATAATGTTGGTATTTTAGTAGGGATTGCATTGAATCTGTAGATCACTTTGGGTAGTATAGACACTTTAACAATGTTGATTCTACTGACCCATGAGCATGGTATGGTTTTCCACCTGTTTACATCCTCTGCTATTTCCTTTCTCAGTTTTCCTAGTTCTACCTGTAGAGGTCTTTTATCTTGTTATTTAAATATATTCCTAGGTATATTATTTTCTTTGTTGCTGTTGTAAAGCATTTTGAGTCTGTGGTTTGGTTCTCAGTTTGACTGTTGTTGGTGCATAGGTATGCTACTGATTCCTATACATTGATTTTGAACCTGAGACTTTGCTAAGTTTATTTATCAATTCCAGTAGTCTTATGGCAGAATCTTTGGGGTATTCTAGATATACAATCATATCATCAACAGAGTGGTAGTTTGATCTCTTCTGTCCCCATTTGAATGCCCTTGATTTCCTTGTCTTGGCTGATTGCTCCGCCTAGGACTTCCAGCACTATGTCAAAGAGAAGTGGTGATAGATGGCAACTTTGTCTGGTTCCAGTTATAAGCGGGAATGCTTTCAATTTTTCCCTGCTCAGCATGATGTTGCCTATAGGTTTGTTATGCATGGGCTTTATCATTTTTAGGTAGATTCCGTCTATGCTGATTTTGTTAAGTGTTCTCATCAAAAAAGGGTGCTGAATTTTGTGGAATGCTTTCTCTGCATCTACTGAGAGGATCGTATGGTCTTTGTTTTTACTTCTATTCCTGTGGTGACTTACATTTCTATACTTACGTATGTTGAACCATATCTGCATCTGTGGGATGAAGCCCACTTGGTTGTGATGGATTATTTTTTTGATGAGCTGAACTTGATTTCCTGGGATTTTATTGTGAATTTTGACATCTATATTCATAACACATATTGATCTGTAGTTTTCTTATTTTGTTGAGTCCTTTCCAGGCTTTGGTATCAGGGTGATGTTGCCTTCAGAAAACATGTTGGGGAGGATTCTTTCTTCCTTGATGTTGTGAAATAATTTCTGCAGGATAGGCACCAGTTCTTCTCTGTAGGTCTGGTACAATTGGGGTGTGAAAACATCTGGTCGGGGAATTTTCTTTTTGGTAAGGTTTATGATTGCTGTTTCCATTTTGATACTTGTGTTCAGGAATTCTATTTCTTCCTGATTGAACATAGGGAGGCTGTGTGTTTCAAAGAGTTTGTCCATTTCCTCCACATTTTCAAATTTATGTGCATAGAGATTTTTATAGTATTCATAGATGATATTATGTATTTCCATGACAATAGTTATAATTTATCTTTTCTCATTTCTGAATGAGCTTTATAGAATCCTTCTTTTCTGCTTCTCATTAATCTAGCAAGAGGCTGTCAATTTTGTTTATCTTTTCAAAGAAACGATCCTTGGTTTTATTAATCTTCCACAAAGTTTTTTTTTTTTTTTGTAGATTTCATTTAGTTCTTCTCTGATCTCTGTTATTTCTTTTCTTCTGCTAGGTTTGGGGCTGCTTTGCTCATCCTCTTCCAGTTATTTGAGATGATTCCTTATATTATTGCTTTGTGATCTTTCTATCTTGTGGATGTAAGCATTTATAGATGTTTTTCCTCTCAGGACTGCTTTAGTTATGTCCCACAGATTTTGATATCATATGTCTTCTTTATCATTTAGTTAAGTCTTTTGATTTCCATCTTAATTTCCTCCTTAACTGAAGAATTTTTCAGCAGAAAGTTGTTTAGGTTCCTTGACTTTGTGTAGAGATGAGAGTTCATGTTGGAGTTGATTTCTAAATTTATCCATTGTTGGTCTGAAAGATGCATGGTATAATTTCTATTTTTTAAAATTTGTTGAGACATGCTTTCTGGCCCAGGATATGGTCAATCATAGAGAATGTCCCATGAGCTGATAAGAAAAACATATATTCAGTGGTTCTTGGGTGGAATGTTCTGTAACGGTCAGTCAGGCCCATTTGTTCTAGAGTTCTGTTTAAGTCCATTGTTTATTTTCTGTTTGGAGAATCTGCCATAGGTATGTTGAAGCACCCAGCTACTACAGTGCTGCTGTTATCATTTTGTTTAGATCAAGTAGAATGTGGTTTATGAATCTGGGTGCAATTGACTTAGGTGTATAATATTTAGAATTATTATGCCTTCTTTTTGAATTGTACCCTTCACTGTTATATAGTGACCATCTTTGTCTTTCATTATTTTTGTTGAAGACTAAGTTATCTGAAATCAGAACTGCTAAGCTGGCTTTCTTTTGCCTTCTATTTACATGGAATATTTTTTTCCTACCTCAAGTCTGAATGCATCCTTGTGGGTTAGATGTGTTTCCTGAAGACAGCAGATACATTGCTTGTGTATATTCATCAGGCCGCCCTATGTCTTTTTAATGGACACTTGAAGCCATTCACATTTATTGAAGGAATTGACGAGTGTGGCAGATTTCTGTTCATCCTGTTCAGTTGAACTTTGTAACTTTGCATTCTCTCTTGAGCCATTGTGCTACCTGGACTTTAATCTTTACCTTTTGGACGATCTTGCGATGGTGAGTGTTTACTGTGCTGATCTGTGTTTAACGCTGTTCTGAATACTTCCTGGAAGGCAAGTCTTGACTTGATGAATTCTCTCCGCCTTTGATTTACTTAGAAGGTCTTTATTTCTCCTTTATATAAGAAGAGCTGCTTCAGTCTTGATACTGCTCCATCCTCTGCAGTTCCTAGGACATCCCTCTCAGTGCCCTCAAATAGTTTGGGATTTGGTGACTCACTGGGTATCTGGAAACTTTTGGAATGGTCATAGGCACAACGTGAAGAGTTGTAGTTTGTCAGCTTGGGTTGGTTTCCTTAGTCCAGGAAAAAAACCCGGCACCTGGGTCCACCACTCGGGAGGCTGGCATGGAGTGATGCTGCCTAAGCACTGATCCCAGCGGGGGGACTGCCCCCATCAGTCTTCAACCAGACCCAGGGGCACATGGCTATGGAGAAGACTTCAAGGTCTCAATCTGAGTCATAGTTGGGGATGCCCATTCTCTGGCCCAGATCACTAGGTTTTAGTCTGATTTTCGGGGACGCCAGATGTCTGATCAGACATTCAACGGTCATCTGGATTGGGGTTGCCCTCTCAGACTTCTGGCAACATATGACCATCCCTAAAAATGTCTATCATGGCAATGTCCCTTTGGAACTTTGGGACTCATCAACCCCCATCTCAAATGTTCAGTAAATTAAACGACCAGGAGATTTGGCCCGAGAATGAATCTCTGCTTGATGCTACCTGAACTTCCATCAGCACTGGCAGCAAAGATTCCAACGTCCTCTACTTTCAAACTTGCTTTAAACTTGTTAGACTTCCTGGTCTTCACTCTGCCTGCCTCATGTCACTTCTGACCCCCACATCGCTCTCACTGCCTCATGTCTAGACAATGTTTCTCTTTTGGATCCCTTGTTCCTCCAGTTTCCTCTCGGTCTCCATTTCCCTCACCTCGGTCTCCATTTCCCTCATTCCAAAGATCCCTGCCCACCAACGTTCTGGGAGGCTGCAGGGTCAGAAGGCATTGCAGTCAGGTACCCACATGCATGAAGCCAGGATGAAATGCCAGCCCTTCCTGTCTGAAGTCATTCTCCTCTTTAGTAATCTACATCCTGACACTAAGGAGGCGCAAGGCCTCTTTGCAATGGACTTCATCTCCCAGTGAGCCCCACTGCTTGGCATAAACTTCAAACCTTGAGATGGGGCCTCAGACTTCACAGGTAGAACTTGAAACCTGGCCCTCAAGGTCTTTGATAACCTGGATGGGGAGAGGTGAGAGGAAACAGAGTGGGACTGACAGCCCCAAAAGCAGAAAATGCTTTTCAAATCATGGCTGCCGTCGTGAAATGGTTTCCACCAGAGCCAGAGTGACTGAAAAAGGTCCCAGGCAAGAAGAGGACAAGACATAGCCTTTTATGGGAACTGAGCCCTGCCTTTATGACAACTCTGGTTCCCTGAGTAAACGTGTGCCAGAAAGTGGGCTCTGCCAGGACCGTGTCCCCTCTGAAAAAGAAGGGCCCAGGAAGAGCAAGTGCCCTCTTCCTGACATGGGAGATCACACTGGTGTTCCGAAACTGGCTGGCCCACCCTGAAAGGGCGTCCCGCATACCCACGGACCCTCTGAACCTGCTTAGGTGTGACGGGCATGTCTGGCTCTGGGACAGACTCAACTTCGTCACGCCAGGATGGCGGAGCCTCAGATAACTCTCTCTGGCACAGGTAACACCACCAGAGCCACGTCCTCTGCTCTTCCTGAATTTTCAGGGCCTCTGTTTCCCTCTCCTACCAGTGAAAGGTCGAATACAAGCCCCCTGTGCATTCCACAGCTTCCTGTCTGCTGGGAGATGAAGTCTTTGCCTCCCCTCTTTGTGCTTCCTCCCCTCTCTCCTTCCCCTACTATTCCCTTCCCCACCCCCAACCCCTCCCCTTCCCCTCCCTGTCCCCTCCCCCTGCCCGCCACCCTCCCTCCCCCCTCCCTTATTGGTCAGGAAGCTGCTGGAAAACTGGTAGTGTGGCCATAGCAACACCGTTTCACCCTCGTTAGTTAGCAGTGTTGGTGTAGGTGGTACAGTTGGTGTCGGTGGTCGGTAGTGCTAGCATAGGACAGTCAGTGCTGCCTGTCAGTGGTGTCAGCAGAGCACAGTCAGTACGGTTTGCTGGCAGTGCTACCATAGTACAGTCGATTGTCTGTCAGTAGTGACAGCATAGTGCAGTCGGTATCGTTAGGACAGTTAGTATTATCGGTACTGTTAGCCTGGTTCGTGTAGCTAGCATGGTCGTACTGTTGGTGTTCCTAGCCTAGGTCGTGTAGCTGGCAGTGTTCACTAGTTACCTAGCACAGCTAGGGCAGAGTTGGCACAGATGGACATGACCAAGCAGCAGGGTGTCACCTGCGATGGGTCCAATGAGGGGCGGAACAATGACAAGCTCCTGGAGGAAACTGGCTGGTGCAGCGTCAGATGGGACCAAGGTAGCCATGAAAACGATGTCCTGTTGATGTCCAAATGATGTTCCCACTGCCCGCGGACCTCTGTGTGTCTGGCCGTGCCCTCAAGGATCTAGTGGCGGTGCCAGAGAGGACCTAGGTTGTCGAGATCCGGGGCTGCTTAGATGGCACCTAAGTGATTCCTCTAGCAGCAAGTGACATTTGGCCAAGGAACAAAAAAATAAAAAATTAGATAGAAATAGTGTCCCACCAGAGTCTCCAAGGCCTGGAACCTTTCAACATGGAGGTCAGAGCGAGAGGCACCTGAGTCACCCAAACATGCCGAAGCGGTGGGCTGGCAGTGACGCTGAAGAACCCGCTATGTGATGATGGAACAATCCCGGGTGCGTGCAGGATTGCCACGAGAACCACGTCACATCCTACGACCGCAAAACACCCTACTTGATGACAATGACAAGATCACACTGGCTGACGTTGGCTCTGCCACATTGAGTGGCACATTTCAGAAAGAGAAAAAGCTGGACACCTTCTGTGGAAGTCCTGGATTTGTGCCCAAGGTCTTGAATGAGTTCTACATGGACCGAGTGGGGGAGTGTGGAGCCTGGGGTGTCCTCTACGCCACGACAGCCAGGACTCTTCCACCGGTGAGAGACCTCGGGGAGCCTTCAAGCAACATCCCACATGCAACGCTGAGAATTGAAAATGTTTCTGAAAACGTTGCTGACCTTGACCCCAGGGAGAGGCCCACCTCTTCCAAATGACGAGGGGCGTGTGGGTGAATGAGCAGGAGAGGCCAGAGGAGACCAGGAAAGCACAGTGCTGCCTGCGCACGAGTCCCTGTCCCAGCACTGTGCCCTGCTGCCATGGCAGACAGCCGGGAGGAGGCACCTGTCCCCAGGAAACATCCAGGGACGCGCACTCATGCCAGGCTGGGCCGCCTGAGGGACAGATCTCAACCTCCCCTGTCTCAGGACGCCCAGGACCGCAGGAGCTCACCAGGAGACGTGGCAACTTCACCCCTTCCTGCCAGGCCAGAAGATCCGCCGCAAACAGGCAAACAAGGTGGTGGTGGCGGCCAAGGCTGAAGCGCGGAGAGCAAGCGACACACTGACATCTGCGGGTGACACCTGTGGGTGGGAGTGGGGAGCACGGGGCCGCGGCCTTCGGAGGCATCAGAGCCACACCTGAGTGAGCTGGGGCAGGGCCTGGAGCCCAGGAGACAAGAGGGCCCCTCCGCCCCCACCCAGTCCCCTTTGTTCCCCAGTGTGGATTTTCTTTATGCTAACAGCCCAGTGAGCAGTCACCCAGGGCTGCTGCCTTAACATCCACCTCTGGCTCTCGCCCCTTCAGCAATGCCTTTTTGTTTGTTTGTTTGCTTATTTGTTTTGCTTTTTTATGCCATCACACATTACGATCCAAATATGGGAGATTCCAATACCTTTGCTTTTTTTTTTTTTTACTTTCCTTATATATATTCAAGTAGAATGGCAAGACATTTTCCTACATGAAACATTGTAATTTCCCCACCACTCCAAAGGCATCCAATAAATAATTTTACAGTGAAAAGGCGTGGATCAAAATTGGAAGTGAACATCTTTGAAGTATTTTGGGAAGTAACTTCATGTCTAGGGACCCATACTGCCAATTCTATGGAAGCTTTAAAGCATGAAATGAAAATATGAAGGAGGACAATCAAGAGATAAATAGCACTTTTAACAAAATGTGACATGCTTTGTGTGAATATCCGAAAAACAGTGCTGATAATATTCCAAAATTTCAGTCCTTCTTTTGGCGGAAGGTCACCAGGAAACTTGCCAACCTCAGGTTGACAATACGCTGCTTCCTGCCGGCCCAAAACCTCCACCACAAACGGCAAACACGCTGGTGCCGGCAAATGCCACGGACGGCAGAAGCAGAGACACAAGTATGTGGGGCGGTCGGCCACACTTCCTGCATCTTATTTTATTTGTTATAGCTTCATTCCTATCACTTTTAACAGGCAAAGAGTAGCTGCAGACGTGTATGCAGTACGATGTGTAGGGTAGGTATGTGTGCACCATGTGGAATGGTGACACGAAGCTAACTTACATATCTGTCACCTCAGAAAGCACATGCAGTGTGATGTCACTTCCCTGTTGACTCTGCAAAGCTGACCTCACAGAAGTAGAGGAGTGTGACGGTGAGGAGAGGCTGGGGTGGCAGAGAGAGGGCATGCAAAGTTGCTCGCAGGGCTCAGAGTTTCACACAGTCAGCAGGAAGATGCCCTGATCGTGTTGCACAGCAGGGTGACAAGAGTCCATGAGACTGTCCTGCTCATTTCGAAATACCTGAGAGGCCCCTGCACATGTCTCATTGCTTTTAGATTGGAGACCAAGAAGACCCTGAGTCCGGCGGCCAGGCAGGACTCACCACTGCAGGCTCTTAGATGGGGCGCCCCATCCCCTCCTGAACTCGCTCAGCCCTCCTGTTGCCCTGGGAGCCCTAGCTCTGCCAGTCCATCATGGGCTGTGTGTCCTTAGGTCAATCCCCTCACCTCTTTGCCTCCTTCCCCTCATCTGCAAAATGGTGGTAGCAGTGGATCCAACAGTGCCTGGCACAGAGTATTTTCTCAATAAACATGAGTTGTCACTAGTACTCCTTCCTCCCACCTAGGCAAACACCTCAGCAGTTATTGCTTCTTTCCAGATCTTTCCTGGTGGCCTCTTAAAATATACTCACATGTAAACTTTCTGCTTATAACAGCAATGCCGGTTTGCCATGCAAAGCTTCGGGAGACACGGTACTGACAGTGAATCCTTACCAAGTGCCCTCTACATATATCCATTCCCATAACCATCCCAGCAGTGAGGCACAGGTGCTATTCCCACTTTAGAGATGTGGCAGCCAAAGCGCAGAGAGCTGCAGTCATTTGCCTAAGGGGACACGGCTGCTGGACAGCAAGAGCCAGGACTTGACCAGACGGTCTGGCCTCAGAGTCCATGTCCTTCACCCCTGTGTCACCTGCTCCCCAGGAGACATGAAGGAACATCCTCAGTCCCCATCACACAATTCCTGCTCACATTTGCCACTTCTTTATCATCATGTTTCAGTTGCGTGCATAGACACACATAATTTTTGGTTAGCTAAAAGCATGGTTTTTTCCCTGATTTGAATTATAGTTCATATCGATTATGTGGATAAACCTATGAGTGTCAAACAGAATAGTCCCACTCTTCCCAGATAGGAAAGGGTTTCTGTGGTGGATGCCTCATGTGGGTTTCTTGCCCAGTCCACAAATATTGGATGCCCAGACTCCAGATCCCCCACAAATTATCAAGAACTTTTTGAGAAAAAGCCATACCAGATCCTTTCAGTGTGCCATATTTTACTCCAGAGACATAAGCGGTGTGAGGAGGAGCGGTGGCGAAGAAAGCCATAAAGACAGTTGGGTGAGGAATGGGCAACTTCCAAGTTTCAGGGCAGGTGGACATTCCCTCACTGGCCAGCTGTGACGCCACAGAAACGTTGTGACAGGAACAGTGACATGAGTACAACTGATGGAAATGAAATGCTGAACGTTCTAGGATAGCCCAAAGGTAGAAGTGAGGAGCAGACAGACAGTTAAGAGAACCCACTTGATGAAGGTTATTTTGTGGTTAGCTGTCACTGTATTTGCTTATGATTTATTTTATTTCATTCTAGCCACATTAATCTGATGACTTCAAAGACCTCATCTATTTTCTATTACATTGCCTACTAGAAAGATGAAACACGTCTTTCTCATTGGTTCATTGAATGCGATGGGATGTCCTTTCAGATCTCCGATTCTTAGAAAACAGCAGAACGTATCTTTGATATGGATGCCAATACCAATCTCGTCAACAGTGTGGTCACTAGAGTATACCGGAAGCAGTGCTTTTTGACTTCTGAGACTAAGTAAAGAAAGGCCTTCCCGCTTCCTCAGTTACCAGAACAGTCTCCTTAGGAGTTCAGTACCCAGAGGCTGCCAAGCTGCACAGGCCATGTGTGGGTGGTCCAGTGGACACTCCCAGATAGGCCTAGAATCCAGCCAGTCCTATCAAAGCACCAGACCTGCAAGTGAAGAGCTTCCAGATTCTAGACATAACTATCAGAGTCATCAGTAAATGCTTGTGTCCTCCCAGCTGAGGCTCTAGGATTACTGGGGCAGAGACAGGATGCTCTGTCCTGTCCATATTATTGACTCCAAGAATTCACACATAAAATAAAATAGTTGGTCACTTGCACCATTAAGTGTTTGAAGTGTTTGATGAACCAGGAATGGAGAACTGGAATCATAGGTACAACAAGGCAGGTGATAAGCCCACTGGTTATGGAACCCACACCTGGGAGACATATATCAAAAGATTAAAACACAAACATGTTCAGAAAAGAATAACACGATTATTCCCTTATAGGAAAAAAATGAAAAGATTGAAAATAACTGTGAACCGCTAACTGTTCAGTCAGCGGCTGACTGAATGGACCCCCTCCTGACTAAGAGGATATCCTAAAACTAAATTACCTGCCACAAGGAGGGAGGTCAGACATGCCTCATTATGCTCCCTCCTTCTTGGAGACATCCTTTGTGACTCACTGGCAGGCCTAAGGGCTATGTAAAACAAACTTGCAAATCCTCAATTGACAACAAATACATGTCCATTGACTTATCTCTGATTAACAGACCTCCTTATCTTAATACATCCCAAGACTTTAGACCAGGGGTCCTCAAACTTTTTTTTTTTTGAGACAGAGTCTCGCTTTGTTGTCCAGGCTAGAGTGAGTGCCATGGTGTCAGCCTAGCTCACAGCAACCTCAAACTCCTGGGCTCGAGCGATCCTTCTGCCTCAGCCTCCCGAGTAGCTGGGACTACAGGCATGCGCCACCATGCCCGGCTAATTTTTTTTTTTATATATATATCAGTTGGCCAATTAATTTCTTTCTATTTATAGTAGAGACGGGGTCCCACTCTTGCTCAGGCTGGTTTTGAACTCCTGACCTTGAGCAATCCGCCCGCCTCGGCCTCCCAAGAGCTAGGATTACAGGCGTGAGCCACCGCGCCCGGCCGGTCCTCAAACTTTTTAAACAGGGGGCCAGTTCACTGTCCCTCAGACCGTTGGAGAGTGCGCACTGTGGTCCCGGGACAAGTCGGCTGCTTAGCAGGACAGGCAGCGGTGGCAAAAACACCTGGTGGGCCAGATAAATGTCCTAGGCGGGCAGCATGCGGCCTGCAGGCTGTAGTTTGAGGACGCCTGCTTTAGACAGAGCTTCATGTCTTTAACCAATTACAAGTCAAAGAATATTTAAACCCAACTATCACCTGTAAGGCCCCGCTTCAAGTTGGCCCACCTTCTTGGACCAAAACGAATATCCGCCTTCCATGTATTGATTTATGACTTCACCTGTAACCCCTGTCTCCCTGAAACGTATAAAACAAAACTGTAACCCAGCCACAGCATGTCTACTTGCTCAAGGCTTCTTGGGTGTGACTCTGGGTCATGGTACTGAAATCTGAGTCAGAATAAACCTCTTTAAATTATTTTACAGTTTGGCTGCTGCTTCTTCTACTTTTTTTTTTTTTTTGACAAGACTGGCACCCATCCCAACATGGGGCTAAGAAAAGACTCAGGACCCCCAAAAGAGTGGTCCAAACTTGGCGTCAGGTTCCAGGGTGGCCCTTTTGAGCACCCCCACTCTGAGCTTCTCCTGTGGCGGAACTGGAAAGTCCTCCTGAGCTCTGGACCTCCCTATTTGGTTGATGATCCTGGTTTACTCTGAGTTGGTTCTTTTCCTAGGAATTATTGTTCGGGATCCCAATTTTGATTTTGAGGTGCATTTTAAAGGGTCATCTCCATTGTCTTTTCATCCTAAAATTTATCTCACATGTTTTTTTACACATGTGTGAAACAGGAAACCAAACCCTCTCTTTTGTAGATAAATGAGAGACTGAGTTCATCAGCTCTGAATAAGAAAGGGCATTTTACTCCTCCCAGCCAAAAGGCACTCCTTGGTGACTGGGGTCCTGAGTGGGAGTTGCCTGGGGTGACTCCCCGAGGCAGAGAGGCCCCATGGGGAACACAGGAACAAACTAATTAAAAGAAGGCTCCTCCAGGAAACACAAAGAGCTGGTCAATCAGCATTTTGAGCCCTCTCTGGGGCACTAGACCACCAAAGAGAGAAACCAAGATACCTAAGAAGGTGGGACTGACTCACTGGTGAAACACTGAGAAGACCCACCCACAATCAGCATACTCTCATCCATGACACCAAGCCCTACACCACAGTTCTGTTCCTTCTTTTGATGAAAAATGAGAAACAGATCCTTTAAAAATGAGGAAAGACAAACAGAATGACCCCGAGGCACCTCAGTTAGTTGAAGGCGACTCTACTTTTAAGTATCTGTGTCAATGGAAAGGTTCAAAGGCATGCCAGGTTTTCTAGGGCTGCAGCTGGTTATAGCCCATTCTTGTGCACAAGTCTTTACCAAAGGGCAAATTACAATAAGGAAAATTCAGAGCTGACTGGGTGCGGTGGCTTACGCCTATAATCCTAGCACTCTGGGAGGCAGAGGTGGGTGGATTGCTCGAGGTCAGGAGTTCGAGACCAGCCTGAGCAAGAGCGAGACCCGTCTCTACTATAAATAGAAAGAAATTAATTGGCCAACTAATATATATAGAAAAAATTAGCCGGGCATGGTGGCACATGCCTGTAGTCCCAGCTATTTGGGAGGCTGAGGCAGCAGGATTGCTTGAACCCAGGAGTTTGAGGTTGCTGTGAGCTAGGCTGACGCCATGGCACTCTAGCCTGGGCAACAGAGTGAGATTCTCAAAAAAAAAAAAAAAAAAAAAAAGATGATCATGAAATGTCTCAGTCATTTATAAAATACTAAAACATTTCAAACATATGTTTAAGTTTATATACCTTGATATCTTATTTTTAAATATATTTAGGAATGCTAATAAAATTGGTGACTGATAACACTTCAAAGTTAATTTAACTTCCTAAGTTTTTCTAAGAGTTGATATTATAATTAATATATTTAACTAAAATTTTAGATGGAAGGGAAACAATTCAATTTTTTTAAAATGATTAAATATTTTGGAAGGTTCCATAGAAAGTGACAGAACCAGGATAACAAGAAGTTTTGACTTCCACTTGGCTCTGGTACCACTATGCGACCACTGCTTCTAAGAGGTCAGGCCCTTCCTATCTCTTTCCACAGTTTTCTCTTTAGAATACATCATCATTATTTTATACTTATGTCACTACAAACATGACTGTCACAAAAGTACTCAATGTGCTCAATTTTGAAAAACGATTTCTACTTATTAAAATGGCACTAAACCAAATTGTGACTATTACAGTGAAGGGAAACAAGTCTATATAAAGTTTTTTAATAAAAAGGTTATAATTTGGGAATGATAGTGGATCATTGAATGACAAACAAAACAAAAAAATTATAAATTTAGTAAATTAAAAAAATTAAAAAAAATTTTTAAAAAAGGTTATAACACATAAATACTAAAAGTTTTATTAAAAAAGATAATTTTGTCTCATTTATTGATTTTAAAATTGCTTTAAATTAAATAAGTAAATAATAATTAAAATTAAATGACTATAAAAGTTAAAGTCATAAAAGGTTTATAAAAATCTTAACTCACAGTCAAATTGTTTAAAATTCGATGGGTTTATAAGATTTCATTAAAATTAACTTGATCATGAATACACTAATACAATAAAAAATTTAGTTTTCTCTTTTGACCTAGATTTTCACATGATATTAATAGAATAATGAAGATTTTAGGAATAACAAAAACAATTTTTTTTTCATCTTTTGAATAAACAACAAAAATCGGGGGAGGAGAAAAAGAGACAGATTCAGCCTCCTCATTGCCTTGTGTTTCAGTCTGTCTATTAGGTCTTGTACTTGTTGGAGAAACTGAGTCTTCTCTCTATCAAAGAATAGGATTTTTACATTTCAAAATATTTAAATTATCAGTTTGGCTAAGTAAATGTCTATAATTTTATAGTAACATACAATCTTGTTTCATGACAAGTATCTTGTGATAAACAATTTATAACTTTCTGCTCTTTAAGCTTTCAGTAACATTTAAACTTACTAAAAATAAAAATTCTAAGGCCGGGCGCTGTGGCTCACGCCTGTAATCCTAGCTCTTGGGAGGCCGAGGCGGGCGGATTGCTCAAGGTCAGGAGTTCGAAACCAGCCTGAGCAAGAGCGAGACCCCGTCTCTACTATAAATAGAAAGAAATTAATTGGCCAACTGATATATATATAAAAAAATTAGCCGGGCATGGTGGCGCATGCCTGTAGTCCCAGCTACTCGGGAGGCTGAGGCAGGAGGATCGCTTGAGCCCAGGAGTTTGAGGTTGCTGTGAGCTAGGCTGACGCCACGGCACTCACTCTAGCCTGGACAACAAAGTGAGACTCTGTCTCAAAAAAAAAAAAAATAAAAAATAAAAAAAAATAAAAATTCTAGTCAATACATGTGATTCTGTATATAAAGTGTACCAAAGAATATGATGTTTTTAATAAAAAAATGATAAAGGAAGCATGAAATGTGTTCTTATTAATATATATGTATATATTTTGTTTAAGTCCATGGTTCATTAAAGGTTAAATGAAAATATGGATTTAGAATCGAAATAAAACAAAATTAAAAGTAACTTGTGAATAAGAGAAAAATGTAAAAAAGGCAATGAATATAAAAATATTTTTTTTGATAAGAACGGTTAAACAGAAAGTTTTTAGGCATGTTTTATAGCTAGTGTACAATCCATGCAGGTTGAGATAGAGTTTATAAAGGGAATTTATTGAGGAATTTGTATGTGGTCCAATTAGTTACAATTAAAAATAAATGTTGGTTAACACAAAGTGTTCTGTAAACATTAATTAGCTCTTAATAAAATTATATAATATAGTCATTTTAATTCCATAACCAGTTTTCTTTAAATTAAAAAAAAAAATCACAAACAGAAGGTGATTCTTTATTTTTTGGCACTTGGCCTAAAAAAAACACAAAAATTTTATACTGCATCAAGATAATCCATGTATTCTCTTTACTAGGTTTTGACTAACTACAAAAACTAAATTTTAAAGGAATTAAGGTTACACCCACATTACTTATTTCATCACCTTTAGAATCTTTTGATGACTATCTCTCTTGTTTAAATAAATGACCCTTATTTTATAGTGCCTTGTGATTGTATTTAAACAAATGTGTTAAGCCTTTAATATTTTACAAACATTCTAAAATCCAAATGCTAAATCCAGCCTTTCAACATGAAACTAACTTCTTTATGTATTAGGGACACTGAAAGTCTAAGACAAATATATTAACTTTATGTGGCATGTTAAAACCATACAGAAAACATTGTCAAATATAAAATGGTGTTTAACTTTCTTAGGGTTATATTTGTATAGGGTTATGATTAATATATATACTGGTATTGTAAAATATTGATATGTCTGAGTGTATGTTATCAGTATTGATTATAGTTATTATGTTAAATAACTGTATGCCAGAAAAATAGCAGCTTTGTCAATTGTTTCCTTAACCATAATTAGCCGAAGACATTTATTTTACTTGAAATCATCTTGAAAAGTGTTTTTTTCTTTTCTAAACTAGCTAAGTGCAAAGTTTACTTCAAGGAAAATCATGGAAAGGATTGACAAGTTCTATTAAATACAGGTTTCTAATACATTTGGAGATAATATATGATTGGTCTAAAACCAAACAAGCTTCCAGGACTTTAATTAAAAAACTAATATGTCCATGAGTATTGCTCACTCAACCTCATAAGACCAAACTCAATTTTTACAAAAAGATTTTATTTAAAACATTATTGATTCTCTTTTTATACTGTCCAGAGTCCTGACAAATTTTAACTGAATAACAAGTTTACCTGATATCTCCAAGACCTAAAACTATTTAATATGTCAACACCCTGTTCAAACGTCCTCCCCTCTGGGCCCAGACACTATCCTGGGATAGGGAGCTTGTGAGATTATAAGGGCCGATTCCAAGGGATGGAATTAGTTTAAACTCTCCAGACCAAAGAGGGGCACACAGAAACCTATACGAAAAGTAACTGAAAAATTTGTCTTTTCAGTCCATGCAGTGCAGATATCCATCCAATCATAAACATTTTTTCCCCTGCTTCCTATAGACTTAACTTTCTGAGTATAATTGTTCTCCGTTCTGGGGTTATGCAAAAGGAAATATAACAAATAATTTATCAAACACCTTAGCACAAATTACTAAAGTGACTAAAATAATGTAACACAAACAAAAATCTCTAAATTTCCTTAGCTTAAATGGTTAACAATGCTTATGTTTGCTACAAGTCTACAACTAAACCCTGAAAAGATATAATAGTTCAATACTTGTAGATAAATGAATTTTATAGCCTTGCCTTTGACGTTTTGGTTTTTATGCTAATATTATCTAAAATGTTTTAAAGTATTAATGAGTGTCTGTCTATCTCCAGTCCTGTCTGGCCTAAAACATTAATTGGCTATAAGCGCTTTTGGCTATTGAGTCCTCCGGCCACAAGGGTCCACTGAAGGCTTGAATGCACCTGGAGCAGATGGCCACAGCACCCCAGCAACCAATGGGACAAAATAAGAGCCTGGCCATAGATGCTGCCTCTGGCAGATGTTGGCCAAAGGGGAGACTTGTAAACTGAAATAAAATCATAAGCCTACCCCCACTGACTGATTGAATGGACCCCCTCTTGGCCAAGGTGATATCCTAAAACTAAATTGCCGGCCGGGCGCGGTGGCTCACGCCTGTAATCCTAGCACTTTGGGAGGCCGAGGCGGGCGGATTGCTCAAGGTCAGGAGTTCGAAACCAGCCTGAGCGAGACCCCGTCTCTACCAAAAATAGAAATAAATTAATTGACCAACTAAAAATATATATACAAAAAATTAGCCGGGCATGGTGGCGCATGCCTGTAGTCCCAGCTACTCGGGAGGCTGAGGCAGTAGGATCGCTGAGCCCCGGAGATTGAGGTTGCTGTGAGCCAGGCTGACGCCACGGCACTCACTCTAGCTTGGGCAACAAAGTGAGACTCTGTCTCAAAAAAAAAAAAAACTGAATTGCCTGCCACAAGCAGGGAGGTCAGACATGCCTCATCATGCCCCAGTCTCTTCTTGGAGACATCCTCTGCTACTTATTAATAGGCCTAAGGGCTGCTGTGAAAAACAAACCTAGAGGTTCTCAATTTACACAACAAATATATGTCAGATGGCTTGTCTCTGGTTAACAGACCTCCTTATCTTAAAACATTCCAAGCCTTTAGACAAAGCTTCATGTCTTAAATCAATTACAAGTCAAAGAATCTTTAAACCTACCTATAACCTGTAACCACCCCCCACATCACACCGCTTTGAGTTGGCCCACCTTTCTGGGCAAAACCAATGTATGCCTTCCATGTATAGGATTATGACTTTACCAGTAACTCCTATGAACAGGAAAGAAAGCAAACTCTATAAAATAATTTTAAACAGATTCATTCTCAGCCAAATTTGAGGATCATCACCCAGAGCCATACCCAAGAAGCCTTGAGCAAGTGGACTCACTGTGGTTGGGTTAGTTTGGTTTTAAAGATTTCAGGGAGACAGGGGTTACAGGTAAAGTCACAAATAAATACGTGGAAAGCATGCATTGGTTTTGGCCAGAAAAGATGAGTCTTTTTGAAGGGGTGGGCTTACAGGTGATAGGTGGGTTTAAAGACTCTTTGACTTGTTAAAGACATGAAGCTTCTGTCTAAAGTCTTGAAATGTTAAGATAAGTAAGCCTATAAAATCAGAGAAAAGCCACTGGACATATATTTGTTGTGTTAATTGTGGTCCTCCAGGTTTGTTTTGTATAGCCTTAAGGCCTGTTAATGACTTGCAAAGGGTATCTCTAAGGGGGGGATGATGAGGCATGTCTGACACCCCCCTCCTCAGCCCCACCACTTGTGGCAGGCAATTTAGTTCCAGGATATTCCCTTGGCAGACGGCGTCTATTGAAGCAGCCTATGAGTAGGGGGCCTTAAGATTTTATGTTAGTTCATACTCCTATCTCCCTGAAATGTATAAAATCAAACTATAACCCAGCCACAGCGAGTCCAGTTGCTCAAGGCTTCTTGGGTGTGGCTCCTGGTCCTAGTCCTCAAATTGGATCCAATTAAACCTGTTTAAATTATTTTACAGATTTTGGCTTTTGTGTTAACCAGAAAAGTCAACGAAGAGTATGTGTTAATCATCCTCAAATATTTGAAGGGTCATCATAAGTGAAAGTGAAAAGAATTGCTCTGTACATTCCCAGGAGGGAGGCCTAGAGTCAGTGGGTGGAACTTACAGGCAGTCAGACAGAAGAATTTTGTAATGTTCAGAGCTTTCCATGAAGGAACATGCAGCTTTAATAGGTACTGGGTTAAGGCTGGATGATCATCACCTAGTGAGTACATTTGTAGAAAATTCATACACTGAACAGAAGATTGAGTAAAATAGCCTTACTTTAAGGTTATACTGTAATGCAGAGATGTTTTTAATCTAAAGCTCATCCCATTTCCTTGTGCTAAGAAGTCTGACCTCAATACATGTCAAGCAGAGGAAAACTACAAGATGAACAAATTAAACCAAAGACAATACCAAAGCATAAACAGAAAGTGACACCGAACTCTAGAGGCGAAAGGAATGGCAAACAGACAGGAAAATATAACCCAGCATAGCAGGAAAGAAACTTTAGAAACAATGAAGCATGAAGAATAAACTCAGGACGAGGGAAAAGAAAAAGAAAAGAATACATCACGGACAATGGTGGGCACAGAGAATGCCTTCTTCTGAAATGTTTTACTCTTTTCTAAAACTTTTCTCCTGTCCAGTGGGAAAGACAGACCAGAAGAATGTGGGTCATTTAGCAACAACGGGAACAAGGTACAAGTGGTACAATTAGTGAAGTGGTACAGCTTCACTGAATTTCTGGCCTCAAAAATACAGGATCTGAGTGCCCATGGGACCAAGTGCACTTTCCTGGATGTCTCCCATGTCACTACAGAGAGCGATTACTAAAGGAACCAAGAAAAACTGCAAATTAAACCCTTGCTTCCTCAAAAAGCCAATGTGAGAAACAAAACAGAAGCCACCTACAAAATGAGATGTGTCCAAAACAAAGCCATGGGGAGGGGGAGAAAGAAAACATTATAAAGTTGTCTCATACACATTTCATCTGAATTTTATCACCATTTGTAATCAATTTCCAAGGCTTCCTAATATCTACTAAACAAGCCATCTCATTGTTGCCCCAGCAGAAGGAAGAGTGGAGACTCTTCAGATGTTGATAAGAGAAGGAAAAGGAGTCACCTCAGGAAAGTGTTGTGAGTGAACACCTGGAGCCTAATGCTAAGCAGTGGTGAGACTTTGTCACTTACCTTAACCTCACCCCTTTCAAAGATTCATCAAACCAGAAGATAGAAATTCATGTAATAAATGAATACAACTTTTCCCATTACAAAAACCAGAATTTTTTCTTTACAAAAAAAAAAAGAACACATATAGATGGCATCTTATTCCTCACCCAGTTATGTCTGCCTCTTGGCCATTGTCCTCTAGTTGGCTTCTGCTTTCTGCAACATGAAAAAGGAAGTCATTAGGGTTTCTTACCAGAGGTTACTTGTAAGGACTGCACTACAGGACATTCTGGCTTTGCAGATAAGGTATCTAGATTATATTAACAACCTCTTTCTTCTCTAAGACTCATCTTCTGTGTTTCTGAGTAGATTCTTCTTCCCTATTGTTTTTTTCACTGCATGATGCAACCCCTGGCCCTAAAAGACTCCCCTGGAGAGATCTCATCTGAAATGCATGAAAATGCTTTAGAAAAAGATATTTTGCTTTTATTTCTGCCCATAATAAAAGAATTATCACCACAGTCCATAATTACATAAATTAGTAGTTTGGGAAATTAATGTTTTTCAAATGATCAAGATTTTTTTTCCATTTCACAACTCAAGGTACAAAAATTAATGTTGATATATTGCTTTTTACTTTACAAACCACCTGTAACCTATATTGGCAGCCAAAAGCAAACCTAAATGTAAAAAGGAACATATAAACAATCTACTTGTAGTTCAAAATAAAAAATATTTGCACTTTTACTTGGTCAATTTCCTGTTTCTTGTCAAAAGCAATCACCTGTCAATTAGTTCACCTAAAGCAGGAGCGAAAAGGCTGGCAAAAATCGTCAGTGCTCCTTCCAGACATGGACACTGTGAGTGTCTACAATAGTATAATTAATATAGAATATACATTATTAACTATAATTAATAATGAATAATAATTAGCTTTTCCTGTTTTGTCACCCCTACTCCAATCCCTCAACACAAGAAAAACACATCACCCCCCCTGCCTATATTTACCTTCTAGGAAAGCATGTGTTTATACTTTCAGGATAAAGAAAACATAGTACATATTGTTCTGTGTATGCGAATCTTCCCAAGGCTACATCAACACAAAGTAACCTAAGCTGGGATAACTTGCTTTGCCTTTTACTTTTGTTATCTGGGTTAGCAGCCAGTGGGTACTTGGTACAGAGATACTAAAATGACATGTATTAAGTGTCTGCAATGCCAAATGAAACTTTCCTCTTTCTCCCTTCCATCTGCTTAGTAAAAAATAGATGGATATAGATGACAGTTGATGGACAGACAGGGAGATAATAGGTGCAATAAGCCACAAGATTTCTCACCTAATAATATCTCCCTCAGCTGGCATCACTATGTCACAGGTCCCATGGATTAACCCGAACTCTAAAAGATTGTAAAGTTAGCTCATATTTATTGAGCATTAAAAATAGCCCAGACACTGGGCCAAATCAGTCTTGTGTTGCTTTGATCCTCACAGCTGCCTTATCAAGTGGGGTAGTTATTTCTCTTGTTTTGCACATGAACCACTAGGTTTTACATAGGTTACATACATAACTCAAAGTCACACAGCAGACAGGTGAGTGGTAGCCCTGGGATTTGCACCCAGCTCTGTTTGACTCTGATGACTGTGCTCCCATCCTCTTAACAATGTTACCCCCCTTAGTACACAAGAATTTGCTACCACAGAACATATTTTAGGAGACTCAGATCGTCACCGATTCAGCTAAGTTTCCTGAACAAAAGAAAACCTGGTAGCCTTTAGGAGTTCTATCTAACTGTCAGATTTGGGGACTATGAATTGTCGCTTATTAGTTTTCAGTGGCTCCAAAAAGTAATCTTCACTGTCAGTGGTTAGTAGCACTGTCTTACTCCAGTCACATGGGCACGAGTGACGTGAAAGCCAGGAGTGCCCAGAGAGTCGCACCGTCTTTCAGAGCATTGCTGCACGGAGAGAAGGAGGGTCTGAGGGACCACAGACTCTACTCTGGAAAGCTTAGGTTCAAATTCCTGCTCTGCCATTTTAGCTTGATGACTTTCCTTACTCTGGTTTCATCTGGAAAATAACACCCCCTGGAGGAGTCATCCAGGTACTTGGAAGTGCCTGCCACAGATATTCCTTCACTGATGACAAGATGAAACCCTTAAGAGGGAAAGTCTTTGTTCGCGTTAGCTCCTGCTCACAGAAGGTTCAGAAAATGCAAATATTCCAGGACATTCATGACCTTTAGAATGAAGCTTTGAAGAAACTGTTTAGATGGTGCACAGTGAGTTATAAGAGTACAGAATTCTCTAGTTCAGAAGCACCATCTGATTGAACCTTTGGGAGCAGTTGTGAGATTGCAGTTTACCCAGTAGTAAATCACACAAACAAGGAAGACAGAAAACCTTGGGAATGGGAATGGGGTGGTAGGTGGGGCCGAGGGTAGGAGACTATTGACCAGAAAAGGCTAATGGTGCTACCCCAGGCTTTTGCTGTACAGTTGTTGGGATTCGGGGCATGATATGATCTAGGTGTATCTGAAATCTACAAAGAGAGGGCTTTTTCTCCTAAAGGGGTTTCACTGCATTTCAAAGTCAGAGAAAGCAAACCTCTTCAAGAGAGAGAAAGCCCTGCAAATGAGATGACTTTTAAATGAGCATCTCATTTACAAAAAGCCTGAGAAATAAAATTCACATCATAAATTAAAGAGCAAAATATCATGATCATCACTTGGGTCTTGTTAAAAGCAAACTTTCTCCTTGGTTGTTCAGGCCAGTGTTACTTGTAAACCGAAACACTTTTCTGAGACTACACCTGGAAGAAACATATTAGCTGTGCTGTGTCACATCCATCTGGGAGGTTTTCAGTGTTCTTTAAAACCCACATTATTTAATCATTCTAATCAAACTCCACAAAGGCTGCAAAACAGGTTAGGAGTTTAGTTTGGAAACCAGCACAGATGCAGGATTTGTACATATTGGAAAACACTGGCTTTCACATTGTTTTCCTGTTTCACACTCTTCGTTATATTATTTCTCCAAAAAACAAACAAAATGTTCAGAGGGCTTGTTTTGTTTTACTATATCAACAAATGCAATACCACAGAAGCGTATATTTGGTTTTCCTTTGCCAGAATAGAATTTGGTTCTACACTACAAACCCATGTGTAATGGAGACATAACTAGTTCTAAGTGTTTATGGTTTATATAGCTGGAGAAAAGGTGACAGTAGGAATTCTGCATTTGTAAGATCTGAAATTTCAGAAGATTACCAGCATGATCATGCTAATATTTGCAACACTTGCATTTTATTAAAAGTATTAGTTCTTCCTTGATTGTCCTCATTCATATTTTCATTTCCCTTTTTAACCCTTTGGACTCACTTGCTTTTTTTTTGATTCCTTTATTCTACTCAGGATTTAATTTTTTAAATAACCCAGATTTTATGAAAACTGGAGTTTCTTTGCATACGAACTTATTTATTTCGATTTTTTTATATTTCAAATTATTGATACATTCAAAGAAGAATTTTAATCTCTATAATTTTTCATGGTGTGAGCTGCTATTGATGCTGTGTCGAGTCACACTCGACATCCGAGTGCAAAGGGTTAAAGTTTAGATTCATAACTGAAAACTTAATTTTATAACATGTTTAGAAGCATGTTGATGGCCAGGCGCAGTGGCTCACGCCTGTAATCCTAGCACTCTGGGAGGCCGAGGCGGGAGGATTGCTCAAGATCAGGAGTTTCAGACTAGCCTGAGCAAGAGCGAGACTCCATCTCTACTAAAAAAATATAGAAAGAAATTATCTGGACAACTGAAAAAAAAAATATATATAGAAAAAATTAGCTGGCCATGGTGGAACATGCCTGTAGTCTCAGCTACTCGGGGAGGCTGAGGCGGTTGGACTGCTTGAGCCCAGGAGTTTGAGGTTGCTGTGAGCTAGGCTGATGGCACGGCACTCTAGCCTGGGCAACAGAATAAGACCCTGTGTCCAAAAAAATAAAAAAAAAGAAGTAAGTTCATGAGGGCTGGCAGGAGGCTTAAATGGGAAATGTAATTATCTCTTCCTCTAAGAAGTTCTGGTACTCCAGGTTCTTAAATGTATTCCACATTAGAAAAATAAATAAAGAAAATTCATCTAACAAATATATTTCTTGAGATTGATGACAGTGCTTAGTACCTGGTGTCTAAGAGGTGATGAAGGAAGGAAGGAAGGAGGAAAGGAAGGAAAGGAAGGAAGGAAGGAAGGAAGGAGGGAAGGAAGGAAGGAAGGAAGGAAGGAAGGAAGGAAGGAAGGAAGGAAGGAATTTATATGTGTGTTTTATTTCCTTCTTACCATCAGAATGCTGGAGCTCAGTAAAACTTCAGAGATCATTTCATCTAGCCCTCTCATTCAACAAATAAGGGAACTTCTGGATGTGATAGAATCTCCAAAGGCATAACTGTGTGGTTGATTTGGGGGCCAGCTGTCTGTGGGTATCAGTCACAGAAGGCACACATTTGCCATCCCTTCATAACCTTTGGAGGGCCACTTTAAAAGTTTCTCAAAACCTAACTTCCAGGCCGGGTGCAGTGGCTCACGCCTGTAATCCTAGCACTCTGGGAGGCGGAGGCAGGCGGATTGCTTCAGGTCAGGAGTTTGAAACCAGCTCTGAGCAGGAGTGAGATCCCGTCTCTACTATAAATAGAGAGAAATTAATTGGCCAACTAAAAATATACAGAAAAAATTAGCCGGGTGTGGTGGTGCATGCCTGTAGTCCCAGCTACTCGTGAGGCTGAGGCAGGAGGATCACCTGAGCCCAGAAGTTGTAGGTTGCTGTGAGCTAGGCTGACACCACGGCACTCTAGCCCGGGCAACAGAGTGAGACTCTGTCTCAAAATAAATAAATAAATAAATAAATAAATACCTAACTTCCAACCTGTATTTCAGATCACTGGACATAACAGAAAAACACCTTGTATCAAATATTTTATAAAGTATTGGATAGCACATGGTAGTGGAAAGGGTATAAGCTTTGGAATTAAAATTAAATTCAAACCCAGGTGCCACCATTTACTGGAGCTGAACATCACACACGTCAGAGGTTACATCTTTGAATCACAGTTTTCTCATTTATGGAAGGAAGACCACAATGCCTATGTCAGAGGATTAAAGGAGCTAACATATATATGTTAAGTGCCTGACAAAGCTATGGCATTTAGTAGGTAGTCCAGTACAATTTCTTCTCTCTCCCCTTATTTTCAAATGCTACCCTTCAAAAGAATCCCTACCACTTCTGTAACTTTCCACAGTCATTCTCCAAGCATTATCTTATTCAAGTAGGGCAGCTATTCCTTCCTGTTTCAGAAATGGGAGACTAAGCTGCCTACGCACGTTCCTAAGTAGTACACCTGACACCCAGTCTGATTTCAACGCAGTAAAGGGTCTGTCCTTCAGGGAGTTATTCCCATATAGAATAAAACTGCCAGGGGAAAATTTAAAATACAAAAGATAACCTCCTAGGGTGAAAATCAAGTTAGTTAGAAGTAAAACATTTCCAATTTTCCTATAAACACATGGATAAGAGCAGAGGTTAGGAACTAAGACAATAGTTCAATTCTGACTTGAAGGACAAATTTAGATAGCTATTAATTTTTTGCTATTATAACTGTTCTCACTATATTTTATATGTACTGTGATGAATGATGGATAAAGTCAGAACTCACCTATTCCAAATCAATCATGCATCTGTAGGAAAAATGAGCTAGATAAATATTTGGATCTCATGGTCCCTGTTTAGGTTTCATGTATTTTGACTTTTTAAATACTTAAATGCTGAATCTAAAAATCTATAGAGCCCAATATCCAAAGTCTACAAAGCATATTTTATTCATTTCAGTTGCTCTTTAAAAAAAATACAAACACCACAAATCAATGTGCAGTGGCACCAAAATCAACTGGACTAATCAATCAGGCTAAACCTTGAGGAAATTCTCATTTTATCTTTTTGATAATCCCATTCTGAGGTTTCCTTATTTTATTTTATTTTATTTTATTTTATTTTATTTTTTGAGACACAGTCTCACTTTGTTGCCCAGTCTAGAGTGAGTGCTGTGGCATAAGCCTAGCTCACAGCAACCTCAAACTCCTGGGCTCAAGCAATCCTCCTGCCTCAGCCTCCCAAGTAGCTGGGACTACAGGCATATGCCACCATGCCTGGATAATTTTTTCTACATATATATTAGTTGGCCAATTAATTTCTTTCTATTTATAGTAGAGACGGGGTCTCACTCTTGCTCAGAGCTAGTTTCAAACTCCTGACGTAGAGCAATCCTCCCGCCCCGGCCTCCCAGAGTGCTAGGATTGCAGGCGTGAGCCACCGCGCCCGGCCTACATTTTGAGGATTCCCCATTTTAAGTACACAACAGTTTTAGTCTTGAAAAACTGTTGCAATTTTCTATCACAATAAATTTTTCAACAGGAAATATATGTAAATCTCATCATCCACTGTAGTTCTTTCTTATCTTACCCAAGGAAGCCCTTATTGTCAAGTTCTATGTCATTATTTTGCACACACTTTTCTTCAGGAAAGTTAGAGGTATACAACCTCTAACTTAAAACCAGAATCAAAACAGGAGAAAAAGTTATTGTTTGCAAAATTTAAGTTCTCCTCCAAATCTTCCCTCTGCCTCTTTTGTAACCAGAAAGATCCACAGCAATGATGCAAGATGTCGCAGGGATGACCCTCTCAACAAATTTGTTATTAACCTAGACAAAAGGGAATGCTCACACTACTTCTCACTGAATCCAATAGAATATGCCCTTCAAAAGTGTTCAGTGAATTGAAGCAATATCAAAGAAAGCAATAGACTAAAATATAGTCATTTCTCCACTCACCTCTTTCTCCTGGTTGGCACAAGGATTCATAACTAGAAACTTCAGAATCCAGGACACTGCAATTCAGTTTCCACCTTTGTCTTCTGTTCTGCAAACCGCAGAAAGTCAACTAACAAGACAAGACAGGATCCTTCAACATCCATCTGTTCTCAAGAAAGAACTGAAAGGGAATAGAATACCGATCTGGAACATTCTACCTCCTTAACAAAATGATCTATTGAGACCTTGAGGTAAAAGTGAGCCAGGAACATATCTCAGCCAACCTAATGAGGAGCTTGTAAGTTCACAGGAGCTCAGAAGGACAAAAGCTCCCAGAGAATTGGAACTATGGGTCCCTAGACATGAACTTACTTCCCAAAATACTTCAAAGGTATCGGAACCTCCCATATTTGGATCGTAATGTGTGATGACATAGAGAAACAACAAAACATACGAGTCTACATATGCAAGGAAATGAGAAAAAAAAATTAAAAAAAAGAGAAAAAAATAAAAGTAAAATAAGTTTAAAATATTTAAATAAAATAAAATAAGAATAAAAAAACCAAAACGAACAAACAAAAGAAAGACAGGCATTGCTGAAGGGGTGAGAGCCAGGGATGGATTTTAGGGACAGCAGCCCTGGGTGACTGCTCACTGGGCTGTTAAGCATAAAGAAAATGGGGAACCAAGGGACCGGGTGGGGCGGAGGGCCCTCTTGTCTCCAGGGCTCCAGGCGGCATTGCAGCTCACAATGCTGTGCTCAGATGCCTCTGAAGGCCGCGGGCTGCTTCTGGCTGGCTCCCACCCGGAGCTGTGTGTCCCCGCCTGGCCGACCTCCCACTCCACGCTGTCAGGATCCCGGCAGCTCAGGGTCTTCTTGCTCTCCATTCTAAAGGCAAGAAGACAAGTGAAGGGGACCCTCAGGTATTCTGAAATGTGCAGGACATTCTCATGCACTCTCGCACCCTGCTGTGCAACACACCTCAGGGCTCCTTCTTCCAGTCTGTCTGAAACTCTGTCCCCTGTGACCAACTACCCGTGCCCTCCCTCTGCCACCCCCACCCGCTCATCATCATCCAGCTGCTCTACCTCCATGAGGTCAGCTGTGCAGACTCAACAAGTGACATCACGCTGTGTCTGCCCGTCTGAGGTGACGGATACATTAATTAGCTTTATGTCACCATTCCACATAGTGCACATATAAACTTCACAGTGTACCGCATACATGTGCACATCTGTGACTTGTCTGTTAAAAATGTCATAAATATGACAAAAATTTTATGACAAAAATAATGTCATAAAAATAATGACCATAATAACATAAGGTGCAGGAAGAGTGGCTGGACCGCCCCACATACTTGGCCTTGCCGCTTCAGCTGTCCTGAGTCACTGGCACCACCTTGTTCAGCCGTCTTCGCCTGCCGCAGATCTTTCCAGCCGGCAGGACACAGCAGATTCTTAGGAGTAAGTTGCCAAGTCTCCTAGCGAGCCCCTTCTGGTCCCGGCCCTCTTCCCAGGGGGAGGGGGAGGGGGACGGGGAGGGGGAGGGGGAGGGGGACGGGGAGGGGGAGGGGGAGGTCTTCCCATATGGCTGCCCAGCCTGCACAGAGCTGCCTCCTCCTTGCTTTTCCCCATCACTGCTGCCGCTGTGTGTTAACAGGGAGGCCACGGGGCCAGGCTGGGGGGCTAGCCTAATACTAGGACTACTCTGCCCGCTGCCTAGAGGACTGGCAGGTGCTGTGTCTTTTCCGCTCGCCTCTGGAGTCGCAGGCGCTGCCGTGTCTTTCCCGCTCACCTCCGGAGTAGCAGGCCCTGCCGTGTCTTTCCCGCTCACCTCTGGAGTCGTATACGATATGTTTTTCCTGCTCACCTGCAGACTCGAAGGCATTGTGCTTTTCCTGCTCGTCTCCAGAGTCAAAAGCCCTGTGCCTTTCTTGGTCACCTCCAGACTCGAAGGCACTGTGCTTTTCTTGCTTGCCTTCGGAGTCAAAAGCCCTTTGCCTTTCCTGATCACATCCAGACTCACAGCCAGTGTCCCTTTCCTGCTCATCTCTGGTGTCTGCTTACCCTGGATCCAAACATCGGTTATAAGTTCAGGGAGGGTGGGCCTCAACTTGCCTTCTATGGTGAAGAACTTCTTCAAAAGTGCTCTTAGTTTTTGAGAAAAGAATGCAGGTGTTTCATATCTTCCCTGGGTGATGTTCATTCTCAGTTGCTTCAAGTTGCCGCCAACAAATGGCGGACGCCCGGCTATCATATGGTAGAGGACAGCACCCAGACTCCAGACGTCCACCTCGGGTCCCACATATTCCTTGTGCAGGAATATTTCTGGGGCACTAAATGTGGGAGTTCCACAGAAATCGTGCAGGTAATTCTCCTCACTGAAAGTCGTTGCGAGGCCGAAGTCAGCTAGTTTAACGTTCATGTGCTCGTCCAGTAGAATGTTCTGGGGCTTTAGGTCGCGGTGGACGATGTGGTTCTCGTGGCAGTACTGCACCACGTTCAGCAGCTGGCAGAATATGGGACGGGCCTCCTCCTCGCTCAGGCGCTGGTGACTCCTTATGTGTTGCAAAAGGTCCCCACTACTGGCGTACTCTGTCACCAACCACACAGTATCTTCACTCTCGATGACATTGAGAAGCTTGAGGACATTGGGGTGATCGAGGGCCCTCATCGCATTGATCTCCATGTGGAGCCAGTCCGTGGTGTGTTGGGTGTTCTTGGATATCATTTTCAGGGCCACCTTGGTCCTAGTTGGAATGTGTATGGCCAGCATCACGTGGCCTTGCCTGCCATAGCCAATTTTCCTGAGGATGTTATAATTGTGCAACTCCTCTACTGGTAGACTGTAGTCCAAGTTATGCACCATGGTCCCCTCTATGCTAAGACTATACTAACTGTGCTTATTAAGTAATGAACACTCTGAACCACACTAACTAGGCTAAGGGTACTAACAGTACTAACTACACTATAAGAACTACACCAACGATATTAATAAATAATGCTAAATGGGCTAACAAGACTAATTGTACTAACACATCAAAAGAACAACAGTAAGTATACTATCCTAATAAAAAGAATATAAACTACGCTACGCTAAAGCTACTAACGAACAATATTAACTATAGTAAGGTAACAAAACTAACAAACAGTACTAACTACAGCATGGTAACAAAACTAACAAACAGTACTAACTATGCTACGTTAACACAACTAACCAACAATGCTAACTATACTAACTACACTGACAATACTCACTAACGAAGAAAAAGCAGTATCACTACAGTCACACACCACAGGTCACCAAAAGCAGCTTCCTGGGCAACAAGGACCGAAACCCCAGGCCCAGCCAGGGCTTATATAGGTGCAGGGAATTTGGGAACAATGGCTCTTTATGAGGTCAGAGCAAGAAATGGGCCAATCCTGGCTGGGTAAAACCTACTGTGTTTTTTTCATTTTGGGGTCCCAAGAACATTTTCCTCTTCAAAGAAAACAAGTGTTTATTGTTTACATGGTTATAGACATTGATATTTAGTTTATTAGAAATTTAAACCTGCACAATGCTTCAGGGACCTTTCCGTTTACAGTTTGAAAATCTGTAATAACTTTAGGCTTTTAAAGACCTCATCATGTGTATCCTTGAAATATTCCATTTCTTTTTCTTGAAATTCTGATTGGTGTCAGGGGAATGCTGCAACATGGCTGACCTCATGATCCTCCTTTAAGTGATACTCCTGGGGCAGTAAGAAGCACGAAAGGGCTGGCCCTGCATCACAGGCCCCAGCCAGCCCGGCCCAAAATGAGGGAGAATAAGTGGCAGACACCCCAGCCCAACGCTGGGCTGCAGGGCAAGGAGGGCTGACTCGGGACAGCTCTGACCCGGGCGCAGTGGGAGGTTCCATGAAGGCATGGACTGGAACCGTCCTGGTTCCTGTGCTGGCCTCCGTGGCCCGGACTTGGATGAGCACTGTTGAGCAGGGCCTGGGGAGCTCCGCAGACCTGGAACCTGGGTGCCAGGGTGGAGTCCCTTCCACGGCCACACCAGCGTATTGGCGTTGTGCTGGTCCTCGGTTTCTCTTGGTCCAGAGGGATAACATCGCAGCCTTCCTGGGGCAGCATTGGGAACGAAATCGGGCAGCAGGACGGCCAACTGAGGGCCCTGAGGTCAGGCCCAGCACTGAGTGTGCCACAGGACGCCTCTCCTGGACCCGACAGCAGCCCACGGTGCGGCCTCAGCTCCACCGCGCTGGTCTCCCGGCCTTGCAGCTGTCAGGCTCTGGCCCGCGGGACAGCCCTTGACTGTCTACTAAGGACACTCCAGCTGCCTCTCACTTACTTCTCGCAGGCAGGGCAAGGCCTGTCACCTGCATTTCAGGAGAGGAGGGTTAGAGGGGAACAGCCTCCACCCCCACAGGCGGATAGGCAGGAACAGCAGAGGAGGACTCCGGACCCGGGGTCTTCCGCTCTGAACGCTGCGTCCTTTCTGATGTGTGTAGGTGGTGCTGAGAACAGTCATGACCCAGCTCAGGAAGGCCAAGCCCTCCTGGCGGCCACTGGAAGCCGCAGGGGCCAGGACCCTGGCATCAATCCCGGGTTGGGCTCCTGACAACCTCTGCTACTCCAGACTGGTGGCTGCTGGGAGCTGAACGCGCAGCAGACCCGAGATGTCCACAGGGCAGGGACTCTCTGCAAGTCCATTTCACTTTCCAATCCTGGCAAACTTACCCAGAGCAGCATCGAAGCCTGGCTCCACCGTGAGAACATCACGTGCTGGGAATTCGGAGACGGCCAGCTGGAACTGCTCCTGGCAGCTCAGGAGAGACTCTGGGTGCAAGTGATGACTTCTCTCTGGGCCTGGGAGCACTCACCTAGAGAGGGGGAGGGAGTGAGAGGGTGTGACCAGGCCTGCTGGCCACTACCCCCAGGCCCAGGAGATCCCAGACCCCAGAACAAGAGCAATCCGAGAAAGCCACCTGCACCCACGTGCCTTCAATGCAGGGCCCCAGGGCTGCCCAGAGCTTGGAGATGGAGCCATAGTTGATAATAGGCAAGGATGAATTACACAAAGAAGCAGTTATTCTGAATCGTGGGGAGTTTCAGATCAGAATTTCAGCCTTTGTTCTAGAGCGTGCAACCAACCAGGGGCACGGCAGACAGACCAGGCCCACTAATGCAGGTCTCCTGTCCCTGTTGGCAGGGGACAAAGGCACACTGTCTCTGCACACCAGGAGGGCACCGGTTCTCCACTAACACATCGAGTGTCACTGGCCAACAGTAGAGTGCTGTCCCTGGCACTGACCCAGGAAAGGGGAGGTTACCAGGAAACAAAAAGGCTGCTCCACGCATGAGAACAAGGAGAGTGGTATTTAACTCTACAAGGTGTGCAAGTAGTTTTAGAAAAATAGCCTGTATTGGCTCAGTTACTTCTGGCAGCTGTTGTCCAGGGCTGTCACAGGCAGTGGATGGGGTTGAATGTGTGATGTACGACTTGGGAGAGCAATTATAAAAGTCAAAATCGGTGACTAGTCTGCTAAGTCATTAGTTCTGGGATTGATGGTGTTCTGGGATTAAACTGGCTTTCTTTGTTCTGGTGCCCTAGGGCTGAAATTGCATTTCCAGTTCCGGAACAGGCAATTTTGGGAGCTGGGGTCTTTTATGACGATTCCTTTCCCTGGCTCGGCTTGTGGAGGACTCAGATTTCTAAAAGGCTGAAAGGCTGAAATGGGTGGAAGAGGTGGGTTAAATGCTCTCGCTGGAGTTGGTATGAGTTTGAACTGGAAAAGCTGATAGGACCCCCTAAGAAGGGCAGGAGAAGCCACCTACCTGCTCCCCGGAGCCTCCCAGGTTCTCTAAAGACCACGAGAGACCCTCAATGTGTACCTCGCAGGGTAGAGCTTCTGTCTCCCACAGTGACAATCACTTTGGAGCCTGTGGCCTCCTGGAAGCTGGTCTGGATGGGTGGACCTGACGGGCCACGATCCTCTAAGGGACACCCACCACTATCTGGGGAGGCAGCCAAGGCAGCTGACTGAGCGCCCACTGTGTGCTGGGGCACCATGCCACCCATTTCACAGGTGAGAACACTGAGGCTCCAAGGCCAAATGCCTTGGTGGAACCTGGCAGAACTGGGTTCCCGTGCAGGTGCGTCAGACTTCCCTGCCCAATGTTCTCACACTGAATGAGCTGCTTCTCCCAGCAGCAGACCAGGGAGCTGAATTCATTCATCGGGCTGGGCAGGCTGCGGATTTTGTGGATTTTGGCTTCTTCGACAGCCGCGATCTCTTCATCGTTAGTGAATTTATGAAAAGAGAGAAGCATCCATTTTGCTTGACTGTCACTTGATCAGAACGAGTCCACGTGAGCAAAATGTGAACTCACACAGCCCAGGTAGTGACAGGCCCCAGGACCCAGCCTGCCCTGATTTCACAGGGTTCCCCTGGCCCAGCCCCAAACCTCCCCGGGCTGCAGGCCTCCCTGTGTCCCCTCGGCCGCATCCCCCCAGCCTCCTCTGGCATCTGCCCTTCAGGCCCAAGGCTGCCTCCTCCAGCTGGAAGGCCACTGCCCTCTGAGCAGGCACCGGCACTCCCTGCCCCCACAGGTCCGTTTCTCCAGGATGTGAACTCCTGGAGAGCAGGGTGGGGCTCTCCCTGCTCCCAGAGCCCCCGCAGCTCCCAGGCTGTGGCCAATGCAGAGCCTTAGGTGACAAGACCTCCCTCCCCTGCGAACTGCCCCAGGGCTCCTGCTGCCAAAGCACCACCTCTTCCTGCAGGATATCACGGTCACTGACTGGAGGCTGCACCCTACTCCCCTGCCCAGCCCCGCCTCTGGTTCCCTGGGTGTCCTTTCTCCTCCCGACTGCCAGCTGCAGTCTTCTCCCAGCTCCTCCTCCCCCTCCAAGCAGGGGCCCAAGGCCTCCCCACCTCTCCTGCCCTGCGCAAGCCTGGGAGCTGCCCCCACTCCCAGGGCTCCAAAGGCCATCTCTGGGTTGGAGGCTCCACCCCATGTCCCACCGGGCCCCCAGCTCCCCCAGAGAGCTCCAGACACCCCTCCCGGTGGGCCCCCAGCCTCACCTGGCTAGGCCACAGCCACCTCTAACTCCCTGGGCCCAGACTCCTCACCTCCTTCCCCCCATGCCGGCCCCCACCTCTGTGCTCCACGCCACAGTGAAGGACCATCATCGACCTGGTCACCCCAGCCCTCCCTCCCCTCAAGCCCGCCACTTCCAGATGGTCACCTGCCCCACCCAGTGGTGCTAGCCAGGTCCTGTCCTCAGTCTGCTTCCTGTTTCCCCTGCAGTCACCCCCTTTCTCTGGAGCTGCACCTGATGCGGAGCAACCTTTCCAAACACTCCCCTCTACTGAATGTGCCCCTGGGCCAGGGCCAAGGTACCTGTTCCAGGGCAGGGGCTTGCTGAGCAATACGGGGACCACATCTCAGGTGTTGCCGCCTGCAAGAGAGCACGTGGCCTGTGGGGTCTCCCCCTTTGTGTTGGCTCCAGATTCAAGTTGAGCCATTCCTCAACCTACAGGGCAGAGCCAGGAGGACTCCCCATAACTCCTTCCATGCTTCCCTCCCTCCCTCCTCCTCTACCAACTCCCAACTCAAAGCCCGCCACTTCCAGATGGTCACTGCCCCACCCAGTGGTGCTAGCCAGGTCCTGTCCTCAGTCTGCTTGCTGGTTCCCCTGTAGTCACCCCCTTTCTCTGGAGCTGCACCTGATGTGGAGCAACCTTTCCAAACACTCCCCTCATATATGTCATGCTTTCTTTAAAAATAAAATCCAGGAAGTCTAGCATGGGCTTCAACCTCTTTACTGTGAAATGGTAACAGGGGCAGACAATATATATTGAGCATTTGCCAGGTGTGAAGTACCATTCTAAGTGCTTTGCATATGTTATTAAAAACTCATTTCATCTTCACAATGCTACTATGTCCATTTTACAGGCAAGGAAACAGAGGCACAGAGATGTTCATTAACTTGCCCACGGTCACACAGCCTGGTGATGGGCGAGTTGGGTGGGATTGGACTCAGCCTGGCTCTAGAGCCTACACTCTTAGCCTGCACGGAACTGCCCGGAATCCACTGCATTTCACGATCTGATCACAAAGCCAGACCCCGCTTCCCCAAACCCTCTGTTCCAGCCCCTCAGCTCCCACCCGAGGCTCTGCCCCTGAACCTCACACATCTGCCTGTGCCGTCCCCTCCCCACCCACTCTCAGAGGCCTGGGGCAGCACAGCACTTATCATCGTCACAGTCACAGGGTGCATCTGTCTGCTCCCCAGAACCCACCGTGCTCCAGGTGAGGGGCTGGCCCAGAGCGGGGGGCTCCGGATCATGGTTATGATGTCAGTGGCCAGGCACGGAGGGCAGCGCACCTCCTCCTGGGACAGGAAGCTGTGGTGCCCGACCCAGCTGTGTGACCTTAGGCAAATCATGGACCTCACTGTCCCTCAGTTTCCCCATCTGTAAGACAAGGTACTTGGAATCAATGATCTCCAAAGATCTTTGCCTCTGTTGGCCAGAAGATGCTGTGGATTTTTATCTATCTAAGATCTTTGCCGGAGTTATTCTTACATAAATTCTTACCTCCAATTTCTCAGCTGGAAGGAAAACATTCACATTTACACCTGAGAGAGGAGAAATATTACCTCAGTGCTATTGTTTTTATTGCTCCAAAAATGGGGAAAACATGGTCCTACCTTTATACCAACAATGATGGTTTGGTTGGTCCCAAAAGGCTCTTGTGCAGTCACTTCAATTGTGGACGTCCCCATCATAGACCCTGACACCAGGAAGCCCTTCTCATCAATGTGCAGGGCAGGAACCTTCTCAGGCCCCTCCAGGATAGGGTAGCTCAGAGAGGCCACACCATCCCTACAGGAAGTAAAAGAAACCTGCTTTTTACATGGGGCTCTCAAGGACGCTGGGTAGTCCCACCTGTCCTGCCCCCCCCCACTTAATCTTGGATTCCAAATAGCCGCGGTAGTCCAAGAAATTAACGTTGAGCCTTGAAGGAAGAGACGGAGTTGTCCAGGGGGAGGAGGGCTCAACAGGCTGGACAAAGCCCAGGGTCAGTTCTGGGAGCAACACGACCCCCAGTTGACCCAGGCCCGCTTGAGTGCGGAATCTGCGTCTGCTGAACTGCTCCCCACTAGCTCGAAAAGCCTTAGGTCTGGAGCTCTGCCCTGTTGCACAAAGGCCCCCAGTTCGCTCCCTCCTGGACCGCTCCCTGCCCCAGGCGAGGCCACATCCAACAAGGCAGCTCCGGGCATCGCAGAATCCCCGGGCTGCCAGCGGCGAGCCGGACGGCGGGAGTGCTTGGCTGTGCCACGGAGCCCCCTTACTTGGGGAGCCCAGTCCCTACTCGACACCAAGCTCCAGGTCGGAGCCACGACCCCGCCCAGGTTCCCTGGGTGAGCCCAGCGGCCTCCTGGATGGCGAGGGCACTCCCCGCCGAGTCCCGAGGGACACGGGTCCCCAAGAAGTTCTCAAGCCCACACTCGCCCACCGCCCCGGGTTCCCGCTTATTTGCCGCGATGGCTGGCGGTCTCAGGGATGGCGCCGAGCTGTCCAGGGCCGGAGGGGCACGCGGAGGGGCACGCGCCAGGTGTCGCTCCGGCAGGCCGGGGTTCTCGCGCCTCACTTGGCACTCCAGCTCTTGCTGCACAGACGACCCGGGTAGCTCCTGCAGGTACCGGCCGCCTTGCTGGGGGCCCGGCTGCGCTGGCCACGGCCCCTGCCAAACGCAGGCCGCACCTCAGAGGGGCGGGTGCCGGGGCGCTGGCCGGCGGCGCGGGGTTCAGCTTGGGGGCGCAGCGGTGCGTGGCCAGCGCTGCCCATCCTCAACTCGCTCCCGCCTCTGCTGGGGCCCGCCTCAGGTGCTGCCGGGCCTCCCGCTCCCCGCGCTCCCCCGCCCAGTGCTCCACGGACCCGCAGGGGCGACGGAGCGCGGAGCTGCAGCCGCCACGGACAGGCGAGGGGTCTGCACAGTGCCGCCGCGACGCGAGGGGGAGCCGGAGCTGGAGCGGCCCGCGCGGGAGGAGGCCGGAGAAAGAGCTTCTGTCCCTAGGACACTAGCCCCTTCAGCGCCCCGGTCCCCGGCACCTCCCTCTCCCTGGGCAATTGCAACAGCGGCTAGCAAAGCACAGGCGAGCGCTGGTTTGTCGGACCCCAGTCTCTTCCAGTCACCAGGCCACACCGCGCCACTCAGGGCCGCACACAATAGCGAAAAGTCCAAGGAAGCGCTTCGCCCGACCCCACCTTCTGCCTTCCCGAGGCCACTCGCCGTGGCTCCCCCCCTCCATCCCCTCCCCGCCGCCGGCGGGCAGCCTGCAGCGGCCGCAGGGCCTAGGCTCCTGCGCTCCGTATGCACGGCGCATCGCCGCGCCCTGGCGGGGAAACCTGGCTGTGCTTCCCGCGTCGGCTGCGTCCTCTCTTCTGAGGCGCGGGGAAGGTAGGTTGTCCCTGAGCTAGAGCTGACGGCTGCTCGACGCCTTCGTCGCGTGCGCTCCTCGCTCATCCCGCCTCCCGCCGCCGCCGCCTCTAGCGCCGCCGCAGCAGCTTCGCCTCAACTGCCCGAATCTGCTCAGCTCCTTTCCCGAGATCAGGGGACAGTGCGGGAGAAGCCGGTTGCATGTGCGGAAGCTGGAGCTGCGAGGGCTGCTGTGGCTTAGGCTGCCGTCGCTGCCACAGTGAACCTCGGACATCCAGCGGCGGCCAAAAAGAAAGAGGGGAGGAGGAGGAGGGAAGCAAGGAAGAGCAAGAGGGCTTGAGATTGGAGAGGCTCTTCTCTCGGTTGGGGATCAGGAGTTGAGGGCACCGGGAGCACTCGGGAGGCGGCTTGGAAAGGGAAGAGACTTGGAGTGAATTGTGCCCCTTGAAATGTTAGGCGGGGAAAGAATTCCTCCTCCTTCCCCCACCCCGACCTGTACAGGGAGGGAGAGAGGGAGGGAGGGATGGCGGGAGGGAAAGAAAGTGTCTTGGGCAGTCGGAAAGTAAGGAGAGGATGAAGAGATTCCGCTGGGATAAGGTCAGGCTCTGAGCACAAGCAAGGGACAGAGCAGTGGGTGGCACTGCGCCTCCTTGGGTGGCGGGAGCAGGCGGCAGCGGCACCGGAGAGTCGGAGGGGGACTGGCTGCTGCTGGCTCCTGCGTCCTGCACCGAGAGCGCCTGCCCGGGTGGAGGTTCTAGTTCCCGCCCCAGGATTCAGGTGCGACCTGCTTGGGGAGGAGGTGGCGCCCGGGCAGACCCGGGAAGTGCCCACCTGTAATCTTGGGCGGATAAAGGGGAGGGGGTTGCGCAGGAAGAAAAGGAGGAGGAGGAGGGAGGCCAGGTGGACCGCCCAGCCAAGGCGCCTGGCCGCGGCCCAGAGGCAGGGTCGAAAAACCACTGCCTTGGCGGAGGCGGCGACGGCGCCCCGGGTGCCACCCAGAACCCGGCTCTCGTGCTCCCACCCGGCGGCCGGGTTAAAGAGATAGGCCAGGAATCCGGGGCCTGCTCGCCTGGGGCCTCGCCCGACCCGCTGCCAGAGGTCCCCCCGGGGCAGTTGTCCTGGGAAGGTGAAGAAAAGTGACTGTCCCAGAGCCACGTCTCCAGAATCAGCCTTGACCTGCGCCTCCACAGCGCGGAGCCAGCACTTCGCAGGAAGGCCCTAGCTGCGCCCGCGGCCGCGCTGCAGCTCCCCGCGAGTGGAAGGGGCTGCAGAGGAGTGGCGACGGCCCTGACAGCCCCGCTTCGCCCGCGCACAGACACACGCACGCGTGTGAACACATGCACACTCGCGAACGCGACGCACTCGCCAACACAGGCACATTTACTGCACACACCGGCACCCGGGGCGCGCCAGCTTCGGTGAGCCGTTTCCCTGGGACCTAGCAGGTTCCTAACCCCGCAACTGCACCAACCGCCCGACTTTCCCTACAGTTCACCTCAGTTTAACCTTCTCCCCAAGAACTCCCTTTCTGCCAGGGCCTGATGCCACGCCCCGGGCCGTCCCTGGGTTACGTGAACACCGTAATGGCCACGGTCCCTTCTTAAAGCGTGGAGCACGCTTGAAAACGAACCTCTCTCCATCCTTGAGTAACACAAAACTCTGAAAAGTTAGGTTCAGGTTTTCACACACGGCAACCAAAATTATTCTGGACTAATCCCAGAACAGAAACTTTCCCCTGGGGAAGAATTCTTCCCAAGACACGTACCGCCCGGAACAAACGCGCTCCCCGGCAGCCGCAGGCGGGGAGGTGGCGCCGCGGCCCCGCTGCGCGCGGAGGGCGCGCCGACGACGGCGTCGTGTACAGGAGCGGGAACCCGGCTTTCTCCCGGGCCTGGGAGCGCCCCATCACTGGGCTACCGCCCCGCGGACAGGGGACGGAGGGGTCTGACGGGAACCAAAAGTTTCCTGTCAGAGTTTGTCAGAAAAGATGGTATCGTGCACGCGCGCGCCTCCCGCAGAGCGCGCATGCTCCGTGGCCGGGGGTCTTGGCATCGCGATAAGCTAGGGACACCCCATGCTCCCGTGGGACTCTGTTTGCAAAGGGGCGGGGCGGATCGGGATGGAAAAATGGTCTGGCACTGCAGGGGCGGAGCCAGCGTCTGATTGACAGCCCAGAGGCCAATGAGGGGAGAAACGGCAGCTCAAGGAACGCACCGCCTACGGTTGAACTGTCACTGGCTCATAGGAGTTATAATGGGTTTTACCTGTCCTTAATCTGGCTCGGCTTGGCCAAGTGCTTTCAAAACTTACCTTCTCTGGCGATTTCTGCAAAGTTTTGGGGACACTATCACCCATCTTGTCTAGAGCACTTTGGTGAGCGCTATTACCCAGGTCCATTTTACAGATGTGGCAACTGAGGCTTCCAGAAGCTAACCTAAGCAAGGACACAGCTGGGATCCCTGTCTAGGCAATTCTGACCCTACAGCCCGTCCTGTTAAAGGGTCTGCCGTTCTACTCGCCCTTAGAACTGGCGATCAGGGAGGAGCAGGGTCCCATAAAGAGACTGGGGTGAATGTGGTTGAGCAGATTGCTGGCGGAGGTGTCACAGGAGTGGGTCCTACCCAGGGTGACAGCTCAGAGGATGGAGACGGGAGGGGATTCAGGAGAGAGGAAGGTGAAAATGTGGCTGTCACGGGCCAGGCTGTCCCCTGGCTGCAGGAGCCTGGCAGCACTCAGTATGATGTGGCTTTGGGTTAACAGCAGGTGCGGAAAAGCTGTTCTCTTGGGGCTGTGTGTTTTCCAGGTGTGCAGTGGAGCATTCTGGGAGCATAGCGGTGTTCTAGTACCTAGAAGACAGTTGCCTTAGTTTGCTAGGGCTGTCATAACAAGATACCACAGACAAGGTGGCTTAGACAAATTTATTTTCTTACAGCCCCAGAGGCTGAGAAGTCTGAGATCAGTGTGCTGGCAGATGTGGTTCCCGGTGATGTCCCTTTCTGGCCACCATCTATCTGTCCTCCCATAGTGGACCAAGATCTCCCTCTCACCTCATAAAGCCATCAATTGTGTTGGATTATGACCACACACCTATGACCTCGTTTAACCTTAACTGCCTCCTTAAAAGCCTTATTTCCAAATACAGTCACAATGGGGGTTAGGCCTTCAACGCAAGAATTTGGGGAGACACAGTCCATTCCATAAGACATGGGGAGGTGAAATAAAGTCTTTAATGAAGATAAATTAGAACATTTAAATAAATAAACAAACAATCCTTGCTGGTAGTAAACTGAGCCTGGCCTAAATTAATTTGCCATGGTTTTTTGTTTTTGTTTTTTTTTTGAGGCAGAGTCTCGCTCTGTTGCCTGTGCCAGAGTGCTGCGGCTGTGGTGCGTGCCACAATGCCTGGCTAATTTTTCTATTTTTAGTAGACATGGGGTCTCACTCTCACTCAGGTTGGTCTTGAACTCCTGAGCTCACGTGATCCTCCTGCCTCGGCCTCCCAGAGTGCTAAGATTAAAGTTGTGAGCCACCACGCACGGTCTGCTATGTTTTTTCTTTACTACCCCTATTAACTAAGATCGTGGGTATCTGTGACTATAAGATAAGTTTGTGGTTTATAGTAATTTTTCATAGTCCTGTGGACCAACGCTCCTCACCCCTGCAATTCTCTATCACTGATAAAAGGCACTTAGGAGCTCAAGGGAAAAGATGTGATCCAAAAGATAGGCTGAGATCCTGAAATTTGATACCTAATAGAACATAATCTCACTTCTTTTGATTCTCATGTTAATTTTTATTATACTTATTTTACATGTGAAGAAATAGAGGCCCTTAAAGTTAAGCAGATTGCCTAAGGACGTGTTTTAAGGAGGCGCAAAGTCTGTATCTAGAGCCAAACTTACCTATTCTGATTCTTTTTTTTTGAGACAGAGTCTCACTCTGTTGCCTGGGCTAGAGTGCTGTGGCATCAGCCTAGCTCACAGCAACCTCAAACTCCTGGACTCAAGCAGTCCTTCTGCCTTAGCCTCCCGGGTAGGTGGGACTACAGGAAGGTGCCACCATGTCGGCTATATATTTTCTATATATTTTTAGTTGGCCAATTAATTTCTTTCTATTTTTAGTAGAGACGGGGTCTCATTCTTGCCCAGGCTGGTTTTGAACTCCTGACCTTGAGGGATCCTCCCTCCTTGGCCTCCAGAGTGCTAGGATTACAGGCATGAGCCATCATGCCAGGCCCCTCTTCTGATTCTTAACCCTTTGCACTCGGATGTCGAGTGTGGATAACGTCGAGTGGATAATGAGAATAAAGCAAGCGAGTGCAAAGGGTTAAGCCTTATTCTTTGCGTATTTTCACCACCCATGATGAAATAACCTAAGAAAATAACCACCTTCAGCAGAAGAGAAACCTCCCTCTTTATTCTTTACAGAAATATTGGCAGTCATGGGTGCCTCATTCTCCTGAGAGGACTCGAGTCCTCTGAGAGGGACTTGGAATTTGACGCCTCAGATGTGCCCAAGCACAGCTTTGTGGGATTACTCCAAGCAGCTGGTGAGGTAAGCACACCTCAGACATCTTTCTGGCTCCAGTCAAGGCCGGACACCTCCATCCACATAGCTGGCTGGGCACCTACCCAGCAAAGCTTCCTGTGAGCACAGCATGGCTTGGTCCAGTTCGTTCACGGCTCCAGGTCTGGTTCCCATATCCTAAGTGTGACCCAGAACTTCTCCACTCCCACAACCACTGGCCCAGCTTTAAAAACTCTTTGTACATTCACTCCTCCTCTTCCTTCCTCTCCCAGAGATTGCCATTCTCTTTATTATTCCCTTTCTTCTTGAGTATCCTCTCTCCTCTCGGTTTATACGGACATCTTAGAGACCCTCAAGCTGCTACAAATCAAAATTTTAAATGACAAGCTGTCATGCGCACAGTGCCAGACGGTGGCAGACATCACTGTCACCTACCTGCAGATGAGGAGCTCTTGCCTCTAGGTGGGGGGAGGGGGGAGAGAAAGGACCCCAGGTCTGAGCCCAGGAGTTCTCTTTTGGTGGGTGATGACATTTGGAACCAAGTGGGACCTGGGGTATGAGTGCCTTAAGTTTCTCAACAGTGTGATGGAGCCCATATCTTGTCCCCTGAGCACACCTCAGGAAATGTGACCTAGGCAGGTGGAAGACACAGTAATGGAGTGAAGGGGCGAGCCAAGGGGGCGAAGGACCGAGATGACAATGGGAGGGATTTGGGCTTGGTCTGGGCATCTGACCTGGTCCTCAGATTGTGTCCTAAACCTCCTCCTGGGATACTGTAGGCAGTCACCTTTGTTATTGTGACTCAACTAATCCTCCCTATCAATTTTCTAGCCTGTTTAAATCCACTCACCTGCCTGCTAGCCCAGCTCTACACTGAATATTCATGACAACTACCTGTCTATCCGGCCACGTGCTTTTGCACTTACTTTCCTGACGCTGGGCTAACTTGCTGTCTTATTTTCCTGGTTAACTACTACGAGGAGGTACCCTTCTTCCGGTTTACCTGCCTTCCCTTGGTACCGTTGTCTCGAGACCTAGACCTCTGACCTCCCAGGGACTTTCCCAAGTTGCTTCCACAACTTCTGCCCACCTTCCTGATGGTTCACTCACAGCTGCAGGGGACACTCTGTGCTCTGGAACCTCCGGTCCCCTCCGTCACCCCAACACACAAGCCAGAGAGACATTGCAGGCTGAGACCTTGTCCCTCCTTGCATGCTTGTCCTCTTGTACACGAAGCTCTTGCCCTCCAGCGCTGGGGAGGTGCGTGATGGATGGGTCGGGGTGGAGGTGAGTGAGCTCCTGGCCTCTTGAGAGAAGAGAGTCACTTCCTGAGCAAAGCTGATTCTCACAAGCCTGGGGACTTGTCTTGGGATGAGCCTGGGAACAGCCGGTCCTTCTCTTTCCAGGAGCCTCAGGGAGGACTGGCGGACGCGTGTACCTCGGTCCTAGCGGCTCTGGGGTCCCGCAACCCAGGAATGATAATCGATATGCTGTTGTATGAATCAGAGGACAACACACTGCCCCTAAGGAGCCTCCTGGTGGCAGTGGGGGACCTCAGCCTCCGCCCAGGTCTGGACCCTGCGATGGGACTGGGAGAGTCCGTGGGAGAGGAGGATGGGGCGGCAGGGGAGGGGGCGCTGTGTGGGGTCTTTTTTTTTTTTTTTTGAGACAGAGTCTCGCTTTGTTGCCCAGGCTAGAGTGAGTGCCGTGGCGTCAGCCTAGCTCACAGCAACCTCAAACTCCTGGGCTCAAGTGATCCTCCTGCCTCAGCCTCCCGAGTGCCTGGCTAATTTTTTCTATATATATTAGTTGGCCAATTAATTTCTTTTCTATTTATAGTAGAGACGGGGTCTCGCTCTTGCTCAGGCTGGTTTCGAACTCCTGACCTCGAGCAATCCGCCCGCCCTGACCTCCCAGAGTGCACTCGGCCTGTGTGGGGTCTTGATTCTCCTAGTTCTTCTCAGGGGACAGCTCCACTTGGGCCATCGCGGGGTGTGGGCAGGAGGAGGGGCACAAACCAGGATGCCTGTGGGGCTGATGGGAACTCAGGAGGAGTTCCTGGGGACAGGAATGTCTCTGAATGAAGAGTACCTGGCTGTGAGAGACCTGGCTGGGGGGAAGACTGAGGAGCAAAGATGGGAGCACAAGGTAGAACAGAAAGCCCCATTCCGCAGTGACGGGAAGGGGCGAAGGTGGCGGCGAGGAGACATTGCTTAGGGCACACTGGGGCTGTGGATGGGATGGGAGGCTTGGCAGGCACCCGTGTAGCAGGATGAGGTAGACAGTCAGCACACAATCTGCATCCTCCACGCTGTCCCTGTGGCACCTGGTGGCAGCAGTAGTTCTCTTACCCATTCTACTCCTTTCTCTCAATCAAAAGCAAATCAAGTCGCTGGGCAAATGACAGTCCCTGCCCTTTGTTGACCACTGGGAGCTGGGGCCAAAGAGAGTCTGGGGAGTCAGCCGGCCTTCTGGGCATCGGGTTCCAAAGGACAAGGCACGAGGATTGGGCTACACGGCAAGCCCAGGGGACACAGCAACAGAGGCTGGAAATGTGTCCCCTGACCTCATCAGGACAAATGCTCTCACATCGAGCGGAGACAGCACATGTCTCAGGTTCCTCCAGTGTTCCTGAAAGGGGGCGCGTGTGCAGGTGGTGGCAGCCCCAGCTTTTGTGTGCTGTGCTCGCACCGACGTGGAGCTTTACCCTCCCAGTGCTCTGTGGCAGGCAGATCAGGACTGTGGTCCCATTTCACAGCTGCAGAAACTGGAATTTAGATCAATGCAGTACCTTGCTCCAGGTTCCCAGACTCTTTGCAGGCAAAACTAGGGGCAGAAGCCAGGCCTCATGGCCCCTAATCAGTAAGGCCTCCTACACAACAGCGTGGCTGGAAGGCCCCCCTTGCTAGGATGGGGCTGTCATTCTTGCTCTCTTCCTCCCAGCTACAGCCAGGTACCTTGGTACCACCTGGGAAAGCATCCTGAGCCTGCTGAGGAAGACCTGGGAGGAGGACATGTTGGTGCAGTGTCTGGACGAGGGTCCGGGGTCTGGGGAAAGCTCTGCGGGAATCAGGGAGGGAGCAAAGAAGGGCAGGAAAAGACGGGGTGTTTGAATGTGGATCCCCGAAGCCTGGGGAAGGGGCGGGAAGTGGCGGGGAGCAGGCCAGGGTGTGAACAGATGCTCTGCTCCATTGCCTGGTTTGGGGCGAGGACCAAACTTGATTGGGATGCTGTGTGTATTGAGGGCCTCGCCAATTTCTTTGTCCCTCTGGGTGGACAGGTGACATCAGGGGAGGATAGTTGGGGAGATGGTGAATGGGCAGTGCTGCCAGCACAGGGCCCCAGAGACCCTCTTAGAGTCAGGAGGGGGACTGTGTGCACATGTCTGTGTGTCTGTTTCCTCCGTGGGGAGGGAAGGGTGATGGCAGCTCCAACTCCCTGCTCCCCTCGCAGTGCTCAGTGGACTGGCCACCAGTGCTCAGGATCTCCTGGATATGGCCTCTCCGGAAGACCCAGTGATGGACAAAACCTCCGACTAAGTAGCCATCAGGGCCCATTTCACTCTCCTGCTTTTTTCCAACCATAAGCCCCTGGTGAGCAAAAGCAAGGTGGGAGTGGGAGGTAGCTGGGGTTGGGGGATGGGCTGAGGGGGAGAGGCTGGAGCCAAAGGTGGGGAGGGGCAGGGTCTGTCCACTTGCTTGTGAAAGGCTGACTCACCAGGCTCTTCCAGGGGGGCAGGGGACCCTGTTCAGCCACCTCTTCCCCTTGTTCAGAAAAGGTAACAGTCAGAAAACATGCCACTGTCCTTCACATATTGGTTAATCATGCGGTTCTGTCATTTGCATTTATTGGGCACCCTCTACCTGCCAGCCACCGGGCTGGGCCCTGGGAGCACCAAGACGAGCTGAGGCAAACTCATTCTGTCTCCTTGTACGCAGATGGCAGAGAAAGCTCTGGAGACCACCGCCCATCTCTTCCTCCTCCTACGTCCTCCATACTCGAGAGGCAGGTGATCTGGTTAACCCAATGGCTAATGAACTTGACATCAACACAAGTGAAGCCTTTCTACCTTTGCAAGGAGATTGGGATGGGGGTGAGAAGGAAATGTACCTAATTCATGCATTCCATATTTATTGAGTACTTCATGCTATAGCACATGTTCGTAAATAAGGTTTTACTGGAACTTGGCCATGCCTATCATTTGCATAGAGTTTGCATCTTGTCACAAGGCTGCCTCAGAGCTACAACAGGGGAGTGTGCCAGCTGCCACAGAAACCCTGTGGCTGGCAAAGCCTAAGATATTTCCTATCTGGCCCTTTTACACAGAACGTTTGTTGACCCCTGAGTGAGTGCAGCCCACATTCATTGAGCTGCTACTCTACCCAGGGGAACTGGAGATGGACACGCCACTGTGCTTGTCTCAGAGCTGCTTTCTAGCTATGTATGGGGAAAAGGGAATAGAAGAAGCAGAGAAACTGTGATTAGTTCTGCCTGCAGGAATTTAGGGAAGTTTCTCCGAAGGGATGACATTTGAATCGTACTTTGAAGAATGAGGCAGACGGCATAGACCAGTAACAAGTAAGGAGGGTGCATCAGTAGTAAAAAGTCCCCCATGAAAGAGAAACTCCAGGACCTGATGGCTTTGCTGCTGAATTCTACCAAACATTTAAAGAACTCGTAACAACACTTCTTAAACTCCTTCCCCAAATCGAATAAAAGTGAAGAAACTCATTTTATGAGGCCAGCATTACTTTTATGCCAAAACCAGACAAGGACACTACAAGAAAAGCAAGTTATAGGCTAATATCCCTGATGAATATACATGCAAAAATCCTCAACAAAATGCAGCCAACCAAATTCAACCGCACATTAAAAGCATCATTGACTATGATCACGGGGGGATGCATGATCTTTTGGATGCAGGGATGGTTCAACACACACACATCCATAAATATGATACAGCACATTAAGACATTGAAGGAAAAGAACCATGTGATTATCTTGAGAGATGCAGAAAAATCATTTGACAAAATTCAACACCCTGTCATGATAAAAACTCTCAACAATTAGGCATAGACAGAATGTGCCACGGCAAAATAAAACCACATGCGACAAGCCCAAAGCTAACATCACACTCAGTGGACAGACGTTGGGAGCTTTTTCTCGTTTTGCATCACAGCCTTATTCACAGTAGCCAAGGCACGGAATCCATCTAAGTGTCCATCCAGAATGAATGGGTACAGAAAACAGGGCACACGCACAGTGGGACACTATTCAGCCTTTCGACAGAATAAAATCCTGTCATTTGTGACAACATGGATGAAACCGGTGGGCATTATGTTCAGTGAAAGAAACCAGGCAGAGAGACAAATACCACATGATGTCACTTCTGTGTAGAAACTAAAAAAGTTGAACTAATGACATTATATTGTATACACGAAAATTACTGTGTAGGTTTTAAGCGTTCTTGCCACATAAAATACTGAGTATATGAGGCGATGTGTATGTTAATTAGCTCAAAATGTAGTCATTCCACAGTATGTCCATATTTTAAAACATCATGTTGTACACCATGACCGCATATGATTATGGTTTATCAAATAACAAAAGGAGGCAGGCAGTCGCCAGGCTGAGTGGGGAGGGCACTGAAGGCACAGGGAGCAGGGTGAGCCTTTGCTCTCAGAGGCCGGTTGCTGGGGCAACCTCTGGGTAGATGGGAAGGGACTGGCTCCCATGAGTGAGACCAAGGGGCAGAGAAGAAAAGTCCTCCCTGTGCATTGGAAGTGCACCCAGGAATGGAGCACCCTCACGGGTTTGGTCCCTCGCTGTTGCCAGTTCCTGTACAGCCTGTGAGGACTGCTGCCCAGGGGCTGGACACAGTCCTGTTTTATGACACATACAGGGTTCTGAAGAGCCCATGTTGCACAGGACCCTGGAGAAATGGTTTTATAATGGTTTTATCCAGTGATTCTCAGCGTGTTTTAAGACTCAGACCCTTTGAGAATCTTTTGAAAGGCACATTCACATAGAATTTTGCATACACTTTTGGGGAGTCACAGAGCCTCTGAAACGCACCCCTGGTCCCCAGATTAAGAACTGCTCCTTTAAGCTGCTGTAATTTAGGGCTTAGCAAGAAAGAGGACTTAAGAATCAGTTTTCAGGATCTAAAGGTCATTTGTGATCAGGATGGGGAGGGAGGGAGGTTTCTGCAGGGAAGTAGGGTTAAGAAGTGAGGGGCCCCTGAGGGAAGAAAAGGTACAAAGGGAGCAGCGAGCCCCAGGAGACCTCTGGGTGAACTTGGCCCACTGGCTCGAGGCCCAGGCTGGTCAGAAAGGACCTGGCCGGAGTGGCCTTGCCCTGTTTTCAAAAGGCCACTATGTGCGAGGGGAGGTGTCTTGGGGTCTCCATAGGAAGTGCTCTGCTTGTTAGATGGAAAAGCTGTGAAAGTTTCTTAACAACAACTGCAAGTAGACTATGGGGAGATGGAAATCAAAGAGCAGTCACCAATCCTCCTGGGTGACTGGGCAGTGTCTAGAGGAGAAGGTCCCTGAGACATACACGGGCACTTGCTAAGAGCACTCACGACCTTAATAGAAACCACAACCTCCTGTCCTGTGCATGGTCCTCTGAAGGTGCCTTGAGATGCCTCTGGTCCTTCCAGCAGCCCTAGGGGAGGACGGCACAGGAAGGCATTTGGTTATTCTCCCACCCTCAGCCCCTTTCTTGCTGGCGAGGACCATGGGCTCAGAGGGCTCGCCCAGCTGGGAGGCAGCGTGCCAAGGCTGACTGTGGAAACTTCTGGCATGTGAGTCCCCAGATGGTATCTACCAGCTGCGAGGCTTGAGCCAATCACCCGCCTTCCCTGAGTCTCCGTTTTCCAATCTGTGGAATGGTAACAGTCCAGCTGCCCCCCAGGGGCAGTGCGGGGTTCCCCCAAGTGAGGGCGGTGGAAGCGCAGTGCGCGGGTGGATCCCCTTCTGTGGCTGCAGCACATCGCCACAACATCCACTCCTATGGTTGCGGACCGAGCTGCCTCTGCCCTTGCTGGCTGGCAGCCAGGGGCAGCCCTCCCCTCTTGGAGGCCACCCATGTCCTTGTCCTGAGGCAGCCTCCCACATCAAAGCCAGCAATGTTCTCCCCATTGGTCCCTCTCATTCTTTGAGTCTCTCTGACCTCCCTGTCTCTGACCTCTAGACCTGGATGTAAAAGGGCTCATGTGGTTAGGTCAAGCCCAAGGTTTAGTCTAACCCAGGGGTTCTCAAACTACAGCCTGTGGACCACATGCGGCCCGCCCCCAGGCCACCAGGTGTTTTTGCTGCTGCTGCCTGTCCTGCTTAGCAGCCGACTCGTCCTGGGCCCATAGTGCGCATGTGTGGAATGTGCACCGCACTCTCCAACGGTCCTCCAATGGTCTGAGGGACAGTGAACTGGCCCCCTGTTTAAATAGTTTGAGGACCCCTGGTCTAACCACTAGTCCAAGGTCAAGTGATTTGATAATTACCTCTGCAGGATCCCTTATCAGCAACACCTAGAGCAGTGCTTGCCTGAGTGACAGGAGTGTGTGCACCAGGGGCCTGGACATTGGAGGGTGATCTCAGAATTCCGCCTACCACAGGAAGGTTATTCCAACATTAGAGGATTCTTCTTAGCAGAGGACCCAGAACCAGAATCCCAACTTTCTGGTTGTTATTTCAGTGCCCTTTCTTTGGCATTTCTCAGTCCAAATTCCCACCAACTTTTAATGGGTATTCTGTGAAAAAGAAGCCACGTTATTTAGTAAAATGGGTGGGAAACACCGAGGTAAATGAGTTTCTCAGCTGGAGGACTTCTCAGAACTTCTAATGTGGTGGGTTAGTCTGGTCCTCCAAAAAGCACATGTCAACATGGAACTAGCAGTGTGAGAAATTTATTGAAGAAAAGCCTGTCAGAAAAAACAAGGACAGAGCAGGAGGAGGGTGGGACAGCCTTCAGACTATGTTGCAGGTCTGATCCTTGATAAGGAGAAGAAGGGAGGCAGGCAGGAAGGTCCTTCATCCCAGTGTAGTTCTAAGAAAGTCTCAGCAAGGCCAACAGCGAGTGATCAGAGTCACCCACCACAGAAGTCCCAGGTCTGGCTGGACTAGGCCCACCTCAGTGGACCTGCCATACTCAGTCACTGGCCAGGAGAAGCCTGGGCTAGGCCAGGTCCCTGAAACGTGGGTAAGGGGGGCCTAAGAAGCCTTCTGAGCCTCTGAGGGGTGGGCTTGGGGCCTTTGCTTCAGAGATGAGAAGGAAACAACCAGGGCTGTTGGAGGAAGGGGGCGAGAGTGAAGCCCGCAGTGCCAGCACCTTCCATAACAACACCGTTCAGATGGGCAAGGGGAGGGGGCAGGGCCAGAGACAGGCGACCTGGGGCCTCTCATTTACATAATGTGCTAGCCCCCTCGGGTGGGTGGGACTCTTGTATCCCCTTGCATGCCTTCTCCGTGACTAGCTGTGAAGATTTCCTTTGGGGGACTGTCCTGTGCCATGGAAGACCCAGGCCTGGGCTCCGAATGCTCTCCCTTGAGCATTCCGGGTCCTGAGCCTGCATCATGGCCTGTCCTCCAGAGGCATTGGTTTCATGGTCCTGATGCTTCCTGAGCAGTGTGTATCCCAAGTCCTGCCTCAGAGAGGTGGCACCAAGGACCCTAGTGCCAGCCCCCTCTCCCACTGCTCTGCCTCTGTGGCCTCTGACATCTGAGCCCCACACTGCACTGAGGTCGCTGTGTCTGCCTGCCACCCCAAAGACTCTGGCTGTGGGGACATTGTCCTCTGGGAACTCAGCAGACAGCACAGGCCTAGGACAAAGGGCATCTTGCTCCCAAGAGGGGTTCTTCCTCATCCCCTTCCCAGGAAGGGTGGTCCGGGCCGTCTGAGGCAGGGTGCCCAGGTGAGCCCAGACTGATGGCCCGTGTTGCAGGTGTTTGCAGAGTACTTCACCCAGATCCAGCTCTGCAACCTGGTGCTGGAGGCCATGGAGGGCCATGGAGGGCAAGGCTGAGTTTTCTCTGGCTGCTGCCCAGCTGATGTGCACTGTCATGAAAGAGCAGGGCAGAGACATGAGTGACCCTATGGCAAGAGCTCTGCCCTGTAAATCAGGAGCCCTGGGCTCTCTCCTGGCTGTAGTGCTGACCAGACGAAGGGCCTCTGGCAAGTCCTTTCTCCTCTGTTGATCTTAATTCACTCACTGATAAAATATAGACTTGGACTTGATTTTCTCTGTGGTCCCACTAAGCCGTGATATTTGTGATCCTGAGCTCAAAACTGCCTCCTGGGTTGGGGTCTGGCTCCTCAATACCACCATGTGCAGGGCTGTAGGCAGCTGGAGTGGCTAAAAGCCAGAGTATGGGGAGGCATTGCTGGGGCATTCACCTGATTCCCCGGGATGTCGGGGCTTAGGCTGTGGATTGCAAATCAACAAGCTCATGGGGTGACTCTGACCTTTGAATGCCTTGTCTTTTCTTTTTAGTTTAACATGAAAGATTTTGTGTAAAAGTCTACATGTCCCATTTCACTGAAAAAAATTCAAAATGTGGTCACCTAGGCCACCTGTGTGGCCATTGTCCCTTTTATAGATAGGGCATGGGCCCTCTCAGACCATCCTACTCTCACTGAGTCCCCTGACACCCATTGTCCTCACTCACTTACGTCACCTGCCTAGCCAGGGGACCAGAACTGGAAGGACGCGCTGAGGGTGTCTGGAAGCACTGTGCTGCAGTGGCCTTCCCAGGGACTGTGTTAAGGGCTTGAGGGCCAGGACAGAGCCTGGGACACCCCACCTCCAATGCCACTTGTCCCTGCAGTGCTGAGGGTTGAAATTGATGGGAAGTTGATCCCAGCTGGAAGGGGAACCTCTAAAATGTCTGCAGGGCCCTTGCCTTACCTCCTGGTGGACTGGCACCTTCCTGAGTAACCTGGGGGCTCATCTACAAGCTTTGGGGCTGTGGGCAGCCATTTGCCACAGCAGCCTTGGTGCCAGCTTCTAGCGTTTTGTTCTGTGGCCCCTGCTGGTCTGGCATCTGGTGCCCCAGAATTCTGCCGTGGGAAGGGCGTCACTGGCAGGACCGCAACTAGGCCCCTTGAGTTGGGAGTTGGTAGAGGAGGAGGGAGGGAGGGAAGCATGGAAGGAGTTATGGGGAGTCCTCCTGGCTCTGCCCTGTAGGTTGAGGAATGGCTCAACTTGAATCTGGAGCCAACACAAAGGGGGAGACCCCACAGGCCACGTGCTCTCTTGCAGGCGGCAACACCTGAGATGTGGTCCCCGTATTGCTCAGCAAGCCCCTGCCCTGGACAGGTACCATGGCCCTGGCCCAGGGGCACATTCAGTAGAAGGGAGTGTTTGGAAAGGTTGCTCCGCATCAGGTGCAGCTCCAGAGAAAGGGGGTGACTAAAGGGGAACCAGCAAGCAGACTGAGGACAGGACCTGGCTAGCACCACTGGGTGGGGCAGGTGACCATCTGGAGGTGGCGGGCTTGAGGGGAGGGAGGGCTGGGGTGACCAGGTCGATGACGGTCCTTCACTGTGGCGTGGAGCACAGAGGTGGGGGCCGGCATGGGGGGAAGGAGGTGAGGAGTCTGGGCCCAGGGAGTTAGAGGTGGCTGTGGCCTAGCCAGGTGAGGCTGGGGGCCCACCGGGAGGGGTGTCTGGAGCTCCCTGGGGGAACTGGGGGCCCGGTGGGACATGGGGTGGAGCCTCCAACCCAGAGATGGCCTTTGGAGCCCTGGGAGTGGGGGCAACTCCCAGGCTTTCGCAGGGCAGGAGAGGTGGGGAGGCCTTGGGCCCCTGCTTGGAGGGGGAGGAGGAGCTGGGAGAAGACTGCAGCTGGCAGTCGGGAGGAGAAAGGACACCCAGGGAACCAGAGGCGGGGCTGGGCAGGGGAGTAGGGTGCAGCCTCCAGTCAGTGACCATGAGAACCTGCAGGAGGAGGTGGTGCTTTGGCAGCAGGAGCCCTGGGGCAGTTCGCAGGGGAGGGAGGTCTTGTCACCTAAGGCTCTTCATTGGCCACAGCCTGGGAGCTGCGGGGGCTCTGGGAGCAGGGAGAGCCCCACCCTGCTCTCCAGGAGTTCACATCCTGGAGAAACGGACCTGTGGGGGGCAGGGAGTGCCGGTGCCTGCTCAGAGGGCAGTGGCCTTCCAGCTGGAGGAGGCAGCCTTGGGCCTGAAGGGCAGATGCCAGAGGAGGCTGGCGGGATGCCGCCGAGGGGACACAGGGAGGCCTGCAGCCCGGGGAGGTTTGGGGCTGGACCAGGGGAACCCTGTGAAATCAGGGCAGGCTGGGTCCTGGGGCCTGTCACTACCTGGGCTGTGTGAGTTCACATTTTGCTCACGTGGACTCGTTCTGATCAAGTGACAGTCAAGCAAAATGGATGCTTCTCTCTTTTCATAAATTCACAAACAATGAAGAGATGGCGGCTGTCGCAGAAGCCAAAATCCACAAAACCCGCAGCCTGCCCAGCCCGATGAATGAATTCAGCTCCCTGGTCTGCTGCTGGGAGAAGCAGCTCATTCAGTGTGAGAACACTGGGCAGCGAAGTCTGACGCACCTGCACGGAACCCAGTTCTGCCAGGTTCCACCAAGGCATTTGGCCTTGGAGCCTCAGTGTTCTCACCTGTGAAATGGGTGGCATGGTGCCCCAGCACACAGTGGGCGCTCAGTCAGCTGCCTTGGCTGCCTCCCCAGATAGTGGTGGGTGTCCCTTAGAAGATCGTGGCCCGTCAGGTCCACCCATCCAGACCAGCTTCCAGGAGGCCACAGGCTCCAAAGTGATTGTCACTGTGGGAGACGGAAGCTCTACCCTGCGAGGTACACTTTGAGGGGCTCTCGTGGTCTTTAGAGAACCTGGGAGGCTCCAGGGAGCAGGGAGGTGGCTTCTCCTGCCCTTCTTAGGGGGTCCTATCAGCTTTTCCGGTTCAAACTCGCACCAACTCCAGCGAGAGCATTTAACCCACCTCTTCCACCCATTTCAGCCTTTCAGCCTTTTGGAAATCTGAGTCCTCCACAAGCTGAGCCAGGGAAAGGAATCGTCATAAAAGACCCCAGCTCCCAAAATTGCCTATTCTGGAACTGGAAATGCAATTTCAGCCCTAGGGCACCAGAACAAAGAAAGCCAGTTTAATCCCAGAACACCATCAATCCCACAACTAATGTGCTCATCCAAGTCCAGGCCATGGAGGCCAGCACAGGAACCAGGATGGTTCCAGTCCGTGCCTTCATGGAACCTCCCACTGCGCCCGGGTCGGAGCCGTCCCAAGTCAGCCCTGCTCGCCCTGCAGCCCAGTGTTGGGCTGGGGTGTCTGCCACTTATTCTCCCTCATTTTGGGCTGGGCTGGCTGGGGCCTGTGATGCAGGGCCAGCCCTTGCATGATTCTTACTGCCCAGGAGTATCACTTAAAGGAGGATCATGAGGTCAGCCATGTTGCAGCATTCCCCTGACATCAATCAGAATTTCAAGAAAAAGAAATGGAATATTTCAAGAATACACATGATGAGGTCTTTAAAAGCCTAAAGTTATTACAGATTTTCAAACTATAAACAGAAAGGTCCCTGAAGCAATGTGCAGGTTTAAATTTCTAATAAACTAAATATCAATGTCTATAACCATGTAAACAATAAACACTTGTTTTCTTTCAAGAGGAAAATGTTCTTGGGACCCCAAAATGAAAAAACCACAGTAGGTTTTACCCAGCCAGGATTGGCCCATTTCTTGCTCTGACCTCATAAAGAGCCATTGTTCCCAAATTCCCTGCACCTATATGAGCCCTGGCTGGGCCTAGGGTTTCGGTCCTTGTTGCCCAGGAAGCTGTTTTTGGTGACCTGTGGTGTGTGACTGTAGTGATATTGCTTTTTCTTCGTTAGTGAGTATTGTCAGTGTAGTTAGTATAGTTAGCATTGTTGGTTAGTTGTGTTAACGTAGCATAGTTAGTACTGTTTGTTAGTTTTGTTACCATGCTGTAGTTAGTACTGTTTGTTAGTTTTGTTACCTTACTATAGTTAATATTGTTCGTTAGTAGCTTTAGCGTAGCGTAGTTTATATTCTTTTTATTAGGATAGTATACTTACTGTTGTTCTTTTGATGTGTTAGTACAATTAGTCTTGTTAGCCCATTTAGCATCATTTATTAATATCATTAGTGTAGTTCATATAGTTAGTGTAGTTAGTACTGTTAGTACCCTTAGCCTAGTTAGTGTGGTTCAGAGTGTTCATTACTTAATAAGCACAGTTAGTATAGTCTTAGCATAGAGGGGACCATGGCGCTGACCTTGGACTACAGTCTACCAGTGGAGGAGTTGGACAATTATGACTTCCTCGAGACAATTGGCTATGGCACGCAAGGCCACGTGATGTTGGCCATACACATTCCCACTGGGACAAAGGTGGCCCTGAAAATTATGTCTAAGAGGGCCTACCCCACCCTGGACTGGCTCCACATGGAGATCAATGCGATGAGGGCCCTCGATCACCCCAATGTCCTCAAGCTTCTCAATGTCATCGAGAGTGAAGATACTGTGTGGTTGGTGACAGAGTACGCCAGTAGTGGGGACCTTTTGCAATACATAAGGAGTCACCAGCGCCTGAGCGAGGAGGAGGCCCGTCCCATATTCTGCCAGCTGCTGAACGTGGTGCAGTACTGCCACGAGAACCACATCGTCCACCGCGACCTAAAGCCCGACAACATTCTACTGGACGAGCACATGAACGTTAAACTAGCTGACTTCGGCCTCGCAGGGACTTTCAGTGAGGAGAATTACCTGCACAGATTCTGTGGAACTCCCACATTTAGTGCCCCAGAAATATTCCTGCACAAGGAATATGTGGGACCCGAGGTGGACGTCTGGAGTCTGGGTGCTGTCCTCTACCATATGATAGCCGGGCGTCCGCCATTTGTTGGTGGCAACTTGAAGCAACTGAGAATGAACATCACCCAGGGAAGATATGAAACACCTGCATTCTTTTCTCGAAAACTAAGAGCACTTTTGAAGAAGTTCTTTACCCTAGATGCCAAGTTGAGGCCCACCCTCCCTGAACTTATAACCGATGTTTGGATCCAGGGTAAGCAGGCAGAGGACACGAGCAGGAAAGACACACTGTCTGTGAGTCTGGAGGGGACCAGTAATGGCACAGGGCTTTTGACTCCAGAGAGGAGCAGGAAAAGCACAGTGCCTTCGAGTCTGGAGGTGACCAAGAAAGGCACAGGGCTTTTGACTTCAGAGTTGAGCAAGCAAAGCAGAGTGCCTTGGAGTCTGGAGGTGAGCAGGAACTACACAGGGTTTTTGTCTCAGGAGACGAGCAGGAAAAGCACAGGGCCTGCCACTCCTCTAGTCAGTGGGCAGTTGAGTCCCAGTATGAGAGCCCCCCAGCATGGCCTCATGGGCTCCATGTTCACCCAGAGCGGCAGCAGCAATAGGGAAAAGCAAGGAGGAGGCAGCTCTGTGCAGGCTGGGCAGCCGTATGGGAAGACCTCCCACTCACCCTGGGAAGAGGGCCGGGGCCAGAAGGGGCTCGCTAGGAGACTCGGCAACTTCCTCCTAAGGATCTTCTGTGTTCAGCCGGCCGGAAAGATCTGCGGCAGGCGAAGACGGCTGAACAAGGTGGTGCCAGTGACTCAGGACAGCTGAAGCGGCAAGGCCAAGTATGTGGGGCGGTCCAGCCACTCTTCCTGCACCTTATGTTATTATGGTCATTATTTTTATGACATTATTTTTGTCATAAAATTTTTGTCATATTTATGACATTTTATGACAAGTCATAGATGTACACCTGTATGCGGTACACTGTGAAGTTTATATGTGCACTATGTGGAATGGTGACATAAAGCTAATTAATGTATCCGTCACCTCAGACGGGCAGACACAGCGTGATGTCACTTGTTGAGTCTGCACAGCTGACCTCATGGAGGTAGAGCAGCTGGATGATGATGAGCGGGTGGGGGTGGCAGAGGGAGGGCACGGGTAGTTGGTCACAGGGGACAGAGTTTCAGACAGACTGGAGGAAGGAGCCCTGAGGTGTGTTGCACAGCAGGGTGCGAGAGTGCATGAGAATGGCCTGCACATTTCAGAATACCTGAGGGTCCCCTTCACTTGTCTTCTTGCCTTTAGAATGGAGAGCAAGAAGACCCTGAGCTGCCGGGATCCTGACAGCGTGGAGTGGGAGGTCGGCCAGGCGGGGACACACAGCTCCAGGTGGGAGCCGGCCAGAAGCAGGGAGCCAGCCAGAAGCAGCCCGCGGCCTTCAGAGGCATCTGAGCACAGCATTGTGAGCTGCAATGCCGCCTGGAGCCCTGGAGACAAGAGGGCCCTCCGCCCCACCCGGTCCCTTGGTTCCCCATTTTCTTTATGCTTAACAGCCCAGTGAGCAGTCACCCAGGGCTGCTGTCCCTAAAACCCATCCCTGGCTCTCACCCCTTCAGCAATGCCTGTCTTTCTTTTGTTTGTTCGTTTTGTTTTTTTTATTCTTATTTTATTTTATTTTTAAATATTTTAAACTTATTTTACTTTTATTTTTTTCTCTTTTTTTAAATTTTTTTTCTCATTTCCTTGCATATGTAGACTCGTATGTTTTGTTGTTTCTCTATGTCATCACACATTACGATCCAAATATGGGAGGTTCCGATACCTTTGAAGTATTTTGGGAAGTAACTTCATGTCTAGGGACCCATAGTTCCAATTCTCTGGGAGCTTTTGTCCTTCTGAGCTCCTGTGAACTTACAAGCTCCTCATTAGGTTGGCTGAGATATGTTCCTGGCTCACTTTTACCTCAAGGTCTCAATAGATCATTTTGTTAAGGAGGTAGAATGTTCCAGATCGGTATTCTATTCCCTTTCAGTTCTTTCTTGAGAACAGATGGATGTTGAAGGATCCTGTCTTGTCTTGTTAGTTGACTTTCTGCGGTTTGCAGAGCAGAAGACAAAGGTGGAAACTGAATTGCAGTGTCCTGGATTCTGAAGTTTCTAGTTATGAATCCTTGTGCCAACCAGGAGAAAGAGGTGAGTGGAGAAATGACTATATTTTAGTCTATTGTTTTCTTTGATATTGCTTCAATTCACTGAACACTTTTGAAGGGCATATTCTATTGGATTCAGTGAGAAGTAGTGTGAGCATTCCCTTTTGTCTAGGGTAATAACACATTTGTTCAGAGGGTCATCCCTGTGACATCTTGCATCATTGCTGTGGATTTTTCTGGTTACAAAAGAGGCAGAGGGAAGATTTGGAGGAGGAGGAGAACTTAAATTTTGCAAACAATAACTTTTTCTCTTGTTTTGATTCTGGTTTGATTCTGGTTTTAAGTTAGAGGTTGTATACATGAAGAAAAGTGTGTGCAAAATAATGACATAGAATTTGACAATAAGGGCTTCCTTGGGTAAGATAAGAAAGAACTACAGTGGATGATGACATTTACTTATATTTCCTGTTGAAAAATTTATTCTGATAGAAAATTGTAACATTTTTCAAGACTAAAAGTGTTGTACTTAAAAGGGGGAAACCTCAGAATGGGAGTATCAAAAAGGCAAAATGAGATTTTCGTCAAGTTTTAGCCTGATTGATTTGTCCAGTTGATTTTGGTGCCACTGCACATTCATTTATGTTGTTTGTATTTTTTTTTAAAGAGCAACTGAAATGAATAAAATGTGACTTTCTAGACTTTGGATATTGGGCTCTATAGATTCTTAGATTCAGCAGATCTAAGTTTTTAAAAGTCAAAATACATGAAAACAAAACATGGGCCATGAGATTCAAATATTTATCTAGCTCATTTTTCCTACGGATGCATGATTGATTTGGAGTAGGTGAGTTCTGGCTTTATCCATCATTCATCACAGTACATATAAAATATAGTGAGAACAGTTATAATAGCAAAAAATTAATAGCTATCTAAATTTTTCCCTGAAGTCAGAATTGAACTATTGTCTTGGTTCCCAACCTCTGCTCTTTTCCATGTGTTTATAGGAAAATTGGAAATGTTTTACTTCTAACCAACTTGATTTTCACCCTTGGAGGTTATCTTTTGTATTTTAAATTTTCCCCTGGCAGTTTTATTCTATATGGGAATAACTCCCTGAAGGACAGACCCTATACTGCCTTGAAATCAGACTGGGTTAATATGGCTGGGTGTGTGGGGGGTGTTGATGTGTTTTTCTTGTGTTTAGGGATTGGAGTAGGGGTGACAAAACAGGAAGAGCTAATTTTCAATACTTGATAGATAATGTTCAACTTTGATTCAGAAGAGAAAAACAAATTGTGCTCCCAGAAAAATCTGTAAAGTAAAGCAATGAAACAAATTCTCCAGATAATTGGAAATGTATCCATGTCAGGTCTCTGTTGAGTGTGGAATTACAGTTAATAATGTATGTTTTAAATTAATTATAATATTGTAGACACTCATAGTGTCCATGTCTGGAAGGAGCACTGATGATTTCTGCCAGCCTTTTCTTCATCTGCTTTAGGTGAACTGATTAACAGGTGATTGCTTTTGGCAAGAAACAGGAAATTGCCCAAGTAAAAGTGCAAATATTTTTTATTTTGAATTACGAGTAGATTGCTTACAAGTAGATTGCTTATGTGTTCCTTTTTACATTTAGGCTTGCTTTTGGCTGCCAATATAGGTTATAAGTGCTTTGTAAAGTGAAAAGCAATATATCAACATTAATTTTTGTACCTTGAGTTGTGAAATAAAAAGAAAATCTAGATCATTTGAAAAACATTAATTTCCTAAAATACTAATTTATGTAATTATAGAATGTGGTGATAATTCTTTTATTATGGGCAGAAATAAAAGCAAAATATCTTTTTCTAAAGCATTTTCATGCATTTCAGATGAGATCTGTCCAGGGAGTCTTTTAGGGCCAGGGGTTGCATAGACAACTCTTTATACATCAGGCAGTGAAAAAACAATAGGGAAGAAGAATCTACTTAAAAATGCAGAAGATGAGCCTTAGAGGAGAAAGAGGTTGTTAAAATAATCTAGATACCTTATCTGCAAGCCAGAATGTTCTTACTTAAAACGTGTCCTGTAGTGCAGTCCTTACAAGTAATGTCAGGTAAGAAACCCTAATGACTTCCTTTCTCATGTTGCAGAAAGCATAAGCCACTGGAGGGCAATGGCCAAGAGGCAGACATAACTGGGTGAGGAATAAGATGTCATTTATATGTGTTCCTTTTTTTGTAAAGACAAAATTTGAGTTTTTTGGTGGGAAAAGTTGTATTCATTTATTACATGAATTTCTATCTTCTGGTTTGATGAATCTTTGAAAGGGGTGAGGTTAAGGTAAGTGACAAAGTCTCACCACTGCTTAGCATTAGGCTCCAGATGTTCACTCACAACACTTTCCTGAGGTGACTCCTTTTCCTTCTCTTATCAACACCTGAAGAGTCTCCACTCTTCCTTCTGCTGGGGCAACAATGAGATGGCTTGTTTAGTAGATATTAGGAAGCCTTGGAAATTGATTACAAATGGTGATAGATTCAGATGAAATGTGTATGAGACAACTTTATAATGTTTTCTTTCTCCCCCTCCCCATGGCTTTGTTTTGGACACATCTCATTTTGTAGGTGGCTTCTGTTTTGTTTCTCACATTGGCTTTTTGAGGAAGCAAGGGTTTAATTTGCAGTTTTTCTTGGTTCCTTTAGTAATCGCTCTCTGTAGTGACATGGGAGACATCCAGGAAAGTGCACTTGGTCCCATGGGCACTCAGATCCTGTATTTTTGAGGCCAGAAATTCAGTGAAGCTGTACCACTTCACTAATTGTACCACTTGTACCTTGTTCCCGTTGTTGCTAAATGACCCACATTCTTCTGGTCTGTCTTTCCCACTGGACAGGAGAAAAGTTTTAGAAAAGAGTAAAACATTTCAGAAGAAGGCATTCTCTGTGCCCACCATTGTCCGTGATGTATTCTTTTCTTTTTCTTTTCCCTCGTCCTGAGTTTATTCTTCATGCTTCATTGTTTCTAAAGTTTCTTTCCTGCTATGCTGGGTTATATTTTCCTGTCTGTTTGCCATTCCTTTCGCCTCTAGAGTTCGGTGTCACTTTCTGTTTATACTTTTGTTTAATTTGTTAATTCAACCAATTTTGGTTTAATTGTCTTTGGTTTAATATGTTCATCTTGTAGTTTTCCTCTGCTTGACATGTATTGGGGTTAGACTTCTCAGCACAAGGAAATGGGATGAGCTTTAGATTAAAAACATCTCTGCATTACAGTTTAACCTTAAAGTAAGGCTATTTTACTCAATCTTCTGTTCAGTGTATGAATTTTCTACAAATGTACTCACTAGGTGATGATCATCCAGCCTTAACCCAGTACCTATTAAAGCTGCATGTTCCTTCATGGAAAGCTTTGAACATTACAAAATTCTTCTGTCTGACTGCCTGTAAGTTCCACCCACTGACTCTTGGCCTCCCTCATGGGAATGTACAGAGCAATTCTTTTCACTTTCACTTATGATGGCCTCAAATATTTGAAGATGATTAACACATATTCTTCGCTGTCTTTTCTGGCTAATACAAAAAATCTGTAAAATAATTTAAACAGTTTTATTCTGACTCAAATATGAGGACCATGACCCTTAGCCACCCCCAAGAAGCCTTGAGGAAGTGTACTTGCTGTGGTTGGGTTATAGTTTGGTTTTATACATTTCAGGGAGACAGGGGTTACAGGTGAAGTCATAAATCAATATATGGAAGATGTGCATTTGTTTTGGCCCAAGAAGGTGGGCCAACTGGACGCGGGGCCTTACAGGTGATAGTTGGGTTTAAAGATTCTTTGACTCATAATTGTTTAAAGACATGAAGCTCTGTCTTAAAGGCTTGGAAAGTTTTGAGATAAGGAGGTCTGTTCATCAGAGATAAGTCACAATGGACATATATTTCTTGTGTCAGTTGAGGACCTGCAGGTTTGTTTTACATAGCGCTTAGGTCTGCCAGTGAGTCACAAAGGATGTCTCCAAGAAGGGAGGGGGCATAATGAGGCATGTCTGACCTCCCTCTTTGTGGCAGGTAATTTAGTTTTAGGATATCCCCTTAGTTAGGAGGGGATCCATTCAGTCAGCCACTGAAGAGGAAGCCTTAAGACTTTATTTTTGTTCATAATTATCTTCAATCTATTCATTTTTTTTCTAAAAGGCAATAATTTTGTTATTCTTTTCTGAATAACTGTTCAGAAACAATAACAATTCTTTTGTTATTCTTTTCTTTGTGTTTTAGGCTTTTGATATATGTCTCCCAGAACTAAGAATCAGAGTCCAGGTGTGGGTTCCATAACCAGTGGGTTTATCACCTGCCTTGGTGTACCTATGGTTTAATTTCTCTATTCCTGCTGCATCAAACACTTCAAACACTTAATGGTGTAAGCGATCATCTATTTTATTTTATGTGTGGATTCTTTGGGTCAAATATGGAGAGGGCAGAGCATCCTCTTTCTGCCCCTGGATGCTTGGAGCCTCAGCTGGGAGGACGCAAGCATCTACAGATGACTCTGATAGCTGTGTCTAGAATCTGGAAGCTTCTTCACTCGCAGGTCTGGTGCTTTGACAGGATTGGCTGGATTCTAGGTGTATCTGGGAGTGTCCACTGGACCACCCACACGCGGCCTCTGCAGCTTGGCAGCCTCTGGGTACTGAACTCCTAGGGAGACTGTTCTGGTAACTGAGGAAGCGGGAAGGCCTTTCTTTACCTAGTCTTGGAAATCAAAAAGCACTGCTTCCAGTATACTCTAGTGACCACAATGTTGACTAGATTGGTATTGGCATCCATATCAAAGATAGATTCTGCTGTTTTCTAAGAGTCGGAGGTCTGAAGGGACATGCCATCGCATTCAACGAACCAATGAGAAAGACGTGTTTCATCTTTCCAATAGGCAACGTAATACAAAATAGATGAGGTCTTTGATGTCATCAGATTAACGTGGCTAGAATGAAATAAAATTAATCATAAGCAAATACAGTGACAGCTAACCACAAAATAACCTTCATCAAGTTGGTTCTCTTAACTGTCTGTCTGCTTCTCACTTCTTCTACCTTTGGGCTATCCTAGAACGTTCAGCATTTCATTTCTATCAGTTGTACTCATGTCACTGCTTCCTTCTATCAGAACCTTTCTGTGGCCCCACAGGTGGCCAGTGAGGGAATGTCCACCTGCCCTGGTACTTCTTACCCACCACTCTTCCTCACACTGCTCCCGTCTCAGCCGAGCTGGAGTAAAATACAGCACAAAGAAAGGATCTGGTATAGCTTTTTCTTAATGAGTTCTTGCTAATTTATGGAGGGATCTGGAGTCTGGGCACCTGATCTTTGTGGACTGGGCAAGAAACGCAAGTGAGGCATCCACTACAGAAACCCTTGCCTTTCTGGGAAGAGTGGAACCATTCTCTTTGACGCTCATGGCTTCTATCCAGATAATAGATCTGAACCGTAATTCAAATCAGGGGAAAATAACCATGCTTTTGGCTAACCAAAAATTATGTGTGTCTATGCACGCAACTGAAAGATGATGACAAAGAAGTGGGAAATGTGAGCAGGAATTGTGTGACGGGGACTGGGGAGTAGGTGACACAGTGGTGAAGGACATGGTCTCTGAAGCCAGACCGTCTGGTCAAGTCCTGGCTCTTGCTGTCCAGCAGCCGTGTCCCCTTAGGCAAATGACTGCAGCTCTCTGTGCCTTGGCTGCCACATCTCTAAAGTGGGAATAGCACCTGTGCCTCACTGTTGGGATGGTTATGGGAATGGATATATGTAGAGAGCACTTGGTAAGGATTCACTCTCAGTACTGTGTCTCCTGAAGCTTTGCATGGCAAACTGGCATTGCTGTTATAAGCAGAAAGTTTACATGTGAGTATATTTTAAGAGGCCACCAGGAAAGATCTGGAAAGAAGCAATAATTGCTGAGGTGTTTGCCTAGGTGGGAGGAGGGAGTACTAGTGACAACTCATGTTTATTGAGAAAATTCTCTGTACCAGTCACTGTTGGCTCTACTGCTACCACCATTTTACAGATGAGGGGAAGGAGGCACAGAGAGGTGAGGGGATTGACCTGAGGACACACAGCCCATGATGAACTGGCAGAGTCAGGGCTCCCAGGGCAACAGGAGGGCTGAGCGAGTTCAGGAGGGGATGGGGCGCCCCATCTAAGAGCCTGCAGTGGTGAGTCCTGCCTGGCCGCCGGACTCAGGGTCTTCTTGGCCTCCAATCTAAAAGCAATGAGACATGTGCAGGGGCCTCTCAGGTATTTAGAAATGAGCAGGACAGTCTCATGGACTCTTGTCACCCTGCTGTGCAACACGCATCAGGGCATCTTCCTGCTGTCTGTGTGAAACTCTGAGCCCTGCGAGCAACTTTGCATGCCCTCTCTCTGCCACCCCAGCCTCTCCTCACCGTCACACTCCTCTACTTCTGTGAGGTCAGCTTTGCAGAGTCAACAGGGAAGTGACATCACACTGCATTTCCTTTCTGAGGTGACAGATATGTCAGTTAGCTTCGTGTCACCATTCCACATGGCGCACACATACCTACCCTACACATCGTACTGCATACACGTCTGCAGCTACTCTTTGCCTGTTAAAAGTGATAGGAATGAAGCTATAATAAATAAAATAAGATGCAGGAAGTGTGGCCGACCGCCCCACATACTTGTGTCTCTGCTTCTGCCGTCCGTGGCATTTGCCGGCACCAGCGTGTTTGCCGTTTGTGGTGGAGGTTTTGGGCCGGCAGGAAGCAGCGTATTGTCAACCTGAGGTTGGCAAGTCTCCTGGTGACCTTCCGCCAAAAGAAGGACTGAAATTTATCTGAATTTATCTGAATATTATCAGCACTGTTTTTCAGATATTCACACAAAGCATGTCACATTTTGTTAAAAGTGCTATTTATCTCTTGATCGTCCTCCTTCATATTTTCATTTCATGCTTTAAAGCTTCCATAGAATTGGCAGTATGGGTCCCTAGACATGAAGTTACTTCCCAAAAGACTTCAAAGGTGTTCACTTCCAATTTTGATCCACACCTTTTCACTGTAAAATTATTTATTGGATGCCTTTGGAGTGGTGGGGAAATTACAATGTTTCATGTAGGAAAATGTCTTGCCATTCTACTTGAATATATATAAGGAAAGTAAAAAAAAAAAAAAGCAAAGGTATTGGAATCTCCCATATTTGGATCGTAATGTGTGATGACATAAAAAAGCAAAACAAATAAACAAACAAACAAACAAACAAAAAGGCATTGCTATCAGTGTCAAGGACTCAATATAAAAAAAAAAAAAAAAAAAGGCATTGCTGAAGGGGCGAGAGCCAGGGGTGGATGTTAAGGCAGCAGCCCTGGGTGACTGCTCACTGGGCTGTTAGCATAAAGAAAATCCACACTGGGGAACAAAGGGGACTGGGTGGGGGCGGAGGGGCCCTCTTGTCTCCTGGGCTCCAGGCCCTGCCCCAGCTCACTCAGGTGTGGCTCTGACACCTCCCAAGGCCGCGGCCCCGTGCTCCCCGCTCCCACCCACAGGTGCCACCCGCAGATGTCAGTGTGTCGCTTGCTCTCCGCGCTTCAGCCTTGGCCGCCACCACCACCTTGTTTGCCTGTTTGCGGCGGATCTTCTGGCCTGGCAGGAAGGGGTGAAGTTGCCACGTCTCCTGGTGAGCTCCTGCGGCCCTGGGCGTCCTGAGACAGGGGAGGTTGAGATCTGTCCCTCAGGCGGTCCAGCCTGGCGTGAGTGCGCGTCCCTGGATGTTTCCTGGGGACGGGTGCCTCCTCCCGGCTGTCTGCCATGGCAGCAGGGCACAGTGCTCGGACAGGGACTCGTGGGCAGGCAGCCACTGTGCTTTCCTGGTCTCCTCTGGCCTCTCCTGCTCATTCACCCACACGCCTCTCGTCATTTGGAAGAGGTGGGCCTCTCCCTGGGGTCAAGGTCAGCAACGTTTTCAGAAACATTTTCAATTCTCAGCGTTGCATGTGGGATGTTGCTTGAAGGCTCCCCGAGGTCTCTCCACCGGTGGAAGAGTCCTGGCTGTCATGGCGTAGAGGACACCCCAGGCTCCACACTCCCCCACTCGGTCCATGTAGAACTCATTCAAGAACTTGGGCACAAATCCAGGACTTCCACAGAAGGTGTCCAGCTTTTTCTCTTCCAGAAATGTGCCACTCAATGTGGCAGAGCCAACGTCAGCCAGTGTGATCTTGTCATTGTCATCAAGTAGGGTGTTTTGCGGTCGTAGGATGTGACGTGGTTCTCGTGGCAATCCTGCACGCACCCGGGATGGTTCCGTCATCACATAGCGGGTGTCTTCAGCGTCACTGCCAGCCCACCGCTTCGGCATGTTTGGATGACTCAGGTGCCTCTCGCTCTGACCTCCATGTTGAAAGGTTCCAGGCCTTGGAGACTCTGGTGGGACACTATTTCTATCTAATTTTTTATTTTTTTGTTCCTTGGCCAAATGTCACTTGCTGCTAGAGGAATCACTTAGGTCCCATCTAAGCAGCCCCGGATCTCAACAACCTAGGTCCTCTCTGGCACCGCCACTAGATCCTTGAGGGCACGGCCAGACACACAGAGGTCCGTGGGCAGTGGGAACATCATTTGGACATCAATAGGACATCGTTTTCATGGCTACCTTGGTCCCATCTGACGCTGCACCAGCCAGTTTCCTCCAGGAGCTTGTCATTGTTCCGCCCCTCATTGGACCCATTGCAGGTGACACCCTGCTGCTTGGTCATGTCCATCTGTGCCAACTCTGCCCTAGCTGTGCTAGGTAACTAGTGAACACTGCTAGCTACACGACCTAGGCTAGGAACACCAACAGTACGACCATGCTAGCTACATGAACCAGGCTAACAGTACCAATAATACTAACTGTCCTAAGGATACTGACTGCACTATGCTGTCACTACTGACAGACAATCGACTGTACTATGGTAGCACTGCCAGCAAACCGTACTGACTGTGCTCTGCTGACACCACTGACAGGCAGCACTGACTGTCCTATGCTAGCACTACCGACCACCGACACCAACTGTACCACCTACACCAACACTGCTAACTAACGAGGGTGAAACGGTGTTGCTATGGCCACACTACCAGTTTTCCAGCAGCTTCCTGACCAATAAGGGAGGGGGGAGGGAGGGTGGGGGGCAGGGGGAGGGGACAGGGAGGGGAAGGGGAGGGGTTGGGGGTGGGGAAGGGAATAGTAGGGGAAGGAGAGAGGGGAGGAAGCACAAAGAGGGGAGGCAAAGACTTCATCTCCCAGCAGACAGGAAGCTGTGGAATGCACAGGGGGCTTGTATTCGACCTTTCACTGGTAGGAGAGGGAAACAGAGGCCCTGAAAATTCAGGAAGAGCAGAGGACGTGGCTCTGGTGGTGTTACCTGTGCCAGAGAGAGTTATCTGAGGCTCCGCCATCCTGGCGTGACGAAGTTGAGTCTGTCCCAGAGCCAGACATGCCCGTCACACCTAAGCAGGTTCAGAGGGTCCGTGGGTATGCGGGACGCCCTTTCAGGGTGGGCCAGCCAGTTTCGGAACACCAGTGTGATCTCCCATGTCAGGAAGAGGGCACTTCCTCTTCCAGGGCCCTTCTTTTTCAGAGGGGACACGGTCCTGGACGAGCCCACTTTCTGGCACACGTTCACTCAGGGAACCAGAGTTGTCATAAAGGCAGGGCTCAGTTCCCATAGAAGGCTATGTCTTGTCCTCTTCTTGCCTGGGACCGTTTTCAGTCACTCTGGCTCTGGTGGAAACCCTTTCACGGTGGCAGCCATGATTTGAAAAGCATTTTCTGCTTTTGGGGCTGTCAGTCCCACTCTGTTTCCTCTCACCTCTCCCCATCCCAGTTATCAGAGACCTTGAGGGCCAGGTTTCAAGTTCTACCTGTGAAGTCTGAGGCCCCATCTCAAGGTTTGGAGTTTATGCCAAACAGTGGGGCTGACTGGAAGATGAAGTCCATTGCAAAGAGGCCTTGCGCCTCCTTAGTGTCAGGATGTAGATTGCTAAAGAGGAGAATGACTTCAGACAGGAAGGGCTGGCATTTCATCCTGGCTTCATGCATGTGGGTACCTGACTGCAATGCCTTCTGACCCTGCAGCCTCCCAGAACGTTAGTTGGGGTACAGGTGGGCAGGGATCTCTGGAATGGCTGGTCAGGTGAGGGAAATGGAGACCGAGAGGAAGCAGGAGGAACAAGGGATCCAAAAGAGAAACATCGTCCAGACAATGAGGCAGTGAGAGCGATGCAGGGGTGACATGAGGCAGGCAGAGTGAAGACCAGGAAGTCTAACAAGTTTAAAGCAAGTTTGAAAGTAGAGGACGTTGGAATCTTTGCTGCCAGTGCCGATAGTAGTTCATGTAGCATCAAACAGAGATGCATTCTCGGGCCAAATCTCCTGGTCCTTTAATTTACTGAACATTTGAGATGGGGGTTGATGAGTCCCAAAGTTCCAAATGGACATTGCCCTGATGGACGTTTTTAGGGATGATTGTATTTTGCCAGAAATCTGAGAGGGCAACCTCAACCCAGATGACCATTGAAGGTCTGATCAGACATCTGGCGTCCCCGAAAATCAGATGAAAACCTAGTGATCTGGGCCAGAGAATGGGCATCCCCAACTATGACTCAGATTGTGACCTTGAAGTCTTCTCCATAGCCATGTGCCCCTGGGTCTGGGTGAAGACTGATGGGGGCAGTCCCCCCGCTGGGATCAGTGCTTAGGCAGCGTCACTCCATGCCACCCTCCCGAGTGGTGAACCTAGGTGCCGGGTTTTTTCCTGGACTAAGGAAACCAACCCAAGCTGACAAGCTACCACTCTTCACGTTGTGCCTATGACCATTCCAAAAGTTTCCAGAGACCCAGTGAGTCACCAAATCCCTATCTGAGGGCACTGAGAGGGATGTCCTAGGAACTGCGGAGGATGGGGCAGTATCAAGACTGAAGCAGCTCTTCTTATATAAAGGAGAAATAAAGACCTTCTAAGTGAATCAAAGGCGGAGGGAATTCATCAAGTCAAGACTTGCCTTCCAGGAAGTATTCAGAACAGCGTTAAACACAGATCAGCACAGTAAACACTCACTGTTGCAAGATCATCCAAAAGGTAAAGAATTAAAGGCCAGGTAAAGGCCATGGCTCAAGAGAGAATGCAAAGTTACAAAGTTCAACTGAACAGGATGAACAGAAATCTGCCACACTCGTCAATTCCTTCAATAAATGTGAATGGCTTCAAGTGTCCATTAAAAAGACATAGGGCGGACTAATGAATATACGCAACCCACGTATCTGCTGTCTTCAAAAACACATCTAACCCCCAAGGATGCATTCAGACTTGAGGTAAAGGGATGGAAAAAAATATTCCATGTAAATAGAAGGCAAAAGAAAGCCAGCTTAGCAGTTCCGATTTCAGATAACTTAGTCTTCAACAAAAATAAGGAAAGACAAAGATGGTCACTATATAGCAGTGAAGGGCACAATTCAAAAAGAAGGCATAATAATTCTAAATATTATACACCTAAGTCAATTGCACCCAGATTCATAAACCACATCCTACTTGATCTAAACAAAATGATAACAGCAGCACTGTAGTAGCTGGGTACTTCAACATACCTATGGCAGAACAGGACAGATCCTCCAAACAGAAAAGAAACAATGGACTTAAACAGAACTCTAGAACAAATGGGCCTTACTGACCGTTACAGAACATTCTTCCTAAGAACCACTGAATATACATTTTTCTCATCAGCTCATGGGACATTCTCTATGATTGGCCATATCCTGGGCCACAAAGCATGTCTCAACAAATTTTAAAAAATAGAAATTATACCTTGCATCTTCTCAGACCAACAGTGGAATAAATGTAGAAATCAACTCCAGAGGGGTGGGGTTAAAAAAAAAAAAAAGAACTCCAACATGAACTCTTATCTCTGCACAAAGTCAAGGAAACTAAAGAACCTCCTGCTGAAAAATTCTTCAGTTAAGGAGGAAATTAAGATGGAAAACAAAAGACTTTATCAACTAAATGATAAAGAAGACACAAGATAGCAAAGTCTGCGGGACACAGCTAAAGCAGTTCTGAGAGGAAAATGAATATCCATAAATCCCGACATCCACAAGACAGAAAAGATCACAAAGCATCGATGTAAAGAATCATCTCAAAGAACTGGAAGAGGATGAGCAAAGCAGCCCCAAACCCAGCAGAAGAAAAGAAATAACGGAGATCAGAGCAGAACTAAATCAAACCAATAACAACAACAGCAACAACAACAAAACTGTGTGTAAGATTAATAAAACAAAGGGCTGATTCTTTGAAAAGATAAACAAAATTAACAGCCTCTTTCTAGATTAATGAGAAGCAGAAAAGAAAGGAATCTAATAAGCTCAATCAGAAATGAGAACCGATAAATTATAACTATTGTCACAGAAATACATAATATCATCTATGAATACTATAAAAACCTCTATGCACATAAAGTTGAAAATGTGGAGGAAATGGACAAACTCTTAGAAACACACAGCCTCCCTAGGTTCAATCATGAGGAAATAGAATTCCTGAGTGTGCCAATATCAAGTATCAAAATGGAAGCAGCAATCATAAACCTACTTTAAAAAAAAAAAGTACCAGACCAGATGGCTTCCCACCTGAATATGACCAGGCCTACAAAGAAGAACAGGTCCTATCCTGCAGAAATTATTTCATGGCAGTGAGAAAGAAGCAATCCTCCCCAAACATTTTACAAAGCCAGCATCACCCAGTATCAAAACCAGAAAAGGACTCAGCAAAAAAAGGAAACCACAGATCAATATCTGTTATGAATATAATACAAAAATGCTTGATAAAATCCTAGCAAACTGAAGTTTGCTTCAAAGGTGCTTATCAAAAAAATAATTACGACCAAGTGGTTGTCATCTCAGAGATGCAGGAATGGTTCAACATTTGCAAATGTATCAATGCAATTCACCACGTAGATAGAAGTAAATGTGTCAGCAGGAGCGTGAGTGAACCTGGAAGGTCCTCTGAAACCAAGTCACACTGAAGGAACCAGAGCCTCTTACAGCAGAGGGAGAAGAGGTTTCAGAGTCCTGACTTCAAGTCCCAGCTCTGCCACCTCCTGGCTAGGTCTCCCTGAGGACATCAGTCAGCGTTCCTGAGCCAGGTTCTTCAACAAGAAAGGCGGAGACTGGAAACAACCACAGAAACCATCTCACGGCTGCTGTGGGGCCACCTGAGGCAGAGGACGTGAGGTACTGGGCTCATAGACAATGCCAACTGGTTTGGGGACCCAGAGAGTGAAGCTGGGTCTCCCCAGCTAGTCCTGTGGTCAACTCCCAACTCAGATCATGCAGCTGTGGAGTGGACTTCCCAGAAGGTAGTGAGCTCCCCGGCACCAGAGGTATTCAAGCCAGATTCAGATCTGCGCCTTCCAAACCGGGAGCCACTGGCCACATGACAGCTTGAAATGTTGCTCATCTGAACTGTGATGTGCTGTAAGTGTAAAACAAACAGCAGATTTCAAAGACTTATTACAGAAAAAAAATGTAAAATATTGCAGTATTTTATATTGATTACATACTGAAATATACTATTTGGCATAAATTAGATTAAATAAAATCTTATTCCATTTAATGTCATCTCTTTTTACCTTTCTGATGCGATGGGACAGCTGGGAAATGTATGCTACATGTGTGGCTTGTATTATTTAACATTTCAGTTGGGCGGCGTGGTGGGAATCCTGGGTGCTCCCAGTGCGGTCCTGGAGCGGCATCGTCGCGTCACCTGGGGACTGACTGGAAATGCAGAGTCTCAGGTGCCGCCCGGCCCCACACGGAACCCGGAGCTGCGATTCCACACGCTCCCCACGTGACTCCCGTGCACACTACAGTTTGAGAAGCCCTGCAGAGCTCTTGGCTGGAGGTCTCAGAGGGCTCCCACCTCCTGGAGAGGGGTGGGAACACCTGGCCCGAAGCCCCACCTGTGCCACGTGAAACATGAAGGAACCGATGCCTTTGTCCCTTAGTCCCACAGTCAAACCAGGGGGTCCTTTAAACCCAGCTCTCTCACCAGGAAGCAGCCACACATGGCGGAGAGAGGAGGGCAGCTTTGCAAGGGGTCGGGCTCTCTTGCTTAGAAGGGCGCACTCTCACAGAACACACCCACCGCGGCCCCGGACCTTTTTTTTTTTTTTTTTGAGACAGAGTCCCTCTTTGTTGCCCAGGCTAGAGTGAGTGCCGTGGCATCAGCCTAGCTCACAGCAACCTCAAACTCCTGGGCTCAAGCAATCCTCCTGCCTCAGCCTCCCGAGTAGCTGGGGCTACAGGCATGTGCCACCATGCCCGGCTAATTTTTTCTATATATATTAGTTGGTCAATTAATTTCTTTCTATTTATAGTAGAGACGGGGTCTCGCTCTTGCTCAGGCTGGTTTTGAACTCCTGACCTCGAGCAATCCGCCCACCTCGGCCTCCCAGAGTGCTAGGATTACAGGCGTGAGCCACCACGCCTGGCCATGTATTACATCTTGCTTTATTTTTTTTTCCCTAGCATGTATTACTCTAGGACAGGGGTCCTCACACTTTTTAAACAGGGGGCCAGTTCACTGTCCCTCAGACCGTTGGAGAGTGCGCACTGTGGGCCCGGGACAAATTTGGCTGTTAAGCAGGACAGGCAGCTGCAGCTAAAACACCCGGCGGGCTGGATAAATGTCCTAGGCAGGCGGCATGTGGCCCTCAGGCCGTAGTTTGAGGACGCCTGCTCTAGGACAATAGATTCTACATACATTCTATTGTTTGTCATCTGCCTTCCCCTGGAATGTCAGATCCATAAAGGGAAGTACTGTATCTAATCCCAGAGCCGAAAACAGTACCAGACACATAAGTAGGTGCTTAATAAATATTTGTTGAATGAATAAATGAATGCATGGATTTCCAATCTTTTCTTTGAGCTGGTGTGGTGATCTCACTGGGAAAAAGTCCAAATTTCTAGCAATGATTTCAGCTTTTCACTTATCCATTCACCCAACCATTTTTCCAAATAACCATCCATCCATCCATCCATCCATCCATCCATCCATCCATCCATCCATCCATCCATCCATCCATCCATCCATCCATCTAGCCAAGCAGCCATTCAAACAGCTGGTAATATCTATTCATCTAACCATGATGTAGCCATCCATCCATATATCCATCCCTATAACCATTCATTCAACCATCCTTCAAAGTACTATCGACCTATTTATACTTCCAGTATCTATCCAGCACCCATCCTTCCACATATCCACCCATCCGTCCTGCCACTTAGCTATCCACGCATCCAAACCAACCCCGGATTCTTAGACCTCCTATTCTGGGGCCCACAGTCCCTACACTGTCCTCTGCCAAATCCAGTTCATGCTGTCACGTTTACGTGCGGTGACGTCATCAGAACGTGAGCCTCTCACAAGCAGAAACTGTGTCTGACTTATCTCTACTTTCCATGCCTAAAACAGAGCTGACGTATGGTAGGTGTCGGCAGCTTTCCCGCATTTACTTCTTCGGCATTTCCCCTGGACTGCCGTGATGCCATTTCTTGGTCATCCGTTGGTCTTGAAATCTTGCACCTGACACAGAAGACACTGTAAATATTTAATGAATGAATGCACAAGAGAGCAAGCGTAGCAGGCGCGTAGACTCTTGGAGCCAGACCTCCTGGATTCATAGCCTGCCTCTCTACTTGTTCGCTGTGTGACCTTGGGCGAGTCACTGAGCCTCTCTGTGCCTCAGTCTCCTCGTCTGTAAAAGGGGCATAAAGTGTTTACCGCATTGTGCTCTTCTGAGAATCTTACGAATCAGTATATACGAAGTACTTAGAATAGTGGCTGGAGTGAGACGAAAGCTACATACAGGCTGTAAAGTAGAATATTCGTTCACTGCGACCCATCGGAGCAGAGTTAAGAGGCGGGAAGGAAGCGTCTGTCCGAGCCCGTGCTGTCCCCAGGAGGCCTTCCACGCAAGCGCTCGGACCTCCCAGCCACGCCCGGGTGACTTGGCAAACTACCAACAGTATGGCAGGTGGTCACGAGGGCCATGTAGGAACATGAAACGTGGGCAACAGGCAATAGGACGTGGTGAGACAGGTGGGAGGGCGGCTCCCAACTGGGTGGCCAGGAAAGGCCTCCTTGCGAGGTGACGAGGTGACGTTTGAGCACAGACATGAGGAGGGGAGGGGGCAATGTCTGCGAGAAGAGCATCCAGGCAGGGGGGACGGCAAGTGCAAAGGCCCTGAGGCAGGGATGTGGCCCGGATGTGTGAGGCACAGTGAGGAGGCCCGTGTGGGTGGCACAGTGAGCGAAGGGGAAGAAGGGGCACGGGGACCCAGGTCACCCTGTCGGCCACTTGGGCTTTACTCTGAGTGAGATGGGACCATTGTGAGGTTATGAGCAGAGGGGGATAAGAGGGAACTTAGATTTGAAAATACTGCAGGAGCCAAGCATGGAGGCTGCTGCCCTACTGCAGGGAAAGGATACTACTGGGTGGGACTGGGGGTCAGCGGGTGGTTGTACCACTGCAGGGAAGCGAGGATGGCGGCTTAAACCATGGGATTTGGGGTGCAGCTGGCAGCAGGGGCAGATGCAGATAGATATAGCTAGAACTGACATATTGCATGTGGGGTGTGAAAAAAGGAGAAAGGTCAAGGCCAAGGCCAAGGTTCTGACCTACACAACTGGAAGAATTTACTGAAGCAGGGAGGGAGATGAAGGCAGGAGCGAGTTTGTGGGGGACGGATCGGGAGGCAGGTTGGGCTGGGTGAGTTTCTTGGGCCAGCAGACCCTGGAGCAGGGAGGCGGGGGCAGCAGGTCTGGGCAGGAGCCTGGACTTTACCGACAGCTTTAAAGGTCGTGGGCTGTGGTGTGCACTTGGGGACTCGTGGCGTGGGGCTGGAAAGGACAAGGGCAGGGTCCTCTCTGGAGGTGGCTGCTCAGACGTGACTGAGGCCCAGAAAGATATTACCTGTCTCAGAGGAGGACCAGCGTGGTCCCCTGTGACCCCCCTGTTCAGTGAAGTGACAAATCTCAATGACGGCCTAGACAGCTCCGTCTCCCCAAGTCCTTCTAGCTTGCTATGTGGCCAGTACATGGGGAAAAGGGAGCTTTAGAGCTAGAATGATCCTTAGGACTAGAATATAGGGATTAAAACTTGGTTGTGGCTTTAAAACGGCTGCTACTACTGCTCATATTCATACTAGCGCCGCTGTCTTCCCAGCGCTCGTCACGCGTGAGAACACGGGAAGAAGCGCTCTCGCTCCTTGTGTCATCTAAGCTGCACAACGGCGCTGAGAAGTCAAGTTCTTGTTGCCTTTTCTCCAAGAAGGAAACTGAGGCTCAGAGAGGGGTGACTGCCACAGGGACACAGCAAATAGCTTCACAGGGTATGTGACAAAGCGCTCTCTGTGCCCACGACATTCCCACTTCCCAGCATGGTCTGGCTGGGAGCCCCTGACCTGCCTGCCATCGAGCCCCGGTGACAGGGACTCCCTGCAAAGCCACCCTCCCAGTGGCTTGAGTGGGACCCAGCCAGAGCCTCCACTGCCTCGCCTGCAAGATGGGCAGTGTCACACTCACCTGGAGGACAGGTTGGGCCTTGGCCAACCAAAAGTGGTGATAAAAGGGCCGGCAGCCACACTGGGTGTTATAAAGTTATAAACTGTTATAAAGTGTTTTACAAGTGTCATGCAAGTTATAAAGTGTTTTACAAGTGTCATGTTAGAATCAGTATTATTGCAAATACTACTAGTCCTTCCAGGTCCAAAAATACACACATGTGCACACACACACACACACACATGCACATGTACACAGTTGAGGGCTAAGAACAGGCTGCTCAGAGGACAGGCAGAGCCTGGGTTGCAAAGGTGAGATGGCTGGGAAGGAAGCCTGGCTTGGATGCCTTTACCTGGGCAACCTCAAGCACCCCACTTAACCACACTGCACCTCAGTTTTCCTCCTCTGTTAAATGGGAATAGCAACAGGCCATTTCCTGTGAGATCGTTTACGGAGAGCACTTGGAATGGGGCCAAAACATGGAGTGTCGAGAGCGGGGTGCACGGCTGAGTGCTGGCCTCACACCTGCCACGCCCTCCCTGTCATGTCCTGGGGAGGCCCTGAGGTCACCAAAGCCCTGGGACTGCCCAGCTCTCCTGCCCAGGAGCCTGGGACACTGCTCAAGTCACTGCCTGACCTCACTGCCCATCTGTGAAATGCAGCTGACAAGGCCCCCAGGATGTTGGGCAAATGCAATGGATTAAGCTCCGGAGAGCACCTGGCGCCCGGCCCGGGACAGAGCGCACTCCGCACCTTGGCAGGCCTGGCCAGCTGCGGCTAAACAAGCTCCTTTGGCGGGCAAGAAGTCTTTTTTAGGGACATGATTGCACCTGGATTTCTCTGCAAAGGACATGCAAGTGTTCAGGATTAGGGAAAGTGACGGCTGCTGGCTCCTGTTGCCAGTTCCTCCAGATCACCTGGCCACCCATCCCTCCATGATTCTGTCCCCCTTCTTCTGCCCCTCCCCCATCGCAGGGTTCCCCTCCCTGCTCATCCTGGCAGCTTTGATAACACCCAGGAGTCCCAGCCCTTCCTGAGGACAAAGGCGACAATTGTCCCTGGTGGGCGCCTTTTGCCTTGGCCTCACTGTGGTGTAACTGGGCCCCAACTTTGCCTCACTGGGGAGGCTCTCGGGGCCTCGCTGCTGCCCCTCCCCCTTTAGGTGGGCTTCCCATGAGCCCCTGCGGCAGGGCCGGCAGCCACACTGGGCATTCCTTCCAGGGGAAATGAGATGGCCAGGATCCGAGACCTGCTCGGGCGCCAGGGCACAGGGAGGGGCAGGATTGGCTGCACTGCTGCCCAGACCTTTGCGGGTCCCTTAGGGATAACACCCACGTCTGAGTCCTCACTCTGTGCCACCCTGTGAGCCTCAGCGCTGCCCAACAGGCCTTCCTGCCACCGTGGGGCTGTTTGCTATGGGAGCGAAGAGCACATGTGGCTACTGGGCGCTAGAAACATGGACTGCAGAACTGAATCGTCAATCTTATTTATTGGGAATTCATTCAAATTTAAGTAGCCACATGTGGCTTGTGGTGACCATATTGGATGGCGCAGCTGTAAGCACTTTAAATTCATTTAATGATGTGCTCCCCACAGTACTCTGTGGAGCTATTGTCTCTGTTTTAAAGATGGAGAAACAAAGGCACAGAGAGGCAAAGTAATATTCCCATGATCACACAGCCTGGGAAGCAGCAGCGCCAGGAGTGGGCTGCAGAGCCCACCCCGCTGGCCAGAGCTAGCATTGTTGCCCACCCCGCCTGTGTGCACGCCCGGGACTGAGAAGGTGGAGGACAGGTGCTTCCAAGCCCATTGCCTGCTGTCCTGGTGGCTGTTTCAGACGCTACCCTTGCCTTTGCACCACTCTGTGTCACCAGCGGTAGGCCAGGCTCTGGGCTGGGCTCTGGGAGATGCCAGGGTGGATCTCCCGACTGCCTGGAAGGATGAGGAGGATTCCGCAGGGGGAGAGGATACCGTGCCCCAGGCTCCCCCACCAGGCTGAGCAAGCCCAGAAACTCCATCAAAACATGGGGAGCCGGCGTGGTGGCTCACACCTGTCGTCCCAGCACTTTGGGAGGCTGAGCTGGGAGGATAGCTTGTGCCCAGGAATTTGAGGCTGCAGTGAGCTATGATGATACCAATGCTGGCCCAGGTCAGGTGACAGGGCAAGACCCTGTCTCAAAAAAAAAAACAACAAAAAAAACAACCCCAAACCAAGGAGCACCCCAGATCTCCACACCAGGCATGAGCACTCCCGGGCCTGCCCCCATCTGGGCGTGTCCTTGTCCAGTCTCACCCTGACCTCCCGCGGCAGCCCAGGGCCCTGACCTGCTGGGAGGCAACCCACAGATTCCCCTCTCTAGACAGCTGGTTCCCTCCTGGCCCTGGAGTGTCCTGTCCCAGGCAGCAGATGGTGGCCCACGGACCGCCCAAGGCCACAGTGACCAGAGTGGAAGAAGACACACAGTGCCTGGATAAACCACAATCCCCTTCTTTCTTCACACACACACACACACACACACACACACTGACTATTGCTTCTGTTTCTCTGGAGAGAAACAATTTTTTCTGAACTATTCTAGAGAATGGTGCAACCCTGATTCTACATTTAAGATTTAGGGTTCAGGCTCTTAAGTCTGACTGGCTGGGTTTGAATCCTGCCTCAGTCACTTCATGATTTTTTTTTTTTTTTTTTTTTTTTTTTGAGACAGAGTCTCGCTTTCTTGCCTAGGCTAGAGTGAGTGCCGTGGCGTCAGCCTAGCTCACAGCAACCTCAAACTCCTGGGCTCAAGCAATCCTCCTGCCTCAGCCTCCCGAGTAGCTGGGACTACAGGCACAAGCCACCATGCCCGGCTGATTTTATATATATATTAGTTGGCCAATTAATTTCTTTCTATTTTTATGGTAGAGACGGGGTCTCGCTCAGGCTGGTTTTGAACTCCTGACCCTGAGCAATCCGCCCGCCTCGGCCTCCCAGAGTGCTAGGATTACAGGCGTGAGCCACAGCGCCCGGCCTCACTTCATGATTTTTAAAACATTTTTAAATGAAATGTAATATACGTGTAAAAATGTGAACATTTAATAAGGATACAACTGGATGAATTTTCAAAACAGAACACGCCAGTGTAACCAGCACCATAATAATAAACCAGAACATTAGCTCTGCACCTGTGGTTCCAGTTACTTGGGAGTCTGAAGCAGGGAGATCATTTGAGCCCAGGAGTTCAAGATAAGCCTAGGCAACATATTGGGACCCTGTCTCTTTAAAAAACAACAACTAGAACAAAAACTCCCAGAACCTTCCTAGCACTCAGGAAGCTTTCCTTATGCCGGCTTGCAGTGTTCCAGCAACTACCCATACCCTCAGTTCAGTAAAGGAAACTACAATTCTGACTCCTAAAAAAGTAAGCATGTCTCACTAATTTTATACTTTTTATGCAAGGAACCATACAATCTGTACTTTTTTGTATCTGTTTTGTTATGCTCAACCTTTTGTTTGTAGGATTCATTTATGTGATGGAATATGGTTGTAGTTTGTTCGTTGTTGTGTAGTATTTTTATATGTTATCTCATTATATGACACTATAATTTATTCATTCATGAATAGAGCTACAAGGAACATTCTAGTGCAGGGGTCCTCAAACTTTTTAAACAGGGGGCCAGTTCACTGTCCCTCAGACCGTTGGAGAGTGCGCACTGTGGGTCCGGGACTAGTTGGTTGCTAAGCAGGACAGGCAGTGGCAGCAAAAACACCTGGAGGGCTGGATAAATGTGGTAGGCGCCCGCATGTGGCCCGAGGGCTGTAGATTGAGGATGCCTGTTCTAGTGCATGGCTTCTGGTGAGCATAGGTAGGTAGGTGTTCCTGTTGAGCATATAACCAGGGATGGATTGGTTAGTTCATAAGGGGTACATATTTCAGCTGTAGTCAATACTGCTACACAGGTTTCCAAAGCCAATTGTGCCAATTGTGCCAATTCACACCACTGTCCCAATGCATGAGAGTTCCAGGTGTTCCACATTCTCACTCACACGTGACATTTTCCCGTCTTTTTCATTTTCTGTGTTCTTGTTCTTTTTTCCACAGCTTTATTTTTTTTAAACAAACTCTTTTGAAATCATTTTAAATTTACAGAAAGTTTGCAACGATAATATGAGAAATTCCTATGTCCTTCAACCACATTCCACACTTGTTAGCATTTTGCCACATTTGTGCACACTCTGTGTGTATATGTTTGTGCACACGCTAATGCACCATCCAACCATTTTCCCAGCTGTATTAAAGTATAATGGACAAATAAAAATTATATATATTCAAGATATACACTGTGATGATTTGATATACATATACATTGTGAAATTTGCTTATCACAATTAAATTAACACATCCACCACTACACACAGTTACCATCTTTTTGTGTGTATGTGTGGTAACGACACGTAAGAGCTACTCTCTTAACTTTCAAGTAACCAATACAGTATTATTAATCATTGTCATCACGTTGCACATTTGATTCCCAGAACTTATTCATCTCTTAATTGAAAGTTTATACCCTTGGACCAACATCTTCCCATTTCCCCCACCTCTAAGCCCCTGGCAATCACCATTCTATTCTGCTTCTATGAGTTCAGCTCTTTTAGATTCAACATATAAGCGAGATCACACAGTATTTGTCTAGCCATGCTGGTTCTGGTGAGTTTGTATTTTCCTGAGGACTAGCAAAGTTGAGTACCTTTCATGTGTTTGTTAGACGTTTGGGTATCCTCTTTGACAAAGAATTCTTTTGTACCTCTTTAAAATTGGATTGTCTGTGTCTTTCTAGTTTATTAATAAAATATGGAAGCTTAGGCTATTGTTTGAGGTCTTCTTTTCTGATATGGATATTTAAAGGTATATATTTCCCTTTAAGCATTGCTTTAGCTGCATCTCATAGATTTTGATAAGTTTTTGTTTCAATTCCATGCAAAATGTTTTCTAATTGCTCTTGTGATTTCTCCTTTGACTTATTGGTTATTTAGAAACATGTTGTTTGTTTTCCAAATAGTTGAGGAATTCCCATATTCCTTTTTGTTATTGATTCCTAATTTAATTCCACTCTGGTTAGGGAACATACTTTATATGATTTCAGTCCTTTCACATTTGTCAAGATTGGGTTTACGGTCTAGCATCTGCTCGAATTTTGACTCCCCAAAGCTTTCAGCTTAGTTCTTTAGCCTCCCCTACTGCTAGGCTTAGGATTCACTGAAAGTCTAGTGAGGAAAATCAGGTGTGTCTGAAGTTCCTCAACTTCTCAATTTTGTCACTTGAGACCTATGCAATAGCCGAAAATTTCGATGGTTTCTCTTTTCCCTACTGGTGCCCTGGGTCAAATCCCACTCCCAGTTCTCAGTGCAGATTTGGCAACTGCCCCCCAGGAGAAAATATCAGCTGCCAATCTAACAATTATCCTAACTATATTCTCTGTGGTATTTTTAATCTATCCAGTCCTGCCTGTTTCCATAGCCCATTGACACCTTCAAAATGCAATTTCTAGAATTTATTTAGGTCTTAACAGTTGCTGTTAGGGGCAATGTGGCCTGTTTCAACTTCCAACATCCTACCCAGAAGTGGAAGTTCTTTGTCCTGATTATTTTAGATAATCGTATACTTTGCTGTGCTATTTACTCACTTTTGCTTCCCATATGGTTTGCAGTGTTCCTATGGGTTTCTTTCTTTTCTTACTGGAATACTACCTGCAAAAGTATATTCAAAGAGGATCTTTAAGTGATAAAACCGAGGCTTTTAATATATAGATTAAAATTCTGGGTTTGATGTTCTTTTCCTTTGAAACTTTTGAAAATATTGTTTCTCTTCATAATAGTGTTACTCACACTGGCCTCAAACTGGAAACGACCTAAATGTTCATCAACAGCAGAACAGATAAAGAAACTTTGATATATTCCTACAATGGAATACTTATACAGCAGTGGTTCTAACGGGGGATGATTTTGCCCCAGGAGGCATTTGTCAACGTCTGGAGATAGTTTTTGGTTATCACAGCATGTGGGCGCCGGGAGGATTGCTACTGGCATCTAGTGGGCAGAGGCTGGGATCGCTGCTGAATATCCTACAAGGCACAAGACAGTCCTCCTACAGCAAAGAATTAATTGGCCCCAAATATCATAGTGCCGAGGCTTAGAAACCCTGCTGTACATTAGTGAAGATAAAGAGCTCTTGCTACCCAGACAAATCTTTTTTTTTTTTTTTTTTTTTTGAGATAGAGTCTCACTTTGTTGCCTAGGCTAGAGTGAGTGCCATGGTGTCAGCCTAGCTCACAGCAACCTCAAACTCCTGGACTCAAGCAATCCTTCTGCCTCAGCCTCCCGAGTGGCTGGGACTACAGGCATGCGCCACCATGCCAGGCTAATTTTTTCTGTATATATTAGTTGGCCAATTAATTTCTTTCTATTTATAGTAGAGACGGGGTCTCGCTCTTGCTCAGGCTAGTTTCGAACTCCTGACCTCGAGCAATCCACCCACCTCGGCCTCCCAGAGAGCTAGGATTACAAGCATGAGCCACTGCGCCCGGCCTGGACAAATCTCATAAATGTAATGTTGAGCAAAAGAAGCCAAAGATACACAAGAATCTAAACAGTGTGCTTCTGTTTATATAAAATTCAAAAAAAATTAAAAAGCCAATTTATGGAGTTACAAGTCAGGGTAGGGTTACCTTTAGCAGGGAAATGGTGACTAGGAAGGGGCAAGAAACAGACTTGTTGGGTGGTGGTGATGTTCTCTTTCTTGATCCGGGGTTTAGTTACATTGATGTGTTCACATTGTGAAAATGAAACAAACTGTGCTTTATAATTGGTTCTCTCTCTCTTTAATACTTCAATAAAGGTTTTTCACAATTATGGCTTATTTTAAGAGGTGATCTGCTCTATCTCACTGGAGAAGTATTTACATTTTCTCTGTGTTTTTGATATTTTGAAATATCATTATAATGTGACCAAGAATGGCTTTACTTTTACCTATCTGCTTATAACCCTGTAAAATCTTTTAATCTAAAGACTTTCATTTTTTTCTAATCTTGGGGAAAATTTCAGTTATTGTTTATTCAAATGTTTTCTTACCTATGTTTATTTTTTTCCCCTCTAGGATTTTTTTTTAAGAGTTGGGGTCTCTCTATGTTGCCCAGGCTGGCCTCAAACTCCTGGGCTCAAGTAGTCCTCCACAGCCTCCCGATAGCTGGGATTGTAGGTGCGTGCCACCGCACACGGCTCCCTTCTAGGATATTTTATTATTTTATTATCTAAATGCTGACAGTTCTACTCTCCTCCATATCGCTTATCTTCTCTTTTATATTTTATACCCCTTTAATCTCTCCCAACATTCTCCAGGTGATTGTCTTGACCAGAACATCCATCTCACTAATTAATTCTTCCAATGTGCTCATTCTGCTATTCAATCAATCTGTTAAGTTCCTTTAAAAAAATCATGATTTTTTATATATATATATTTTTTTTTTTTTGAGACAGAGTCTCGCTTTGTTGCCCAGGCTAGAGTGAGTGCCGTGGCGTCAGCCTAGCTCACAGCAACCTCAAACTCCTGGGCTCAAGCGATCCTGCTGCCTCAGCCTCCCGCGTAGCTGGGACTACAAGCACGAGCCACCATGCCCGGCTGATTTTTATATTATATATATTAGTTGGCCAATTAATTTCTTTCTATTTTTATGGTAGAGACGGGGTCTCGCTCAGGCTGGTTTTGAACTCCTGACCTTGAGCAATCCGCCCGCCTCGGCCTCCCAGAGTGCTAGGATTACAGGCGTGAGCCACCGCGCCCGGCCTTATATATATGTTTTGATCCAATGTTGCTTATTGTTTTTCAACGTAAGTATTTATTCTTGAATTATCTTATAAACCATGGTCCTCTTGGATGTCTTCAAAGATATTTATTGTGTTTATGTGGAATTGTATCCCTTATCAGTTGTGCTTTATCCCAATGTTCATTGTCCACCCTTTTGACTTTTTTAATGGGATTGCCCCCTCAGATGTTATTTTAGCTTAGGAGCGCATACATACTAGCCTTCTCCCGAGGGTCTCACCTGTCTTGGTGGTGGGTAACGTGTGTCCAGGGGGAAGGGCATGGCCTGGAGTGGCTTGAGTCTCCTGCGAAGCCTTGGGCATGTGAGTAATGAGTGCCAGATGTGCGCCTCTGGCCTGACAGCCCACACCCAACCCTGCTGATTTCCTGTCCTCAGGGCAGTTCACTGCACTTTACCCTTGGGCACTGCTCTTCCCAAGTGCTGTGATTTTTGGCTGAAATGTCTCGGCTGTGGGGCCGGGAGGAATGCCCAGAGCCAGGCAGTCTGTGTGCACCTGCTGTTCCCCTCCCCAGCCCAGCCAGTGCCCAGCTGCTGCTACTCTGCCCCAGACTGCTGACTGGCATGCAATTCCTCCCCTCCCTGCTCCCCTAACCACGGAAACAGGTGAGATACAAACGCGTCTCCAAAATTCCTTACGGTCACTGTCGCCTGATTGGCACCTGGCTGCCCTTTTATTTCCTGGGCTACTGTTTCTCATCCTACATTGGGATCCAGCCATCTTCTGGCTTTCCAGGGGCTTCTCACAGTGTTTACATGACTTCCTCTGATTCATCAACCTCCCTGTCACCTTCATGGTTTCTCCAGGGTGGGACTGAGAGGAGGGAGCCAGCAGCCCTTGTTAGTGTAGGGGCCAAGGTGTTTCCATTGGCCCGCTGAAGGTTTGCTGAAAAATCAGCTCACAAAAGGCAGATTAATTGGGGAAAAGTCATACAAATTTATTTAGCCTGTATACACAGGAGCCTTCAGTCTGAAGATTCCAAGATACAGGGGATATTACCCATTGTTTTTGAGACAGAGACTCGCTTTGTTGCCCAGGCCAGAGTGAGTGCCGTGGTGTCAGCCTAGCTCACAGCACCTCAAACTCCTGGGCTCAAGCGATCCTGCTGCCTCAGCCTCCCGAGTAGGTAGGACTACAGGCATGTGCCACCATGCCTGGCTAATTTTTTCTATATATTAGTTGACCAATTAATTTCTTTCTATTTATAGTGGAGACAGGGTCTTGCTCTTGCTCAGGCTGGTTTTGAACTCCTGAGCTTGAGTGATCTGCCCACCTCGGCCTCTCAGAGTGCTAGGATTACAGGCGTGAGCCACCACGCCCGGCTGATATTGCCCATTTTTATACTTAGGTTCAACAAAGTATGGACAGCTGCACAGGAATAGGACTGAACAAAAAGGGTAGATCTAATGTAAACAGACTGACTGGGAAACCCAGCAAGGCCCTTCTAGATTCTTCTTGGCCTCTCAGAGCATGCATTCCTTCCTTCCAGGTGTGGGGCAGGGCCCTTTCTAGAATGGGGGTCTTATGACCTACAGTCAAAGACGGTGGGTCAGATAATTTCTTCATGACCAGTTTTTGCACAGCATATTTTTAGGTTTCATGGTTGGCTTTGGAGAAGAGGGTTTCTGGTTTCCATGACCTGCCTTGGGGAAAGAGTCTAACTTTTATGGCTAACCTCAGGGGAGAATGGGGCTAAGAGACAGGAGGGCAGGAGAAGGCCAGAGAAAAACTTTTGCTTTTGAGGCTACTTCTGAGACCTTCAAATTGGGCTACTGTTTTCTGAGCACCAACATTAGTTTACCATCTTGCCAGAAACCAGGATGGTGATGCCTCTGGTCTCATAACAACCATGCGAGCCTGGGCCAGTCCCTTACGTTGGCAGAGTCTCGGTGTTCCCTATATGGAATCTGGAAAACAAAGGCACCTGCTTCAGAGGGCTGTTGTGAGATTGGCACAGCGTGGGCACAGAGTATCGGCGAATAAACACCTATTGTTGTTGTGGTTATGATGTGATTTGGGCAGCCCTCTGCAGGGAGCTGGGGTTGGTGGTTGGAATTGTGGATTTGAATGTCATTTCCCTGAGGCTGTGAATAGAGTAAGGAATGGAGGAGGCTGGGAAGTGGCTCTGGTGTTTAGGGGTTAATGGAGGAAGAAAGAGAAGAAGATGGAAAGGGAGGGTGACAAAAGGAAGAGCCACAGAGGCCAGGGGGAAGGAGACTCAAGACAGAAGTGGGGGTGGGGATTCATCCTCAGGACCATGTGCTCAGCAGAAATCGGCTGTGGTTTTTTCAGTCTTGAATTTTGTAGGTAGATGCTCCCTGGTGAACTTAGAATAGTTTTAGTAGAGGGACAGAAACCAGATTGCACTGAGTTGGGAAATAAATGGGAGATGAGGAAATAGAGACAAATATAGACCCAAAACGCTTGGCGGTGAAGAGGGGGAGAGATTAAGGCAATAGCTGGCAGGGATGTGAGGTCGGAAGATATGCAAGGGGTTTTATTTCTTGTGGCGAAAGAGCCAGTTCCACCTCTCCCATTCCTTCCTCTTCCCTCCTCCTTCCCTGTTCCCTCCTTCCAGTTTACATCTTTAAGTTTGCATCATGTTGAGAATGAATCTTAAGTGACCAGGAAAATCCAGGAGAGAGAGAGAGATGATTGAGATTGGAGCTACCCGAGGAGGGAAGGAATAAAATGGTCAATGGGGACTTTTCCTGAGAAGGCAGCGGGTGGGGTGGGGTGCAGAGCTCAGGCCTTGGATCCGTTGCAGGGGGTAGGAGGGGAGTGCGGATGGCAGTGAACTTTTGCAATGGGGGTACCTTTGCAATGGGGGGAAGTGGGCATGGAGGAATGGAATCAGGGTTTCTTCCTTTGTTTTCAGTTTGGTTGATGAAAAACCTCAGCAGGCCTGAAATGAACGTCTTCAACTTTCCCAAAGACTGAGACTATTCTCGTCATAGAGAGATCCGTGCAGGAGGGAGATAAGATGAGACGCGCAGAAGGGCCCCACGAACCGGGAGCCACATGATGCCCACAAAGGAAAGGCTCTCGCTGGGATCTCCCATTCTGCCTGCTTATTGGCTCAGGTGATACCAGGACTCAATGACTGAGGGTCAGACCCAGTGGTGTCCCTTGGGGAGAGCCAGGCACAGAGGGATTACGGCTGGATACTCCATGTGGGGAGTGGTTTTACTGCAATTATCAGGGAACTACTCCTTCATGGTGAGGTACCCCTGGGAGCTTAGAAGGAGGGAAACAGGCATCGTCCTCACAGTCTAGCAGTGAGACGAACACACGGAAGCTCAGCTGAAGGGGCTGAATGCACCCTAGGCGTGCAAAACTCCCACACCCGGGCCAGGGTCCTCACAGAGAAACTCGGACAGGGTATTTTGGGCTCAGATGATATTAGTGGAAATAACATCGCCACCGCCCAGGTCTCTTAGACTCTGTTTTCAGCTATTTGTTGTGTCTCTGTGTGTGTGAGAGTGTGTGTGCATGTGTTAGGGGGTGGAATTTATCCACTACATTCAGATGTGCAAAAAAAGCAAAAATGGAAGAAAGCAAGAAAGATGGGGGAGGGGTATTCTTGATTTTCTAATATCCTGATTATCTTGCTCATAGGTACTAGATAGCTGAGAACAAGAGGTGTTAGAGCCCCCAGTTTCTAAAGGGAGGTGCTAGACAAGCTACATAGAACATACTAAGTGGGGACCAAAGATACCTGGTCCCATTCTAGCTTGGAGGATATAGAAGAGGCAGGTAGATGGTGGATCGAGGGCTGGCCAAGAGCAGGAACTTCTCGGAGAGGTGCTGTGCATTTTCTCCCACTGCCCACATATACCTTAAGTGAAGAGAGGGGCTCCCTGAGAGCCACTGAGAGAATGTGACCGTGTCTCCTGGGCTTAGGGGCGACCTGGAACAGGTGCCTGCTGCATCTGAAAACTGGCTAAAGGCAAGGGGCTGGCTAGAGCCTCCCTGAGTAGACAGGGAGGTGATGAGAGCACGTGGAGCTTCCACAGAGATGACAGCCATGGGGTTGGTGCATGCGTGCATGTGTGTGTGAGACAGAGAGAGAGAGACAGACAGAGAGGAAGAACTGGAAGTTCAACCTCAGCGGCCACAGGGATGGAGCCTCCTGGGACACCCATTATTCTCAGCATCCTCCTTCAGAGAACCCAAGCTTGAAATGACCTCAGGAATTCCCACTAGTATCCTCTTCTACTTTCAGAATTTTCTGGACGGTGACTGGAAGGAATCATGGCGCTTAGCTCAGAGCCAAGATATTTCAGCATCTTCTCATTTGCGAAACTCATGCAGAAATGTAGGATGCTTGTTGGGCCAGCCTGGGCCTGATCTCCAGGGATATGGCCCTTCCAGACTGCCCCTCTCCTCAGGCTTCCAGAATTCTCGCTACCCATCACAGTTCTCTAGCCTGTATCCCCGGCCAAAATGGATAGGGTAACAGAGCAACTGCCTAAGTTGCCCCGTGCCGGGCACTGGAGCCTGGGGACCTGTTGCACGCAGGATCCCCAGCCCAGCTGAGAAAGGGCTTGCAGGGGTGGGGAAAAGTCGTAAGTCAACCACACTCCAAACAGGGTGTGTGAAATCCCAGTGCCACCCAGGCAGCAGACTGCCTGGTTGGGGTTTCTCCACCCTCCCCGGGAGCTTTCACAGAGCCTGCGGGCACACACCCAGGCCCCTCTCTCCAGCCAGTATTTCGAGCCAAGACAGGATGTCCTCATGTCGCAAGGCCTCTCGTTGAGAAAGAGCCTGGACCTTTTGGTCGGGCAGACCCGGATTCTTGGCTGGGCTTTATCATGTACCAGATGCAAGACCTTGGGGGGGGGGGTGCCATGTTCGTCTCTGAGCCTCTCTTTCCTTATTCTTGGAGATACTCTCTTTGTAAAGGGTCGATGTTGGAATGAATGAGATAACACGTGTAAAGTGACCTCCACAAAGGTCTGGAAAGACTTTTCCAGGACAAATTACTTGCCTTGTCAGCTCTTCCCAACACCCCAGTCTTTAATAGTGTTCATGGGGCAACCACTGCTTCGTGGGAAGAGACAGGGAGGGAAGGTTTCTGCCCTGCACCCTTTTAATGCTGCTCTGGTGGGGGAAGGAATGGGTTAGGGTCCTCTCGGCTGGCCCCTCCCGATGGGGAAACTAATCACCTGCAGAACTAGTGCTGTTGAGTCCCTGTAAGACACCAGGGGCCAGGTGAGATGAAGATTGAGAGGTGAAGGCAGAGGCCCAAAGGCACAGACAAAAATCACAGTTGAAAAGATCTGGCTCAAGGCTCTCTGCTCTAGGGCCCTTCCCCAAACCAAATTGCCTGTACACCTGGCTCTGGCCCCCCTGTCTCCTACCTTGAATCCACCCTCCACTCTGTCCCACAGGGAGCTTCCTAAAACACCAGCCTGTTCCTGTAGCTCCTCTTCTTAGAACTCTTCTGTGGCTCCCTATTATTTAGAAGACCTGTGTTTTTCAAATAATGGGTTATGATCTACTAGTGGGCTATGGAATCAATTTAGGGATTGTAATCAGCATTAAAAGCAAAATTTAATAGACTGAATGTTGTCCTGAATCACATGGAAGTATTGCTCTGTGACACAGGTAGTTCAGATTTTTGAAAAAGCTAAATATGTACTCTAAATGGGAATTTGAGACACCATATTTGACATGTTATTTTAAAAGACATTTTTGAGATACTGTCAAATATGTGATAATTTTAAACAACTTTGTATTGAGGTATCACGTGTATTCAGGAAGGCTCACTAGTCTTAAGTGTACAGTCAGATGAATTTTTATATCTGCATACTCTAATGTAACCACCATCCACAGCAAGACAGACAATATGCCTGGCACCCCAAAAGGCCCTCGTGCCTTTTCCTAGTCCACACCCTTTCCTTGAGATAACCATTATTCTTCTATAACCATCAGTTAGTTTTGCCTATTCTTGAACTGCAATAAATGGAGACTGAGAACGCACACCTCTTTGGGGTTTGGCTTCTTTAGCTCAATGTTATGTCTGTGAGACACATTCAGGATGTTGCAGGTAGCTGGAGTTTTTCCATTTTCATCATTGTCTTCCACTGTATGAATATACCACAATTTAATTATCCAATTCTCCTGTGGACGGACATTTGGATTGTTTCCCAAATTTTTAGCCACTATGAACAAAGCTCCTGTGAATATTCCTGTATGTGTCTTTTTGTGGACATATCCCCTCATTTCTTTTGCTCATACTAACAGGAGTAAGGTTTCAGAGTAGATGTGTGATGACTTTATGAAAACTGCCAGTTTTACAAAGTAGTTACGGTTGAGATTTATATATACATCTGCCTATGTATCTATAATGTTTATACGTATATATGTGTGGTCCAGGTTGCCACGTAAAATAATTTTATTCTTGTGCGTCTTAGTTTATTAAAAAAAAAAAAAAAGCAACTTTGAAAGCTCCTGGCCAGGTGCGGTGGCTCACGCCTGTAATCCTGGCACTCTGGGAGGTTGAGGCGGGCAGATTGCTCCAGGTCAGGAGTTCGAAACCAGCCTGAGCAAGAGCAAGATTCCATCTCTATTAAAAATAGAAACAAATAATTGGCCAACTAAAAATATCTAGAAAAAATTAGCTGGGCATGGTGGTGCATGCCTGTAGTCCCAGCTACTTGGGCAGAAGGATCACTCAAGCCCAGGAGTTTGAGGTTGCTGTGAGCTAGGCTGACACCACTGCACTCTAGCTGGGGCAACAGAGTGAGACTCTGTCTCAAAAAAACCAAAAAACAAAAGCTACTCCTTATAGGAAAAAGTCCAGATCCTTAGCGCAGCTCAGCCTGGCTTATGAGACTGGGTGTGATCTGCCTTTTCCTGTCTCTTACTGCCCATCGCCCGCTCACTTGTCTAGGCCTCTTCTCTGTATTTGCGTGAAAAGTCTTTTTTCCTCCTCTTTGCTTGTGAACTCCAACTTTCCCCTGAATATCCTTTGTAACTTCAGTTTTTCCAGGAAGCCTTCGCTAATGACACCTTTCTCCTCTCCCTTTTTGCTTCTTTATAACCTGGGCATTTGTCTATCCTAGTGCCTTGTATTCTGTCTCTCTACCAATTTGTTTTCTAATCCATGAGCTTCTTGGGAAAAACTGTGATTCACCTTTGGACTTTAGGGTGAATATTTGTTCTTCGCCTTTCTTTTTTTTTTTTTTTTTTTTTTTTTTTGAGACAGAGTCTCACTTAGTTGCCCAGGCTAGAGTGAGTGCCGTGGTGTCAGCCTAGCTCACAGCAACCTCAAACTCCTGGGCTCAAGCGATCCTCCTGCCTCAGTCTCCCAAGTAGCTGGGACTACAGGCATGCGCCACCATGCCGGCTAATTTTTTCTATATATATATTACTTGGCCAATTAATTTCTTTCTTTTTATAGTAGAGATGGGGTCTCACTCTTGCTCAGAGCTGGTTTCAAACTCTTGACCTTGAGCCATCTGCCCGCCTCAGCCTCCCAGAGTGCTAGGATTACAGGCGTGAGCCACCGCACCCTGCCTGTTCTTTGCCTTTCTACCTCCACTATCCCTTCTTTTAGTAACAGCCTCCAATTTTAATCTGGGGCAGTGCTCTTCCTGCACGCTCAGTCCAGGTAGCACAGGTGTGGCTCCATACACCTGCCGTCAAAGATGTGCTTGTGAGCAAGGTCTTGGTCTATCGGAACATCCCATATGCTTGGCCACATAGCTTGGTTGCCTAGCTAGTTGGGAAAGTATTTGGGAGGCATGGGCCATGCTGTCTGTCTTCCGTCTGCCACTCTCTGGTCTCATCATACACCGGGCACTGTGCCAAGGGCTTTACATCTCTAATTTCATTTAATTTTCACAGCAGCCCTATGAGGCATAGATACTATTATCATCCCCATTTGCAGATAAGGACTCAGGTTCAGGGAGGTTAAATGACACGCAGCTAATGCACTGACAGAGCTGGGACTTAGACAAAAAGCTCAGGGCTGCTTTTGTGTAAATGATAAAACATTAAACGTTCCTCTATTGAGAGCAGATGGATGAAGAAAATAATTTTATGTGTGGGTAGGGTTTCCATAGGTGTTGCAGGGGTGAACCCCTTGCTTTTCTCTACGCATTTGAATAATGTCATCTTACTGTGGTCCAGCCTCCGCTGTTTCTGAAAAATAATACGTTGTTTCTCTGTCTGTAACATGCTTTTTTCTTCTGGATGTCTTTATAATTTTCTTTTTATCTTTAATTATCAGTAATTTGACTATGATGTGATGAGACATAGTTTTCTTTGTATTTGCCATTTTTGGGGTTTTTCTGAGCTTCTCGAATCTGTTGATTGAATTTTTTTCTATTGAATTTGCAAAATTTTTAGCCATCATGTCTGTAGATTATTTTTTGCCCAATTTTCTCTCTGCTCTTCTTCTGAGACTCTAAAATGACATGTATTTCAGACTACTTGAGGTTGTTGCATTGAGTCTTTGTTCATGTTTTCAAAATTTTTTTCCTTTATGGTTCATTTTATTTATTTATTTATTTGAGAGAGAGTCTTGCTCTATTGCCTGGGCTAGAGTGGCGTGGTCTCAGCCTAGCTCACAGCAACCTCAAACTCCTGGGTTTAAGCGATCCTCCTGCCTCAGTCTCCCAAGTAGCTGGGCCTATAGGCACCGTGCCACCATGCTCGGCTAATTTTTCTATTTTTTGTAGAGACATTGCTCTTGCTCAGGCTGGTCTCAAGTTCCTGGCCTCAGGTGATCCTCCAGCCTCGGCCTCCCAGAGTACTAGGATTACAGGGGTGAGTCTAGGCCTGAACCATATTTTTTAAGGTGTAAATTAATCAACTAAACTCCTCCTGCCCCATGAGAATTTCCACTTCTAGAATCTGGCTGTTCAAGGAGAGGGTTTTCACTTATTAGGAAAACTTGATTTTGGGGAGAATTTTCTTAATGGTCCCTGCATTTGGCATTTCTTAAAGTAGGGGCTTCCAAAATTGAAGAGGAAGGCTCAGAATCCCTCCTAAGCCACACTGACAGGCAGGCCTGGCCCTTTTGCTGTCCAGGATGACTGTGGCTGGATTCAGGGTTGGGCCTGGGGTAACTGATGTGCTCCTGCACATCTTCCTTTTATTGGTGATCTTCATCCCAATATGGAAGTGGTGTTTCTCCCTCCAAACACCACCTCTTTGGTACAACCAAGGGATCAAGGAGCTAGAGCAGCTTTTAAGGCCTTCGTACTGCCGAGCAGGACCTTTGCCCAGACTATTACTGCAACTGAGGATGGCACTGAGAAGACAATTCTGGAAGGATTACAACATCTTATGACTGCATCAGGAACCTTACTTGGGCTTGGGGTGATGTCACCAAGGTGTGTATGGCATATGAATGGCGTCTGGAAGAAGACATTGAAGAGGTTCATCCATGATGTCAAAGGATTTGCCAATGATGAGGAGTTTACGAAAATCTACGAGGCTGTGGCTGAGATGACAACTTTTACTGGGGGTGTAGACGAGGCCTCCTAGAGGTGGTTCCTGAGGAATTGACTAATGAGGAGGTGTTGGAACTGGAACAGGGACACATGGCTGAAGAAGAGGCAAGGGAAAGGGAAACAGCAGGAGAGGGAAAAGAACCCGCAAGAACGTTCACAGTGAAGGGGTTAGCAGAAGCTTTTGCAGACCTCAACAAACTCCTTAGAAAGTTTGAAAGCTTGGACCCCAGCACCGAAAGGTTTTCATTAATAGAGGGGCATGTTCATGGTATTAGTACCTTACACTTACAAGCAAATCTATGATGAAAAAAGAAACAAACCAAGTAAACTACGGTAAGCATATTTCTATGCCAAAGAGTGCCACTTTCCCAAGAAGAGCCTCAGGCAGGTCGTTCAGGAAGTATCCAGAAGAGGGCATTGCTGTCATGGGAGATGACAGTGCTATGCCTGCTACTGCCCTGAACACCTTCCCGTGGAACAAGGCGTTGGGGTGGAAGACAGTGATATTGATGACCTGACCCTGTGTTGGTCTAGATTAATGTGTGTGTTTGTGTCTTAGATTTTACAAAAAAAAAAAGTTTGTTTTTTTTTTTAAATAAAAAAGCTTATAGAATAAGGATATAAAGAAAGAAAATATTTTTGTACAACTCTACAATTGTGTTTTAAGCTAAGTGTTATTCCATAAGAGTCAAAGAGTTAAAGAAGCTAAAAAGCTTTAAAAGTTATAGTAAACTAAGGTTAATTTATTATTGAAGAAAGAAAAATATTTCATTTTATTTTATTTTTATTTTTTTGAGACAGAGTCTCACTCTGTTGCCTGGGCTAGAGTGCCGTGGCGTCAGCCTAGCTCACAGCAACCCCAAACTCCTGGGCTCAGACAATCCTCCTGCCTCAGCCTCCCAAGTAGCTGGAACTACAGGCATGAGCCACCATGCCCGGCTAATTTTTTCTATATATATATTAGTTGGCCAATTAATTTCTTTCTATTTATAGTGGAGATGGGGGTTGCACTCTTGCTCAGGCTGGTTTCGAACTCCTGACCTCGAGCAATCTGCCCGCCTCCCGCCTCGGCCTCCCAGAGTGCTAGGATTACAGGCGATTACTTACTCCTAGAGTGCTGGGATTACAGGATTACAGGCTAGGATTCTTGGCCGGGTGTGAGTTACCACGCCCGGCCAAGAAAAATATTTTAAAAATAAATTTAGTATATCCTATAGTGTTTATAAAGTCTACAGTGATATCCTAGGCCTTCACATTCACTCATCCCTCATTTATTGATTCACCCAGAGCAACTTCCAGTCCTGCAAGCTCCTTTCATGCTAAGTGCCCTATACAGGTGTACCCTTTTTTTTTTTTAATCTTTTATACCTTATTTTTACCATACCTTTTCTATGTTTAGGTATGTTTAGCTACACAAATACTTACCATTGTGTTACGATTGCCTACAGTATTCCGTACAGTGACATGCTGTACAGGTTTGTAGCCTAGGAGCAGTAGGCTGTACCATATAGCCTAGGTGTGTAATAGGCTGTACCACGTAGGTTGGTGCAAGTGCACTCTATGACGTTGTGCCACAACAAAAGTCACCTAATACTGCATTTCTCAGAATGTTTCCCTGTCATTAAATGATGCAAACTGTATTATGGTTATTCAAGGTCCTTCTCTGCCAATTCCAATATTTGATTCATCTTTGGGTCATTCTCTTGTCATATTTTCCTAGGTCTTTGTATGCCAAGTTTTTTTTGTTATATGTTTATTGTATGTAACATACCCTACGGAATCTCTGGATTCTGTTGGCTTTATATGAAAAGTATCAAGTTGTGCCCTGGCAGATGGGTAAATCGTTGACAGACCACCTTCGTCCTGTGGAAGCTTAGTTTTAACCATTATTGGGGTGGGTCTCTCTCGGTTTTGTCCTTATTCTTGGGGTGTAGACCTCAGTTCTAGGATGTGGCCCTTATTCCTAAGCTGTGGGCCTGATGTGGGTTTCAACAAAAAGGCCAAAGCCTCTCCACCTTGGCAGGACTTGAACTCCAGACTTACTCAGCTCTTTAGTCTTACCGCAGTTGCTTTCTCCTGGGTAACTTCTAGTTGCGCCCTGAGTGTGAACCGTTTAGCAGTCAGCCAGTGATGTGAGGAGCATTGGTACACAGACTTCAGGGCACCTCTGTGGCTCCCCCACTTAAAGAATTTCCCCTGGAGAGTTCCAGTCACTCTATCCCTGCCGCGCAGTATAACAGGGACACGATTTCCGGGGAAGAGCCAGTTAGTATGGATTTCTTTTGAGGTTGGATCCCTTCCGTTTTGGCCTATTTTGGGTTGCTGTCCAGTGCTTTAAAGCAGTTTTTTTTTTTTTTTAAAGCCTACGGCACCCAGTATTCCCAGGTAGTCTCCCATCCAAGTACTAACCAGTCCCAACTTTGCTTAGCTTCCAAGATCAGATGAGATCAGGGATGTTCAGGGTGGTATGGCCGTAGACTGAAGCAGTGGTTTTTTAAAATTGTTTTGTCCAGATTACGCAATTGTTACATGCAGAGGGCTGGTTTGCTATAAGCTATTCTGTCACCAGAACATCTCCTTCACTTTCACCCTAGAATCTCAACACCTGTGGATGTGGGCGAACTAGGAAGTCAAAGCAGCAAGGATGAAGACGCCGAAGGCATCTCAGCAGGGCTGGTAGGAAAGAGGCAGAGAGATACCATGCTTAGGAATTTAGGCTTTGCAGGCGATCTTGTGTTCGAATCTCAGCTCTGCTCCCTAGCAGCTGTGTGATCTTAGGAGAGAGGCATAGCCAGTTGGGACCCTGCATTCCCATTTGCCAAATGGAAATGATAACACCATTTTCACACTTTTTTGTGAGGATTAAATAAAATGCCTAGCACCAGACTTGGCGTACAGTAAGGTTTTAACCCAAGGTGGTCACTACTGTTAGTAGAGAATCGTCCGTGGCCATACCACACTGAATGAACCCGATCTCATCTCATCTCAGAAGCTAAGCAGGCTTGGGCCTGGTCAGTACTTCAGTGGGAGATGGCTGTTATCAGAGAATGATGTGTTCTTTCATGGTGGCTTGACAGAGCAGGAAACAGGGCTAAAGGACTCTCATTCCCAGACCATAGGTGGGTGCCTTCTGTAGGGGCCAGAAGTCTGAATCTCCAACTCTGGACATTCACAATTGTTCAGAAATAAGCAAAATCCCAAATGTCAGAATTTCCTTCTCTTCCAGTTTTGGCTTATCAAGGGCTGGAGGGTCTGAACTAGATACATCAAGAACTTGAAAAGAAAAGTGACAAGATGAGGGAGTTAAACAAGAAGCTGTCCTGAACTGCAAAGGCTAGGAGCTGGTACCCTACCCCCAAACCCTGCTCCAATGTAGAGTCCTTCCTTGAACTCTCCAACCAGAGAGAAAATGGTCTTAATGACTAAACTCAAGCACATCTGGATTTTTTTTTTGTGAACTAAAATTCACATCATTCAGCACCTTAACAATGTAGTGTAAATTCAGTGGCTTTTAGGACACTCATAGTGTCATACAACTATCACCACTATCTAGTTCCAGAACATTTCCAACATCTCCAAAAGAAATCCTGTACCCATTAAACAGTCACCCCACTCTTCCTTCCTCCTAGTCCCTGGAAACCACTGATGTACTTTCCGTCTCACTGGATTTGCCTATTGTGGACATTTCCTATATATTGAATCATACAAATGAATCATACAATATGTGGCCTTTTGTGTTTGGTTTCTCTTACTTATAATGTTTCCAAGGGTTGTCCATTGCCTGGAATTTTTCAACTATTATTTTTTTTTATATAATCTCGTGTCTTTTTGACGTTTCCAAGTAAACTGTTTCCCGGGGTTTCCTGAAGGGCCCAGGGAGGCTGGATGAAGTGAGGGTGTGGGCTGGTGGGCGCAGAGAAGAACGGGGCCCTGGACAACCTCCTGCTCCACAGTTTCCATCTCTGCAGTCTGCTGACAGTGCTCTTGAGGCTCTGCTACGTAGGAGCATCTCAGTTTCTCCACCTGAAAGTCTTCTCACCCCAACTGCAGTCAAAGATTGATGTCTAAGACACCAATTAAATCCAACAAGGTGATGTTGTGTAGGCAGAAGTATTTGTGCTTTCAAGTCAAATGTGAACTTGAATCCTACTTCAGAGACTGCATCTAGCGTTAGGGCGGAAAGCTTAGTAGGTGCTCACGGCACGGGTGGAGAAAGATTTCTCACTCAGAGATTAAGATAGAAAAGTAAAATTTATTTTATCCTTTAGAAGGACAGAGAGAATGAGAGAGAGAGAGAGAGAGAGAGAGACAGAGAGAATACGGGGGGAGAGAGCAGGGTGATGGCGAGGTATCCCAGAGAAAGAGCAGGGGTGCCAGCAGCAAGGCCAGTGGCTCGCTGATTTTAATGGGGATAACAAAATCGGCAGTGGGTAGATAACAAAAACTGCAAAGATGTCAAAGTCCAAAAGTTGGTTTCCTGCCCTTCCTTGGAGAAGGGATTATCACAGGAGATGCGACTCTGTCCTGGAGTTATGGTTGAGGCTGTGGTTCCTTCTGCTGCTTACTCAGGAATCTGTAAAAGCAGATTCTCAAAAAAAAAAAAAAAAGAACAGTTTTGAAAGAGAGAGATTCACATCTCTTTTCTGTCCAATCAGCTTTTTCAGAAGTTGTGCAAAATAGAATCCTGCAGGGTGCCTGTTAGTGAGACAACGCATAGGATTGATCTTTAACCGTGACTGGGGAAATTGTAGGATTAGGTATTTTCCTGTTGTTTTTGCAAGACCGCCCACCCCTTTCAATAGGATCAGGGGATCTGAGAGTAGAGGACCCCAGCGCCCAGGTTGCCGCTGGAAGCTGGGAAAGGGGGAGATACCCGGATCTCTTCCTGCGCCACAACATGACATGAAAAAAGCAGAGCAGGAACGGCGGCTGCATCCTGTGTGTGAGTCAGTCTCGAGCATCCCAATGCCCTGGGTAATGCGGGAACGGAAGAACGACACACTTTCTGTGTGTCTAGGAGTAGCAAGCAAGCGGGAGAACAGCCTTAGCTCCACCCCCTTTCTTATGGGGCCTGCGTGGCATAGGGGCCACCGCGTGTTTCCGGACACCCAGCGGGACAGCGTGGTGACACAGTGCCTCCCCCCACACCTGGAGAAGCCTCGCCAGAGAGACAGGCAGAGGCAGGCTGGGTGTCCAGGTGAGGCTCAGGACATCTCGGCAGCTGGCAGGAAAGAATATGTGACCACGGCAAGGAGTGAATGTCTTTGTAGGGTCTGAAAGTAGAACTGAGGTGGGACCCCGGAGAAAGGAAACGGCAGAGGCTGAACTGAAGATCATTCAGTTTCTGCTATGCAGCAGGATGGGGGCTCAGAACAGGAATTAAGTTCAGTTTAGAAATGTACATTTTTAGCACTTCTGAAAAAATAGGCTGAGAATCCTAAATAAAAAAATATATATATATATATATATATGTTTCCCCCACTGTGCTTCGTTACACTTCATTTTTTTCTGATACTGAAATAGGTAGGGCCTCTCCTTTTAAAATCATTATCAGAGAAAAAAGTTCAAGATTGAGCTGATGGATTGAAGAGGCAGAAATTTCTTTTCTTTTTTGAGGCAGAGTCTCTGTTGCCGGGGCTAGAGTGCCGTGCTATCAGCCTAGCTCACAGCAACCTCCAACTCCTGGGCTCAGGCTATGCTCCTGTCTCAGCCTCCCGAATAGCTGGGACTGCAGGCATGCGCCTCCATGCCTGGCTAATTTTTTCTATATATTTTAAGCTGTCCCCCTAATTTCTTTCTATTTTTTAGTAGAGATGGCGGTCTTGCTCTTGCTCAGGCTCATCTCGAACTCCTGAGCTCAAATGATCTGCCTGCCTTGGCCTCCCAGAGTGCTAGGATTATAGGCCTGAGCCACCACACCGGCCAGGCAGAACTTTCTTATGTTTAGGGGACCACCCAGCTGGCTCAGGGCGCAATTCCTTAGCTGAAGCTCCCAGGGAAACTGCTCCCTGCATTGAGCCTGGGGCACTGGGTTGGAAAGGGAGGGGTTAATTTAGAAGAGGCTCCGTGCTGTGCTGTGTCTCAGCCAGCTCAGCTGCCTGCCTGGCTTCTCATCCCACCTCACCCCCCTTTTATTTTTTTTAAGTTGAGGTGAAGTTCACATAACATAAAATTAACCATTTTAAAGCATGCCATTCGGTGCCACTCAGCACATTTCACAACGTTGGGCAACTGTTACCTCTATTTAGTTCCAAAACATTTTCATCACCCTCAAAGGGACTCTGTCCCAATTAAGCAGTCACTCTCCACTCCTCCCCTAGCCCCTGGCAACCTCCAATCTGCTTTCTGTGTCTATGGATTTGCCTATTCTGTGCATTTCATATAGACCGCATCCTACGACGTGTGGCCTTCGTGTCTGGCATCTTTCCTCACCCCTTCCGTACCCTTCAGTCCTCTTTCCCAGAAGCTTCGGGGCCCACCCAAGCAGTCCCCTGGGCATTTCCAGACTCCATTCTCCAGGAGAAAGAAAGGAAACAAGGTTCGAGGGCTTGGGGGTGGGAATGAACTGGGCTTAGGGAAAAAGAACCCCAGCAGTTTCTGATCAGACCCCGGCAGCTGAATGTGGTTTGGAGGCCAATTATCTCGGGGCCACGAGGATTTCAGCGCCGTGGCCAGGCGCTCTGCGGCCGGCCACGTGAGCCACAGGCTTGCCTTGGCTCTTGACTGGAAACAGATGCTCCATGCCCAGGAAGGAAAGTTGAGTTTCCAAAAAACTCAGCTCGCCTGAGACGGTGGTGTGGCTGGCTTTTCCACAAAGCTGTATTTATAATCAGGCAGGAAAGCGTGGAGAAATGGCTAAGGATCAAGTTGCCCTGAAATTCCTGGTGGCTACACCTGGCCTCGAGACCCGGGCTCGGTTCGGAGACGCCGCACGTCATAAACTGCGGGCCGGATGGAGCTTCTCTGATTGACGCCAACACAGGGTTGAGACTGTAAGTGGGGGAGTCGCAGGGGGAGGAAGGCGGGGTGGGAGGCTTTTCTCAAACTGTAGGCCTGGTTAAAGCGACACTGGCGACACACTGCGGACGCTCTGATTTCTTTTTCTGGTTTTGATAGTTTTTCTGTAGAGCTAAGTGCCTACCCTCTTTGGTGTCTCGGGAGAGAGAAGTTTGGGTTGGATTTTAGAACATATTTTGACCTTAACACTTGTACCCCCGTAATATGCTAAAAAAAAAATAGAACAGATTTTGGGCAGGCTCCCTCTGGATTTTGTGCAGGACATGCTTATTTATCTTGATCTGTGAAGGTTTGATCTCTGATACAGTCTCTGAAAAATCACACCTGCCTCTTCTTCCTATAATAGGGTTTCTGTTTGTGATGCTATACAGAACTGTGTGGCCTTGGGCAGCTCCCGTCCCTTTGCAAGGCCTAGGCTTCCTCGGCTGTAAATGAAGACGTTGGATTATGTAGTGGGTCCAATAGTGCCTCCCCCAAAATCCACATCCGCTTAGAACCTCAGAATCTGACCTTCTTTGGAAATAGGGTCTTTGCAAATGTAATTAAGGTAAGGATGGAGGTGAGATCATACCAGATTATGCTTGGTTCTAAATCCAGTGAAAGTGTCCTTGTAGACAGAAAAGGACACAGACACATGGGGAAGGAGGGCCACATGAAGACAAGGCAGGCAGAGCTTAGAGCAGGTGTCCTCAAACTACGGCCCGAGGGCCACATGCGGGCCGTCTAGCACATTTATCCAGCTCTTCAGGTGTTTTTGCTGCCACTGCCTATCCTGCTTAGCAGCCAACTCATCCCGGGCCGACAGTGCACACTCTTCAACGGTCTGAGGGACAGTGAACTGGCCCTCTGTTTAAAAACAGGGGGGGGGGAACTGGCTTAGAGGACCCCTGGCTTAGAGTGATGCAACCATAAGCTAAGGCTTGGCAGCCCCCCGGGAAGGAAGGTGGGAGAGGGGCAAGGGTGGCTTCTCTCTTAGCGTCCGAGAGGGGCCAGTTCTGCGGGCACCTTGACTGTGGACTTCTGGCCTCCTAAACTGTGAGACGAGAGATTTCTGTTGCTTTCAACCAGTTTGTTACTGCAGCCCTGAGAGACAACTACAGGTTAGATACTGTTCCTAGGGTTAATTCATGTCTATATGGTGCTTATAATTTTTTACAAAGTATATTCACATAAGTTTATCCCTCATGGTAAGTTCTTGCCAGGTAACTTTTCTGGAATGCAAGTAGATTTTTATCAGCCTAGTCTCTTTTTTTTTCCCCTTCTTTTTTTGCATGTGCTCAGAGAGATGACACATCTACTCAGGTGACGTAGCAAGTCAATGGCAGCCCCAGGACTCCGGTTCACATGCTCTTTAGTGCAGGAGCCGATAGGGGATAACGACATTGCATTGGCCCCCATCAGCTGAAAGTTCTAATCGCCCGCAAGGATGTGTGTGGGCAATGCATCTAGTGGGCATGCGCTGAGGGCTGGCCCTCCTGCCTGAGCCTGCGTGATCACGGGCTGAGGCCTGGCCATGAGACGCAGACCACGGCCCTGGGCTTCCACGGACTCACAATCTCCCTCATTCTTTACAAACACTTCTTGCAGCTGCAGCCACCGCCATTCTCCCCTCCCCTCAACCCATGAAAAATGTAGACTAGAGATCACTGTTCCCATCACCAATGGTGGGGCAGCTTGGCAGGGTGGAAAAGCGTGTGCTTTAGACTCTGCTGACCTAGGTTTGAATCCCAGCTCTGCAATTTGCTGGGTGTGGAACCCCGGGCAATGACCCTCTTCTCTGAGATTCGGGATCTTTATCTATGAGATATCTATGAGGATAACAATCCCTACCTTGCAGAGGGATTTATGAGGATTGGGGATAAATGTGCAAAATGTCTGGCACACAGCAGTCACTCTGTAAAAGAGAGATGTTCCTATTACTTCCCCCAATAGTTGTGTTGGCTTTCCTGCAACACTTATACCAGGTCTGGTTTCAGTCTTCCAATTAATTAGTTCGTCAGCTTTGCTTAATCCCATGAGCTCCAGTATCTTACACGCGACACCCTGTAAGTGGGAAAGTGTCCAACAGCAGACATCCATCAAGGGCTTGTCATGAAGGGCTTGTCATGTGCAGATCATGGTGTTACAGTGGAGCGGACCTGGCCTTGGGTTAGTCCAACCTGGCTCAGATCGCCCCTCGGCTGGGTCTTCGCCATGTGATTCAGGTCTTTTTCAATCACTGGTTAAATGGGGACACCTGAACCTGCTGGCAGCTTTGCTTTCATCTTTCAAGAAAGGGTGTGAATCATTAATGACGATCGTATTTCTCACATCATGCTGTGAATTCCCCCTCTCCCCTAGAACCAGGCAGTCTTTTACTTCTCCAGTCGCTACATCCAATCAGCCACCATCAATAGGGTACAGAAGATGAAATCATTTTCATACCAAGGTCAAGGATCAAGGTCACCCTGAGATACACTTGAAAGGTGAATGAACCTCTCTTCAGGCAATTCTATTTTATTCCAGGACTCCGAGCAGGGTTTGGCAGCTGTTCTTTCTTCCCCCTTCTCCTTCCTCTAGTTTAGGTGAAGAGGTACATTTTAGGCTGCACTTTTAAAATTTTATTTCTTTTGAGACAGGTTCTCAAAAGGCTAGGGCCCGGGCTAGGGTGCAGTAACGTTATCATAGCCCACTGCAACCTCAAACTCCCGGGCTCAAGTGATCCTCCTGTCACAGCTTCCTGAGTAGCTGGGACTACAGGCATGCACCACCACACCTGGCTAATATTTCCTTTTTTTCTTTTAGAGATGGGGTCTTGCTCTTGTTCAGGCTGGTCTTGAACTCTTGACCTCAAGCGATCCTCTTGCCTTGGCCTCCCAAAGTGCTAGGATTACAGGCGTGAGCTACTGTGCCTGACCCTAAATTTAATTTTCAATTCCAAGTGAAAATAGCATTTTGAGTCCAATGAAGAAAGTCCCATGGACTTTCAAGGACGTTGATAAGAAACAGTGCCGGGCATGGTGGTGCATGCCTATAGTCCAGCTAATCGGGAGGCTGAGGCAGAAGGATCGCTTGAGCCCAGGAGTTTGAGGTTGCTGTGAGCTAGGCTGACGCCACGGCACTCACTCTAGCCTGGGCAACAAAGCAAGAACTCTGTCTCAAAAAAAAAAAAAAAAAAAAAAAAAAAAAAGAAACAGTGTTATTTTTTAGGTGCTAACATGATAACATCTGTATTTATCACTTATTTATCTGATGTGCTGAGATGCTCCAGCTTAGCGCATTGTACCCACGTTGTGTATTTTCTAGGTGAGTAGTTGTCATGTGTCTTTTTTGCAGGCTTAGCCTCTAGTCCCTCATTTGCTTGGGAGACCTCCTCCTTCCCCCTTGACCACCTGTTTCTTAGGTGACACAGGCTTGGCCAATCAATTCCATTTAGTCTCTTGACTATAATGTTTCATCCAGTGATGAACGTTTGCCCCAAGCCCAGCCAATCAGAGCCAGGGAGACTCGGTTCTGGTCCATGTAGTGGAGGCATAGGGAAAGAGAAGCTCTCGTTTCCTCTGGGCTTGAAGTTTAGGAGCATCTGCCGCTTTGTCTGCGGCTGCTGGGAGTCACTTTGCCACCTGCTCAAGAGAGGCTTCCTGAGACTGAAGTCAGGGCGACAGAAGGCCAAGCACGAACGAGACACCCTGAGCCCCATCACACTGCGTGAGCTCCAGCATTCAAACACCTGTGCCCGGTGCAATAAGATCTACCCTTGGTTTTCCAGTTACTGGCAATCAATGTGTTTCTTTTCTGGCTTACGTTGGTTTGGATGACTTTTGGCCTCTTGTGATTTACAGAGCCTTGGTTATGCCAAGTCTTGCCATGCTTGTTTTCTTTTCTTTTCTTTTTTTTTTTTTTTGAGACAGAGTCTGCCTTTGTTGCCCAGGCTAGAGTGAGTGCCGTGGCGTCAGCCTAGCTCACAGCAACCTCAATCTCCTGGGCTCAAGCAATCCTCCTGCCTCAGCCTCCCAAGTAGCTGGGACTACAGGCATCCACCACTATGCCCGGCTAATTTTTTCTATATACACTAGTTGGCCAATTAATTTTTTTCTATTTATAATAGAGACGGGGTCTCGATCTTGCTCAGGCTGGTTTTGAACTCCTGACCTCGAGCAATCCTCCTGCCTCGGCCTCCCGGAGTGCTAGGATTACAGGCGTGATTACCCGCCATGCTTGTTTTCTACATGGGGAAACTGGAGTTCACGGTGATGATATCAAAGACAACCAGCAGGATTGGGGGAAGGATGGGGTGATCTCTGGGCGAGAGGAGCTAGAGGAGACGAGGAGTGTTTACTGAGACCCTCCCTCAACCCTGCTCTCAAGCCCTACGGCCTGCTCATCTCCCCTCCCCCTGCAGGGGCTGCTAAATACGGTCATTTACAGAGTTTAATTGCAGAGCCCTAGTAGGGAGCTGAGAGCACTCCTGTCCCTGCGTCACCTTACAAGTCACTGAGAAAGCAGGGTTACTCTGCCAACCTACTGTCAGTTCCTGAGAGTTCACCCAGCGTGCCTCGCTGCAAATTGAAGTTGGGCTGCTCATGCTTTTCGAACCACGATTTCTCCACTCACCTTTGACAGACCACAAACAAATCCTCAGCCCTCATGTCTTGATTTAATAACCTGGAGTTCCGAAAATAGAAACATAACATTTTTATTCATTCTGTTCTTTATTTCTCTGTCACTAGCAGGTCCAAAGGTGAGTGTCACATGCTCCGCCATATTTTATGCCATCGTAGCAGAAAAAATCCAAGATCCTCTGCTCTGCACACATTTGCAGTGACGGAGTAGTCGGGGCAAAGAATGGCAGAAAGGATCGCAGTGGTCCCCTGTTGCCAGAAATGTCTCATTGGTCCCAGTTTCTCACGGATAATGGTGTTCTAAATACAAGTGTAGACAACTAGCCTGCTGTGTGTTCCAATCAGGGCACCTGAGGAGCTCACTATTGGTTGCCTTTTTAGTACCTCTGCACCCTTCGTCCCTTGTAAATGATTCCATCTAGGTATATAAGGGAGAACGTAGTCACACTGAGCCTGGGCTGCTTGATCTTAGCACTCTGGGCATCTTGGGCCGGACGATTCCTTGTTGTGGGGCTGTCCTGTGTGTTGTAGGGTGTTTAGCAGAACCCCTGGCCTCTAGGCTTCTGGTCCAAATGTAGGAGGTGGACACCATAGGTTCTGGGTAGGAGCTCCTGTTGGCAGGGCCACGTGGGCTGTGTGATGCTGTGTGTGTCAGCACCAAATCCACCCCTCCCAGGTCAGATTCCCGCATGCTAAACGGTATGAAACAAATGTCAAGGGCACCTGTGATGGAGGGTCAGGGCCCCTGGCCTTTGTGGCCCAGTCTGGCCCCCTTTGTGACACTCGAAACATCTGCTGCCTGCAGTGTCTTGTTCTCAGTGGGGTCTGCAAGGGAGATGATGGCCATCTGTCAGGGAAGTGACAGTTACCTTCAGCCAGCCTCCAGACCCTTAGCGATCTTCCTTCTGTGAATCCACATTCTCTTAAGGATGGCTGGGGGTGTACTCTGCCTTCCCTCCCGTACTCACAGCCTGGTGGTGAGTCTCGCCCAGGCCACGCTCTGGCCTACTAAGATGCTTGGGCTACCCACTCCCTTGGATGTCACCCGTGCAAGGGTGGCTGTCTAGTGAGTGCTGCATGGCTGGGCTCCTGCTCCTCCTCTTTCTTGCTACTCTCCCCTGCTCCTGTGTCTCAGTTCTTCATGTACAAAGCACCCACCTAGCTAACCTGGCTTGTCGTCTCTAAGGTATTGTCTGAAGTGAATTTATCCCCCTCTGACATCATTTGTTTGTTGATAGGCACACCCCCCGCAGTTAAAGTTTAAACTCCTGGAGAACAGGGACTTTGCCTTGATCCCCTTTGGGGTCCTTGATGCCTAGAACAGTGCCTAGCACATAGTAGATGCTCAATAAGTCCCTGTTGAAGGAATGAATAAAGAAGAAACGTAATTAGGCAGTGGGGTCCCCCGGGAGAATCTTCCTTCACGTCCCAAGTGCTCTCCGAACTGGAGTGGCTGCCTCCCCCGTGTCCCTTGGCACCCAGTCTGTGGCCATATCGGCCATGTCCCCTGCAGGCCCTGTGTGTGCTGAGTCTTCTCTTCCACGGCTCTGGGGAACTCGGGATCCTTTTTTTCCGCACTTCATGGCCCATGAAAGTGATTCTTTCAACTCATTCCATGCCGGACTTGTCCCAAGCCCCATGAATGCAATCATCTTTGTCCCAGGGTGTGAAAGTCAGGGGCAAAGATAAAACACACGCCACGGCGCGGGGCTGAGTTATGGCATTCACGAGAGCCTCCGATGGCTCTTCTGTGACTCATCTGTTTATTTTAATGACACCAGAATATGACAGCATGTTCAAAAGAGAATGCACATTATTTATTCCATACGGGGGAAGTGGCACCATAACATTGTTTTTAAAAACATCTTTAAAAATTTCCTACTAGAACCTATTGTTGAGTTAGAGAAACGAGCTTTGCCAAATGTCCAATTCTGTTTTTCCTGGTCCTGCTAGCTGGCATCCCTCACCACCTTTTCCTAAGTGTTTCCTGTGGCACTGTTTAACCCAGACTAGAAAATACGAGTAAGTGCCACCACACAAGAGCATGTCCCCAGCTCCCCCACCATCTGGGAGTGCGTGGGGAGATGGGTGGAGGGTGGAGGCAGGGGACATTCTCCAGGCCATCGAGAAGGGCTTCTCTCTATCTGGACGCCCACTGTGGGGTAGCAGGAGGAACTTTGGCCTGGGTAGACACCTGAGTCTATCCTGCCTCTGGCAGTAATTACCTGTGTGGCTTTGGTCTGTGGTCTGCTCACTTCATTTCTTGCATTTGTCTGCCCCTCGGTCTTCCTGCCTACCAGTGACCGCCTAGGGTTCCTCCAGCTCTGAGATCTTGGATCCTGAGTCTTGAGGGGCAGGTCACTTGTTGCTGTGGACTTTGGGTCCCAGCAAGGGCAGTGTGGGTGACTGTGTGGTCTAAGGGTTCAGTCTGGCCACAGCCTTGTCTCTGGTGTAGGGCAAGGTTAGCTCAATCTCAGTCCTGGCCATTCCCGAAGGGCACCCTGCGGGCTTTTCTCCTTCCTTTCTCTGGCCCTGGGAGAGCTGCTCCTCCTCGCCCCTCTTCTCGTCTTTCTGCAGTATCAGACCTGGGTTCCTTGCTATAAAATCGAAAAGGCAAAGCTGTCTTCTAAAAAGGGCCTTTTGGCATGTCTATAATAGCAACAACAACAGCAATAATAACAGCATCTTACATTTAAGGTTTTTAGTTTACACTTTACAAAGAGCTTTTAAATACATCATTTCATCAGCCATTGTAGGTCCCCTTGGTTGAGTCAAAAGGAGACCCTCCTTCCCCTTTCCTGATTCCTGCTCAGGGGGAAACAGCCGGGGTGGCCTCTTCTGCACATGCCTGTCCCCACACACAAACACTGAACTGTGGGTTTTTTTTATTTTTATTTTTTAGACAGAGTCTCTTGCTCTGTTGCCTTGGGTAGAGTGCAGTGGCGTCGTCATAGCTCACTGTAACCTCCAACTCTTGGGCTCTAGCGATCTCCTGCCTCAGTTTCCCCAGTAGCTGGGACTATAGGCACGTGACACCATACCTGGCTAATTTTTCTATTTTTTTTTGGTAGAGACATTGCTCTTGCTCAGGCTTGTCTCAAGTTCCTGGCCTCAGGTGATCCTCCAGCCTCGGCCTCCCAGAGTGCTATGGTTATAGGCATCAGCCTGGCCTGAACCATATTTTTTAAGGTGCAAATTAACCAACTAAACTCCTCCTGTCCCATGAAAGTTTCCATTTCTAGAATTTGGCTGCTCAAGGAGAGAGTTTTGATTTCACTTATTAGGAAAACTTGATTTGGGGGAGGATTTTCTTAATGGTCCCTGCCTTTGGCGTTGCTTAAAATCAGGGCTTCCAAAATGGAGGAGGAAGGCTCAGAATCTCCCCTAAGCCACACTGACAGGCCTGGCCCTTTTGCTGTCCCGGATGACTGTAGCTGGATTCAGGGTTGGGCCCGGGGTGACTGCCAGAGGGAGGTCTTAGGTTCCTCGGGGAGGCAGAGGGAAGGTCTGCAGCCCAGGGAGTCCTCCCCAAAGCTAGTGACCCTGGGCAGGCTCAGTGGGCTTTCTGCTGGGTGGGGAGAGGCTGGCCAGGGTGGTGGTGGTGGGTAAGGCTCAGGTCCACCTGCTGGGGGTTTGGGGGCTGGCAGGGCTGTTAGCAGATCCCAGGACACCCTCCCAGGGCAGAGCTTTGAGCTGCCATAAAGGCTTTTGTGATCCACATGGAAAACAGTGTTTTCTAGCTACAGAGTGAACCACTGGGAGCCCCCAAGGCCGTTTTGGGTGACAGAGCCCTATCTTCTCTTCCAGGGCTTTCTGTACATTGCCCCAGTTCTCTTCCTAACCCAGAGCTTGTCTTACAGCTCTCCTCAACACCCTGGCAGGCTCTGCCCTTGCTTGGCATGCACGGCTCTGGGTCTCACGTCTACCTCGGTCTCTCTGCTCTCCTGTGTGCGTCCCACACTCCTGCCACCCTGACCTTGGACTGCTCCCCACACCTGCCAGGCTTTTCCATAACCTTTGGTTTCCAGTAAACCCACCTTTTAATGGGCCATTCCCACGGAGAGTCAATTCCCTTTCCTGCCTCTGGCAAACTCCTATTCATCCTTCAAGGCCCAGGTTCGGAATTCTATCCTCTGGCCAGCTACTTCTTTGTTTATACTGCCATTGGAGAACTCGCTGTGTAATAAAGCAGTAGTCCATTTTCATGACAGTTTCTGCCCCAACTGTAGGATCCTTAAAGGCAGGACTTGTTTCTCTCCAACAAGAAGCAGTATGGTTTAGGGGGTAAGGGAGCACGTTCTAGAGTCAGCCTGGGCCCAAATCAGTCAGCCTGGGCCCACAGCCTGGGGCCCAAATCCTGGCTCTACAATTTATTAGATATCTACTCTTGGGAAAATTCCTTAACTGCTCTATGTCTTAGTTACTCAACTGTAAAATGGGTTAATAATGTTTTAACTATAGGGTGGTTTTGAGAACTCAATGAACACACACACACATATATATATATCACAATTAGGTATCTGATGTATAATGTAAGTACAAAATAAATCTATTAATATTTGAAAATAAGCCATCATAAGGCACAGTACCTGGCACATAATGTATATTAACATGCATATTTTTAGGTAAATTCCTCCACTATCTCCTTCCCTCCTTAATTTTTCTCTTCTTTCCTTCTCTTCTTTCCTACTCCCTCCCTTCTCTTTCCCTCTTCTATCCCTCCCTATCCTCTACTGGCCTTGCGTCTTCCTCCCCTTTCTCTCTCCTGTCTTCATTCCTTGAGCCTTTGGCCACCGCTGGTCCTCCCCGTACAGCCCAGGCTGCCCTGCGGCGGAAGGTCAGAGCTGACAGCTCCACTGAGTTCCAGATCCTTCTCTCTGAACCCTCTGCAGTGGAGGCTGTCGGAAAGGGGGCTGGATGGTGAGCCAGGGCGTTGGCGTGAACGGCCGAGTCCCTGGGGCGTGCGCACTAACCGCACTCGGGGACAGTCCCCTTCGGGAGTGGAGGCTGAGGCTGGCTGCGCTGCCTCTGCTCACGTTCCCTAGATACCTAAGTCACTCCCTCTGGAATCTTTCCGGATTAAAAAAAATAGCAGGGAAAACGCATCTACTTTCCTTTCCTTTTCTGGTAGGGCTTTGCTGGTGAATTTAAACTGCCCGAATCTCCTGTGTTCGCCCACTCTGGAGAAAGAATCTAGAGCTTTGAGTCTGGACCCAGGTCCGGCTCTTCCAATGATGAGAAGTATGGCTTAAGGACACTTAGGCCCCGCTTGCAGGCTCTGTAACTTGCCTTATCTGAGAAATGGGCTGTGCTGCCTCTACCGTTCCCAGGGAGGCAGAGGTAGCATAGATAAGGTAGTAGACAAGAGGTACTTTGTCATTGTGCTGGTGGCCTGGAGGGTCAGGTGGCAGAGGCCCATCGGTCCTACAGCAGGAGCCTTCAGGAACCTTCTAGAATGGGACACCTACTGGGGCTGTGGGTAGGCTTGGCCCCAAGGCCCCCAGGCGGCAGGCCAGGCGGCAGGCCAGGCTGCCTGCCCTCCCTGCACTGCCCTCCCCCTCGAAATTAGCTGGAGGGAAGGAGGCAGGGAGTGGGGCCCGAGGAGATGGCATGACCCTCTCTTCCCTGTCCTGGGAGAAGAGTGGCTGTTAGAAAAACTGGTAAAACAGTCCCCGGTTAATCCTGCAGCAGAATTCAGGTAGTCAGTGCTCGAATGGGAAGCAGGGCTGGCTCCCGGTGGGCTCAGACCCCACAGGGAGCCCAGGGACAGACAGGGCGGCAGTTGTCTGGGTCACAGCGAGACTCCGAGAGGCTGGGCCAGCTGCTCCCAAAAAACTGGGCATCTTGGGCACTGGGCTCTTAAAAGCTGGGTGCTTTTAGGTAAGAAAAAAAAAGGGGGAGTTAAAAACAAGAAGAAACAAAGAGAAATCTTTTCTTTCTCGCTCTTCCTCTTATCCCTCCTTTTCCTGAGCTAGTTAGCAGGTCGTGGTGACTGCCAGCCCGGTGGCATTTCATAAATGTGAAACCTCCTCCTGCCTCAGACAGGCTTATCATCCTTTATTCTTATCCTTTCGTTTTAAAACATTTTTATTAGTCTTTTTTCTTCTCCTTAAAACTCTTAACAGCTGTTTATAAAAACACAACAAATACACAACACACAACTCGGTAAAAATAACTCACTATATGGTACATATACTCAGACGGTGTGATATATTTATATAATAAAAGATGAAAATAGTCACTTTCATAATAAAAATAAGTTCTATTTTTTGTTTATTTTACAATATACTTAATATTCTCTTCTTCTGGTTCCTCTCGGGCTTCATCTCCTTCACTCCGAATTTCAAGGGGTGTGTGTGTGGGGGTCCCACGTGGCTGTCCCAGCCCCACCGAGCTGGAGTCCCGGCGGCTGCGGCGGGCACGGGCTTAGGAACAGGCGCGGCAGCCGCACTCCGAGTGTCTCTCCACCTCTTCCACGAAGGACGAGCCGTCCGTGCACTGGAAGACGTATTTCCGCCACTTGCTGCGGGTGGGCTGGCAGCACTGAGCCCCGCAGCCCCCGCGACACTGCATCACCGGCACCTTGGAGGCCGTGGCGCAGGACGCGTGACCTTTCTGGCGGCGGACCACCTCCCGGACCACCTGCCCCAGGCACGGATTCTCTGCAGAGGACAGAAGCGGCAGCGTCAGGGCACTGGCAGTGGCTGTCGGGACCACGAGCGGCACCCAGGTAGGCTGTCCTGAAACCCTTGTGATCGGAGGACCCTGAGAACTTACCCACCCGTCTAACTATTTCATGAATATTAGGTGCCTCTTCACTAGGGCTTGTACCTAAGCCCCCAGGATAGAATGGTGACACAAGCAGACTCTGTCCCTGCCTTCAGGAAACTTCAAGCCAGGTGAGGCAAACTGGTGGCCTGTGGGCTGATCCTGTCCCCAGATAAGTTTGACTGCCCTACACATGCTTAAAACCCACCCCAAATGGCAACCTTCAAATAACAGGAGATTTCACCTAAGTGTGGATTGCTGGCTTCTTTGGAAACCAGGAGGCCTGGCACAGCTAAGCCTGCTTCCCTGGGCTGGAGCTGAGCACTGCAGACGGGGTAGGAGCGCTTCTGTGTGCCCCGGTCCCCACTGCTCCCAGTAGCCTTTCTCCCTCGGTCTGGAGTCTAGACACTGTAATCATTTAAGTGACTATATTTGTAATGAGACACTGAGGCAGATGCTACAAAGAAAAGGGCCATGCAAGAGCCTACAGCAAAGGCACTTGGCACCAGGAGGCTTCTCCAGAAAGCGATGCCGGGGTGAGCTCTGACTAAGAGGCAGGGGTGAATGAGACAAGGAGTGTTGGGGGAGGGGCTTTCCCCAGAAGTTCTAGAAACAACTGGAGGGAGGGAAAGGGGACCCTGTACCTGCTTGGATGCTCTTGATCCTGACCTACCTCTTTACCCTCTACCGTCCTTACTGCACCAAGGAAGGGAGCCATGGAATGGCACCAGGGTCCTTGGCCACACAGCCTTGGTAGGTCACTTGTCATCACTGAGCCACGTCTGGAACATGGTGACACATTTGCCTTTCCTTCCAGCTAACTCTCAGGAGAGTGTGAAGAATAGGCTATATGCATTTTAAAGCTTTAGGTGTTTTAAGATGACATAATGTGAACTGTGTGAGGAGTGACACAACCCTTTAGAATTATGAGAGTGCTCTAAGGATCAGATCAGAGAGAGGCTAATGATGGCTGGGTGTGTGCGCATGTGGGGGAGGGGGAGTGCAGATGTGGCAACACGGTCACAATTGCGGTAAAGACTGAGAGCTGTTTATGCTGTCCTGACAATTTTTCTGTAAGTCGGAAATTATTTCAGAATAAGTTATTTGCTCATTTTTTTTTTTTTTTTTTTTTGAGACAGAGTCTCACTTTGTTGTCCAGGCTAGAGTGAGTGCCGTGGCGTCAGCCTAGCTCACAGCAACCTCAAACTCCTGGGCTTGAGTGATCCTCCTGCCTCAGCCTCCCGAGTAGCTGGGACTACAGGCATGCGCCACCATGCCCGGCTAATTTTTTATATATATATCAGTTGGCCAATTAATTTCTTTCTATTTATAGTAGAGACGGGGTCTCGCTCTTGCTCAGGCTGGTTTTGAACTCCTGACCTTGAGCAATCCGCCCGCCTCGGCCTCCCAAGAGCTAGGATTATAGGCGTGAGCCACAGCGCCCGGCCTATTTGCTCATTTTTTTAAACTTGTATTAGTTTCGGTTAAGAACAATATTTCCTTTAGGTATAAAATGTGGACAAGCCCTCAAGTGACGGGGTGGCCTACCTGGGGGCATCGAGGAAGACGTCCCAGTGTCCATGCCAGAGGAAAAACTCCAAGGCAAGACAGAACCATTTTAATGTTAGTATAATTTTTTACTTTTTCTTTTTTGAGCTCACCTCAAAATTATACACTAAAGGGGCCACTGAGATAAATTTGATTCTGAGAGTGCTCAGACAAGGAATGGGGTTCTGCTGGCCCAACAGCAGGAGGGCTGGGCGAAGACTGGTGTGACATCTGTGAGGTTACTGCACATGCGGATCACTGGGGCTCTTGACAAAATGCAGGTTCTCAGGCCGCGGGGTGGAGCCTGAGGGTCTGCATTTCCAAGAACTCCCAGGTGGTGGGGCTGGTTCTAGTCGGGGTGCCTGCACGGGTGGGGTAGGAATCAGTTTTGAAGGCAGCTCCAGGGCCCACAGCTGGAGAAAAACAGGAGCGCAGAGACAAGAACTATCCAGATGGTTCCTGCTTCCTCCTCCAGAGAGGTCCACCGATGGTCATTTTTGACACTTTTCACCTTTAAATTAGTTTTATCTTTTGTAAGTCATTTATCACTCACTTAGGAAACATTACAGTTCACACTTTAAGAATCTTCTGATCCTTTATTTACTAGGACCTCATTTCATCCTCGCAATAAACCTACTGGCAGAGGTGCTGTGAGTGATTTGCACTTTTGGATGACGGGATGTGAACCAAAGAGGTAAGACATGCTCCTCGAGGATGCGCAGGTTCTAAGCGACAGAGCTTGGCCTTCATCACAATAATGTTGCCTCTTAAGAATTCTTAACCTGGATTGTTCTTGAAATTAGGCTATAATGTAGTCCAGCTGCCAAGCTCTCAGCATTGAGCCAGGTATTTCACATCCTGTGTACTCCTTCCAACGACCCTACAAGGCAGCGTGGCAGCCAGCCTCCAAAGTGACCCCACTTCCTGGTAGGGATGCGGTCTACGTGGCGGCCTCCTGCACTGGACGTGCCCGACCCAGGTAACCGATATGGCGGTGCGGGGATGACTGTGTGACTGCCAAGGCACTAGGCCCTATAAGATAGTGTGCTTCTTCCTCGCTCTCTCAGCTCGATCACTCCGAAGAAGCCAGCTGTCCTACCTCAAGGACCCTCCAGCTGCCAGCAGCACGGGGTGCCCCGCCTTGGGAGCAGGCTCCTGCAGCCCTAGTTGTGTTAAGTGCAACCTTGAGAGACGCCAGCTAAGCTGTTTGAACTCCCAACCCCGTAGGAACCGTGTGGGATAAAACAATGTGTATTGTGGCTTTGGGACTAACTTGTTATGCAGCAATAGATATAGAAGTTGGAGTATTGCACCCATTTTCAAGAGGACTGGGCCAAGGTCATGCAGTGGTGCAGCCAGAACGGCAGTGTAGACGTGTGGATGTGGAGTCCAGCTCTGACCCTGCCCCCGTGCACCCACCTTGTTGGCAGTGTTCCCCGCTAAAGCCGGGCTGGCACAGGCAGTAGGGCTCCCCTTGGTCTGAGGTGTGACACTGGCCATGGTGACACTTGAAGGCTGAGCAGGCGTTGGCGGAGTCATTCTTGTGGTCACACGAGGCCCCTCCATAGCCCTCGGCACACTTGCACGTGTACGAGGTCCCGGTTGCCACACATTTTCCGTGGTTGCAGCTGGGGGAAGGGAACCAGATCAGTTAGTGCCACTGGAGGCTTCTTCTCTCCACCCCAGCTGGGGACCCAGAGCTGTGGGGCCTTGTGCTGAGTGTAGCCAATAGGCCACCTCCCACTCTGTCCTCTGCTAGCCCAGTGGCTGAGCGTCTGTCTTTTCTTAAATACCCTGTCCCAGGGACCAAGGAGCTGGAAGCTGGTGAGCATCACCCAGTGCCAGCTGTGACCACAACAGCGGCTGGCTTCCTGTCACACACACCAGAACCCAAGTGGCCAAGTGCATGTCACCTCTTGGAAGAATCTAAGCATGCGCTCACTGTTTAATTTAGTAGAGCAATGCAAACACCACTACCAGCAGGTACCACTTGCTATGTGCCAGGCACTGTTAAGTGCTTTACACCTAATGACACTGTTAATTTCCATAACAACCCCTCCTCTGCTGCTTCTATGCAGGAGATAGTCTTATCTACATCTCACTGATACGAAAACTGATGGCAATGCTTATATTCTTAATCATGATGTATTCTTGCTTCTATGGGGGTGATAAAGCCGGATTCATATTAATTATAGTCACACACACATGCTGAAGAGCAGCCCTTTATATTAATAACTGGCTCCCATTCCTGATGCAAAATATCAATTCCCAACTTGTTCAGCCAACTAGATCTTGGCTCCAGTGTCACTTTCGGCTGAGTCAGAGCTCTTAACGCTGGGAATACTGGATCTCTACAGTTAGCATGCAGCCTGGCCTATCGCAGACCCTCAATAAATATTTGTTGAATGAATAGTTGATTAAACTATCGAGTCTGGTTTGGCTGTGTGTAGTCACGTTGGGGCTGAAAGCCACCCTTGTACTTGTCAAGGTGAGTGCCGCCCAAAGGGGCACCTTTCCCTAATTCCCACAGGCGCAGTGTGGCAGCTCACGGTGGCTCCGGACAGGGTGTAGAGCAGGGGTGGGGAACCTTAAGGCCACATGTAGCCTTCTGGGCCCTTGAGTGTGAATTTTGCAGAACACATCCTTTCATTGTGGGTGGGGACAGGACAGGTGTTTTGATGCCTCTGCGTGGCCCCGCTGCTCGGTGTCGCTCATCCTCTGGAGCTTTTAAGCGGTGGCACTCACACAGAGCCTAGCTGCAGCCTGACCCCAATTCCTGCGGCATCTGCCAGCGCCCACCGCTCAGCCGAGCTGGGAGCCCCAGGGACACTGACCTGTGGCCGAGGCAGGGGTCCCGAACCTCCTGGTCACACAGTGGGCCGGTCCAGCCGGGGTGGCACTCACACACCACGCTGTCCTTCTCCACGGAGCGGCACAGGCCGTGCTTGCACACGGTGCAGGACTTGCAGCCCGGCGAGACGCCCAGGGACTGCGGCGGGAGGGCCTTGAAGTCCTGCAGCTCGTTGTTGATGCGCACCTCGTGGATGCAGCCGTGGAAGCCGCCCAGCGGCCGGTCCGCGCCCTGGCGCAGGGCGGAGAGGCCCGTGGAGGTGGGGATGCCTGCGGGAGGGGAGCAGGGACAGCGGCCTAAGCACCCTTCACCCGCGGTCCTGTCCTCAGAGCGAGAACGTGCTCTGCGCAGATTCACCCGCGTGCTCAGAGCGCCGGGCCTCTGCTGGTCAAACCAAGACATGCATTCCCCGGTCCCACATCGAGTGTCTTTTAGAAAACTTGAATTCATTGCCAACATTTAAATATAGAAAATATCCCATAAAAATTTGTATTTTGGGCTTTCCTAGAAAAAAATGTGACCATCTTGTCACCTACTGCCACATGGCCCCCTGGGCTGAAGGGGAGAGGACCAACCCCCCCTTAGGCAGAGAGGGGTGTTGCGCAGAATTACCCCGTCCCCACCAAGCCCCCTGCCCTTTGATCCAGGCCTCACGAGAGAGCCCGGGGCAGGTGAGCTGGAGTTTGGGAGAGAAGATGAGGTTTGAGGGAGTGCCTGATCACGGGAACTTCGGGGTTCAAGGTGGTTGGACCACTTTGCAGCTTTATGTGCTATGGACCCCTCTTCTCTGTGTCTTTGGGGGACCACTGGGAAAAGCCTACTTTGCTTTTCCATGACGTCTGATTCCTGTTTCCCTTCCACACCTCTCCCTGCCCAACGCTGCAGTCGGGACCAGGGACCAGCCTGGGCACTGGAAGCAGAGGGCCCAGTTTTGTTCTGGCTACAAGTGGGACAGGTGAAGGGAGGAGCAGGAGCCCTCCTCTGGGGAGAGGCTGTGCCCTTCCGGGACTGCTCTGGGCCAGATGCAGCCTTGGGTGCCCGGCATCTGAACCACTGCAGCCCTCTGGACAGGGACTCTTGGGTGGAAGTTTCAGGAATCTACTGAACACAAAGTTCTGGTGGCTTTTTTTTTTTTTTTTTTTTTTTTTTTTTTAAAACACATGACCCTTGAGAACTATTGGCCCAGGGGCTGCATTTCAGGCCTGGACTCCGCCAAACTGGTGGCCACTTCCCTTTTTGACCTTGACCTTAATCTCAAACTTGCTCCTCTGCCATTCATCGCAGTGGCCAAGGAGGTGGAAGAGCAGAGGTAATATGACCTGAAGCTGGCAGACTTCAGCAGAGCTTGGACCTGCTTCCATAGTCCCCCTCCCCTCTTCTCCCCACTCCCTATTCCATCTTCACCTCCCCCCGACCTCCACAAGTTCCCAGGAGTCCCACTCTGTCTCCTTTCCAAGCATCTGTCCAAAGTTGTCATCTTTTCCCCATGGCTAATACCTATTCATACTTTAGGTTGTCACTTCCTCCAGGAAGTCTTCCTTGATTGGCTTTGATAGTGGGTGCTGAGAAGAGGGCAAGGGAATCCCTGGCAGTGGACCTGGGGGTGGCAGGGGAGGAGAACATTACCTCCAAGGTAGAGGGGGCTGTTGATGCCCACTGCTGGCTGCTTCTGGAGCTTCCCCAGGCTCTTGGGCACACCTTTGTCCACCACCAGGTTCAGGGTCTGGTTTAACATCACCAGCTCCACGCTGTGAAACTGCCCATCGTTCACCGTCTCCACGCTGGGCAGGAGAGAAAAAGGGAGAGCCAGAAAGCTCATTTGGGGCCTTCTGTGGCCGGGCACTGGGCCTGAATTTGACCTGCATTACTTGCATTTTGCTTCACTTTTTATTTGGAAATAACACATAACTGCAAAATAACAGTATGGAAAATACTTGTCACCCAGATTCTACCGTTATTACCCCCATTTGCTTTAGGATTTATCTCTCTCCATTATATACACGCACTATACGTATACATATGCATATACATACACATGATTTTTCTGAACCACTTAAAGGTAAGTTACATCATAACACTTTATCCTTAGATACCTCCATGTGTGTTTCCCAGGGATGGGGACACTCTCTTACACAGGCACAGCTGTTACCAACTTTGGTAAATTAACATTGATATTATACTTGTATCTGGTCTATCATCTGTATTCTAATTTTTCAGTGGACCCAATAATGTCGTTTACGGCATTTATTTCCTGCCAGTACAAGATCCAGCCTAGCGTCAGGCATGGCGTTTGGTTATCATTATTTGCATTCTAGTCTATCATTCCACACAGCTCGGCAAACTCCATCCTCAGCCCACTTCCTCGGTTTCCGCTTGGCCTGCACACCACCTGGACCATTATTTACTCCACATTTTTTTCATTTGCCCATTTCACCCTTAAGCATCAGTCAAACTATAAGCTTTGCAATGTTCTAATAAACAAAAAATGTTTTGATGTGATTTTTATATTTTCCAGTATATAGGAAATCAATTTTTTCATAGTTAAAATTTCAATGGTTTGTCATATCTAAATTCCTCCCACGTGCCACCAGTGGTGTGCATACCACATTTGGGGAAATAATGGCTTGTCACACTCCTGCAAGGTGGATTTGTTATCCCCACTACAGACATGGGGAAACAGAGGCTCAGGGAGGTTAAGCAATTTGCCCAAAGCCCAGCAGTTAATAAGGGGTGGAGCGGAGGGACTGGAACTGAGCGCCAGGTTTCCTAATGTGAAAATCTGAAATGCTCCACAATCCCAAACTTTTGGAGCACCAATATGCTGCTCTAAGGAAATGCTCACTGGAACATTTTTCCAATTAGGGATGCTGGACTGGCATGTACAATGCAAATATTCCAAAATCCACAATCTGAAACACTTCTGGTCCCATGCCTTTGGATAAAGGCTGCTCAACCTATATAGGTCTTTTCTGCAGGCTGCCCCTGGCAGTCCCAGCTGCCACATGCTGAGGGCTTAGGCGGGCCAGGCACTAAATGGCTCGCTAATTTGAGCCTCATAGTCATTCTGTGAAGTAGGTGCCAGATAGCTCATTTCACAGATAAAGATACTGAGGCCTAGAGAGGTTGAGTGATTTGTCTGAGGTCACCCAGCTGATACTAGCCAGAGACAGACTTTGTAGGCAAAACTTTTGACTCCAAAGTCCTGCTCTTTCCGGTTCTCTAGCCCTGGCAGGGCTGGGAGGAAACTGGTGAGAGATGACAGGAGTTTGGGGATGTGACACCTCCTCCTTCCCTGAAGAAAGGGGGTCTCTGAGGAGTAGGCAGAGCTCGGTCTCATCTGTTCAGGCGTGGGTGGTAGATACAGGGGGGCTCCCTCTCTCCCTGGTCATTTCCGTTGGCTCCAACAAGAGGGTCCCAGCAGGGAGGGGGCACTGACTATCCAGGCAGGCAGGGACAGTTGCAGTGACTCATTCAAATTTAGAAATTTCAGCAGCCAAAAAAGAAATGCTTAGGAGAAGACAGGCTAAGTTGGGGTACAGTGGGGAAAGGGTGAGACCATGGCCAATCACAAGAACAGAACCCCCTGTTCTCAGTTTCCTCATCTGGGAAAGGGGCAGAATAACCTCACAGAACTATCATGATGTCAAATCATGAGTGTGCTTTGCAGCCAGGGGTGGGACACCTGTCTGTAGTCCCAGCTACTTGCAAGGCTCAGGTGGGAGGATTGCTTGAGCCCACGTGTTTGAGTCCAACCCAGGCGACATAGCAAGACCTCCTGTCTCTATTAAAAAAAAAAAGTTCTTTGTATGCTACATTACTGGGAAAATGTGAGCAGTTATTATTACTAGTGTTGTTGATATTAACATTGTAACATAGAACCTGTCATTGCCCCTAATGCTGATCCCTGGGAGAAAGTGACGGCAGAGGACGACACGGAGGACACATTCAAATCTGTCAGGAAATCTCTCCTCCCACATCTATCCAACCTCCCACCTGTCTCTCCGTCCACCATCCATCCATTCACCCATCTATCCACCTACTCTCTTCCCTATCCATCCAGCATCTATCTATCCATCCATCCCCCCCGCCCCCAATGCACCACGTGTGCTCTGGGCCACATTGTCCTAGGTGCTGGGAATCAGGGGCAAACAGGACAGATAGGGTCCCGCACTCACAGAGCTCATGCTCCACTTTCCTTAGCTTTTCCTCTAAGTCAAATGACCAACTTATCCTTATCAGTGTAAGGTTTGGCCAAGAAATACGGTAGTCCGGGTGCAGTGGCGGGTAGGAGCAGCCATTGGGGGATCTGGTTTTGCATGATGGGGAGCTAGTAAGCCCTCTGAAGACAGAGCTGCTTTTTTTTTTTGGAGATAGGGTCTCGCTCTGTTGCTCAGACACAAGGGCAGTGGCATGATCATAGCTCACAGCAACTTCAAATTCCAGGCTCAAGCAATCCCGCCTCAGCCTCCTAAGTGGCTGGGACTGTAGGCACACACCACCATGCCCCGCTAATTTTTCCTTTTTTTTTGTAGAGACAGCATATTGCTATGTTGCTCAGGCTGGTCTCAAACTCCTGACCTCAAGCGATCCTCCTGTCTCAGACCCCCAAAGTGCTGGTATTACACGTATGAGCCACTGCACCCCACCCTGTTTTCATTTCAGAACCCTGCAGCTGCTCCATTCCCTGAGCTGAGGACAAGGCAGAGGCTGTGATCCCAAAGATGCAGACGTGGGGGAAAGCAGGTGGGGGGAGAGGGCAGGTGTGCAGAGACCATAAACTTGTGACTTTGAGCCCTCACACAGATTTCTAACCACACATGCAAAAATATGCAGATACATCCCCAAACCATCCTGTAAACCGAGGCTGTCTGCATGCAAATGAGCTCCCCAGCCCTGAGGTGTGTAAACAGATGACAGGCAGCCATCTGTCAGAAAGGGAGCTGTCAAGAGGCTGCAGCTCAGGGTGGTGGTCTTGGCATTCCCAGCCCACATTAAGATTCAGGCAGCTGGGGCAGCCGCTTTCCCATGATAGACACACAGACACGGTGGGCACAATGCCACTGCTCCTTCCTGGCGGCTGGCTCCAGGCCCATTTCCTTCTCCCCTCCCTGCTATCCCCTGGCCAGCCCAGGCCCTGCCGCATGGCCTCCAAGGGCTCCTGGCCTGGGGACAGCAGTTTGGCAGGAGCAGAGAGGACTGTGTGGTCACTGGCTCCTGCCCCAGACAGTGCTGGACTCTGCAGTGCCCTGGCGCCTGGCTCCATGAAACGCCTCGCCTGGTGCCCACCTGGGAAAGTCCTAGGCAGGCCTGTTCCTCTAGGCGTAATCCTCGGCCAGTTCTTGCTGGGTGCAGGGGAGAAATCTGGTACCAATCATATTGGAGGTTGGGGGTGAGCAGCATGGAAGGTTTTTTTTTTAAACCACTATCCCTAAATCAGAATGGCTTTATTTCCACTTGCCCCCCCACCATTTAAAAAAAAATCTGGGTCTTTGAAGTAAAATATCAATGTGAAAATGGCCCTGCTGCTATAAAAAAAAGGGGGGGGGGAATTGAAAAACAGAATAACATGCTGTTCACTCTAAAAGAAATGTTCATACTGTGGTCCCCAGCCCCAGTACTTAGTCTCCTGGGAGATATTTAGGGATTTCAGAGGAGAGAAGGGGGCTCCGAGAGTCCTCCTCGTTAGCCATCGGGTCAGACTGAACCAGCACCAAGTAGGGGGAGGAGAGTGTTGTGGGTGACAGAGTGGGGCTGGACTCCTCCTGCCTGGGACTGGGGTGACTGCAGGCATTGGCCAGAGTGGCCCACGGCCCAATATTCTCTTTTGCTTTTATTAATAGTGGTGGACATGTGTTAGTAGGGGCCAGGCATGGGCTACTCTATGCTAAGCATTCTCTAATTTAACTCTAACAACCCCCAGGTGGGAGGCACAATTTTTTTCCTTCATTTTAGAAATAAGAGACATGGGGCTTGGAGCAGTGGCCCTCAAACTACAGCCCGAGGGCCACATGAGGCCCGCCAAGGACATTTATCGGCCTGCTGAGTGTTTTTGCCACCGCTGCCTGTCCTACTTAGCAGCCGACTCGTCTGGGGTCCACAGTGCACATGTGTGGAGTGTGCACTGCACTCTCCAACAGCCCTCCAACGGTCTGAGGGACAGTGAACTGGCCCCCTGTTTAAAAAGTTTGAGGACCCCTGGCTTGGAGGCTTAACATGCTTGGCCCAAAGTCTTAAAGTGGAAGTGGAGACAGGACTTAAGTCCACGTCTCCTGAGCCATGGGACCCTATGCAACAGTGGGAGGAAGGGAATTGCGGGGGTGGTCATTCCTCCAGGTGTGGATGGCACTCACCTGGCTGCTGCATGGGGACCACTAGGTGGCGACAGAGCCTCGCTCGCAAACCCCACTGCAGCAACCCGCCTCCTGCAGCGCGTGGTGGAGTGGCCACGCCCCCTCCTGCCCCGCCCTTCACGCCCCAGGGCCAGCGCGGTGGGAGAGCCGGTTTTGGCCGAAGCCTGATTTGGATTTAAATCCCAGCTCTGCCACCTCCTGGGCTTCTAGCATCAGGCTTCTCATCCCTAAAATAGGAGTGAGGACACTTCCTGGGGCTGGTGTTGAGGATCAAATGAGACAACGACCTTGGCAGTGGAGAGGACTGGGGCCATTAAGACTCAGGGAGCATGCACTTGCTAAACAGAGCTCCCGCGTGGTGTTTGAAAACGGCCAACCTTGCAAAACTGAGATATTTCACATAGAAAGCCTGACTTTCCAGCTTCTCTTGATAATCTGCCTTCCCTGACCTCTGCTGGGGCGAGGTCAGCTGCCCCTTCGGGCGGGGCCTGTGCCCACCAGCTACCGCAGTCCCCACCACTCCCTATCGGCCCCAGCCCACTTCCCCACCTCTGTTACCTGCTTGGCCGCTTGGCCTTGCTGGCAGGTGAGTTTGGCCTTCTGACAAACCTCGGTGCCAAGACACAGTGAAGTCTGTCCCTATTCTAGGACAGGGAGGGCTCAGGTGGGCTACTGTGTGTATCTGCCCCGGGGACTGGAATGGAATCCTGAAGTGCCCCGAGACCAGCTGTGACTGCGGCTGGGCAGATGAATAAAATCGGGCACCGACAGGAGGGAGGCCACAGAGTCCAGCTGCGAATCTCTGCTGGGGACCTGGCCTGCTCATCCGCACACTGGGGGCTGGTCAGTGGCCTCAGTGGGCAGGAGGCTGCAGGCTGCCAGCCCCCCCCCCCATCAAATCGGCTTTGGTTTGGCCCCCTGGCTCTGGCCCTGAGGCCGAGGTGGCCCTCCTCGGTGGCCAGAAGTCACCACAGTGGCGCTGAGATCTCATGTTTTTGGTGGGAATGGCCTCCTGACCCCGGGGCTGCTGGTCAGCTCAGCCCCTGCCATCTGTTAGGCCTCCCAGCCCAGCGCCCTCTGTGCATACTGAGGGGGCTGCCTCAGTGCTCAGCCTGTCGAAACACTCCCTCACCAGAGGTCCAGCCTCAGCTCAAGCATTGCCTCCTCTTCCAGGAAGCCTTCCCTGGTCCTCTAAGCAAAATACCTGCTCCACGGTCAGTGCACCCACAGCGTGCTCCAGTGAGAACTACTTATTCTGCTGTGTAACCGCTGCTTGTTGTATGTGGCACTGTGTTTTACTCCGTGTCCCTGCACCTAGCCCAGGGCCTGGCCCAAACGCGGAGCGCGACAGACGTCCGGCGAGTGAGCGTGAGAGTGGGCTACTGGGGCGGGAACGGGCCGCCTCAGGGGGAAGTGTTTTTGGAAGCAAAACCATTTTTTTTTTTTTTTTTTTTTTTGAGACAGAGTCTCGCTTTGTTGCCCAGGCTAGAGTGAGTGCCATGGCGTCAGCCTAGCTCACAGCAACCTCAAACTCCTGGGCTCGAGTGATCCTTCTGCCTCAGCCTCCCGAGTAGCTGGGACTACAGGCATGCGCCACCATGCCCGGCTAATTTTTTTTATATATATCAGTTGGCCAATTAATTTCTTTCTGTTTATAGTAGAGACGGGGTCTCGCTCTTGCTCAGGCTGGTTTTGAACTCCTGACCTTGAGCAATCCGCCCGCCTCGGCCTCCCAAGAGCTAGGATTACAGGCGTGAGCCACAGCGCCCGGCCTCAAAACCATTTTTAACATGGGACTTCTGGAGACTTTGGGCTGAATGAAGGGCACGAAAGATCTGTCGCAGGCTCAGCACGAGGACGCAGCCAGGACTGCCAGGGCGTCCCTCATTTGGTCCCCCACTAAGGCAGAGCCGGGCGTCTCCCCAGGGCCACCTGCTACCTCTCTGACCCCCTCACAGGAGCTCAGGACAGCGCCGTGCTCCACCACTGCTGCCACCAGCATCCGCCCTTTACCACGCCGCCACCCCTGCCTGGCAGCTAGAGTCAGTGCAGGGGTCCCCTCCACCCAGGACAGGGCCTGGCTCCTTCCGGAAGCCTGGCTTTCCCCTTCTGACCTCCACGTGTCCACCTAAGGGCTCAATCTGTCAAGCACTTCCCCTCAAGAGTTATTTCAGTCCTGAACGACAGCCCTAGGAGGTACATCCTGCTTTGGCCCACAGTACACAGGGGGGGAAACTGAGGCACAAAGAGGGTGAGTAACTTGTTCAGACCTGGATCTGCGAGACGTGGCCCAGGACCTCTGGCTCCAGGATCACTGAGGTTAGGAGGCCCAGAGTCCCCGAGCGCGGGGGCTTGGGGGTGAGCCCCTTCTCCTGGTGCCCGCTGTGCCCAACTGTCCCGCCCCGCTGGCCTTTTCTCTGCACACCCGCCACCAAGAGCCTCTTCTGCTCTGGTCAACGCCCTTCTCTGTACCTTGTCTCGTCCTAGCTACTCTCTCAGCATGCGTCTGAAAACGTGCATTTCTACCATGTTCCCAGGTGATGCCAGCGCTGCCGCCTCAGGGATTACACTTTGAGAACCACTGGCTGTAATCGGTGGTTTCAGACTGGGCTTTCTGTAGGAGTTTCAGGGGCCTTGAAGACAGTCTGTGTGGAGCAGGCGACTTTGCCTCAGTTTTGGGGCAGTTTTGCTACTGTGTATTTGACATTCTTAAGTTCAATATAAAATGTTGATGGAATAAAAGATTGAGGTAATTAGGAAAAAAGGGCCTGAACATTGCAGCTCTTCAGCAGTCCCCATGAACCGAGCTCTTGCTTCCAAAGGGGACAGTGTGGCCTCTCTCTCGTTCTGTGGCTTCCCCAAGTTTAGCTCTCCTTGCACTGATGGTTTTACGTGATTTTAGGGGTGACGCAGAGAGACGTTTCTAACTTACTCATAATTAAATTATTTTCATAGTTATTATTTTACTGAGAATTGGGGGAAATCATCTATCTAACTAGCTTTTCTGCCATTCCCCTGATGGCATTACTTGAGAGGAGGCTAAATTCAAACGCGAGCAGTTGGAAGCCGGCGCACGGTGGCGTAGGAAGTAACGGCTGCGCACAGTTCAGGGCGGCTCTTGGAAAGGCTGAAGTTTGGGAAGAGCTGCCCTTGATAGCAGTTTGAAAGTCACTTAAGGAGTATCCTGCTCCCTTAGTGCCCCCCGATCTCCTCCCCTCGAGTCGCATGCTAATCGTCCCCTGTTGTCTTTCTTAAACTAATAAAAGATTAGGGTGACATTTTGAAAAGGGCATCTCATTAAGCAGCGCGTCCCCCCAGCTCCACCGCGGTAGCCAGCTGGCCATTTGTCTTGTGCTGATGAGGCGTCAGCTCCCTACCCCCAGCCCGGAGCCCGCCTTCCTCTCCTGCCTCTTCCTCCAACACGCCTGCGCCCCTCCATGCTCTGTGTAAGGAGGACATGTGTGTGTGTGGGGGGGTGGGGGGCTTCTAGAAGAGCCCGCAGAGTCACCCCGGCGTCTCTGGCAGGGCCAGAGGCAGGAAGGTGCGGAGGCGCAGGTGACAGGTGGCGGGTCCTTACCTGTACACCGTGGTAGGAGGGGAGCTCAGGCTGTCGTAGACCAGCCTCACGTGGCCCTGGTACAGCTCCAGCGCCAAGGGGTCGTTGTCTCCCTTGTAGAGCAGGATGCCGTTGTCCTTGTCGGTGGCCACCTGGGGAGAGCGGCCAGGACGCGTGTGTGAGGGGTTACCCGAGGCCAGATGTCCCTGACGCCCCTCACAGAGCGCTCTCCCAGGTGGCGGCTGCTGAACCTGTGCTGGGTCTGAATTCGTGTCCCTCTTCCCTCCTCCACCCCAGAGGGCAAGGCCGAGACTCACAGGTGAGCAAACCGCTTCAGCACGTACTCACTGAGCCCCTTCCTACAGACCGCTGAGTTCATACATTTATGTACGTCAGGAGGCCCACGCTCTCATCTGCCCTGTCCCACTGGGGCACAGTGTGATCCTGCCCAGGTCCCTGCTCTGGGGCCTCGGTCTCTCTGCATACAGCATAATGGTTATCAAGACAGTGCTAGCAATCACCATCTAACTCAATGTGTACGATGAAGCAGGCACTGTTCTAACAGTCATCTGGGGGATTTTTAAAAATACTGCTGCCTGGACTTCACCCCAGACCAAGTACACACGGCTCTCTCAGGGCTGGGGCGCAGGCAATGATGGTTTAATGGTTTAGAAAGTTCTCCAGGTGATTCTAAAGCACTGCCAAGGCCGAGAGTCACTGGTTTCAGCAGGTGCTACCCTGAAGGCACTCGCCTGCCAGCCACCTGGCTGCAGGGATGGGATTCTCGGATTGGTCCCTGGGCACGTCCGGCCTGAGGAACGGGCCGTGGAGCAGGTGGGTCTGATGGGACATCTGGGTGTCGGGGCACTGGGTGCTACCCTGGCTAGCTGGGACCCAATAATCAGGTCGCTGGGTGGCTGGGACTGAGGGAGGAAGGCAGGAGGGGACGATGGCAACAGAGCTTCCCTCTTGTTTGTGCCTGGGTCAACCCTCACTGCAGGGGCCTGTCCACTGGGCTGTGGGTGCCACAAGCTGAAGCAGTTTGAACTTTTTGTGCATTTCTGTAGCCCCAGTGCCTAGAAGACTGCCTGGCGCGTATAAGTGCTCCATAGATCTTGGTTGAATGAGTATTTTCTCCATAAGCTCCAGGTTAAACCTGGGTAAATGTGGCCACAACCCAAAGAAGGGCCAAGCCCCAGTTGGTGCCCGACCCAAGGGCAGGGACCACGAGCTGGCCCACACCCTCTAGTGGTGTTTGGGGCTCCCCCTCCCCAGCACATCCACTGGCAGGTGCCTGTTCTTTCTCCATCATACACACTCTCTGCCCATCTCCTCACCCCCTAGAACAGCATTTGGGTTGCCCAGAAATGCAGTTTGGAATGAACATGTTCAGGCACACAGGAAGAAGTTAGAAAAGAACTTGGTTTATACTAAATGATTTCCTATTCCCAGAAAATGTTCTGCTTGCTTCTATCTCTGGGCTTTTGCACATGCCGATTTCTCAGGCTTGACAGCCCCCTGCTTCTGCTCTTCTCCCTGTCCCCTCAGTCCTGCATGCTTCTGCCCTTCACCAGGCAAGCTCCTGCTCATCCTTCAGGTCTCAGCTTAGTCATCACTGCCTCTGGGGAGCCTTCCCTGACTCCTCCCAGCAGGCCGGGGTCACAGCCCCTCCTATGTGCTCCCACAGCACCCAGGGCTGTCACTGTCCCCTTCCTTGCCATTCTGCCCTGGACAAGGGGCTTCATCTGTCTTGTCTACCATTGAGTCTTCATTGCCCAGCACAGTGTCTGGCATATAGTAGTTGAATGAATATTTTCTAGAGGAATGAGTGAGTGAGGCTGGAAGTGGGGGCTGCTGTTTGCAGCGAGAGCTGTTTAGGAGTTATCTATAGAACTTTCCAGATAGAGCCCCTCCAGATGCCCTCAAGCTCAGTGTTGTCCTCGGTGACACTTTCTGGGAAGAGCAGGACTGCTAAAACCTGGGGCATCGCAGCTATTCTCTGGACAGTCAGAGCTTCGGGGCACATTGAGGTCCTTCCAAGGACGGGGGGCGGGGGGCGCACCTGCAGGGAGATGTTGGCCTGGGGCCGGACCTTGGCGGAGGCCAGTTCCACGTAGGAGTCCTTGCCCACGAAGTTGACGGTGATGAGCTTCTCGCACCTGGGGCCGGCGAAGCCCGGGGGGCAGCGGCAGGTGGGCTCCTGCTGTACCACGATGCACTGGGCCCCGTTCTGGCACTCGTACTGGTCGCAGGGGCTGGTCTGGAGCAGGACCATGGGCGGGGGGTGCTCGCAGAAGAGCCCGCTGGAAGGAGGGAGAAGAACGGGGGAGGGAGGACGGGAGAACAGCCAAGAGGAGTCACAGTTATTCAGGCCCAAGAACCTGTAGCAGAGTGGGGAGTGACATGGGGACTGGAACCAGCTCCAGGGTCCCGCTCAGCCCCGACACTACCTGGGGTAAGTCCTTTTCCTTCTCTAAGTCCCCATCTTCCCGTTTTTAAAATAATGGAGTTGGGCCAGGCACAGTCGAGCACCTGTAGTTACTCAGGAGGATTGCTTGAGCCTAGGTTTTTTTTTTTTGCAGTTTCACACAAGTAACTTTTTATCATAAAACGAAGCAGGTCTGTCTTTGTGAGTGGAGAGAGACAGACTGACTCCCTGACTTACAAACTGACTGACTCTTTCTCTGAGCCCAGGGGTTTGAGTTCAGCCTGGGCAACACAGTGAGACTCCGTCTTTAAGAAAAAAAATAAATAAAAATAAAATAACAGAGCTGTACAGGTCTCCAAATTTCAGTGTCATTGGAATTGCCTAGGGTGACTTTGTTAGAAGTGCAGATTTCCATGCAGGGACAGGTGAGTGGATGTCACATACCTATCCATTGGAACATGGGGCAGCCTTAAAAAGGCAAGAAATTGTGATACATGCTCCAACACGGGTGAACCTTGAGAACATTATGCTAAGTGAAATAAGCCAGGCACAAAGCAGAATCAAATGCTGTATGATTCTACTTGCAGGAGGCACCTAGAATAGTCAAAATTATAACGATGGAAAGCAGAATAGAGTTTACCAGTGGCTGCAGGGAGGCAATGGGGAGCTCCTGTTTAATGGGTACAGAATTTCAGTTTTGCAAGATGCAAAAGCTTTGGAGATAGAGGGTTGCATAATACTGCAAATGTACTTAATATTATGGAACTATAGCCTTAAAAAATTGTGGAGATAGTAAATTTTATGTTGCATGTATTTTATCACAATTTTATAAAAGGGCAAACTCCCAGCCCCTGCTTGCCATCCCTCAATTTTAATTCAGTAGCTCTGGAACAGGGCTCAGGTGTTTGTATTTTCACAACCCTCTGATGTAGACGGTTTCAATCGGGCTTTGAGAAACACTGGTCTTGAGAACTCCAACTTCCTTCCAGGCACGTCTTTTTTTTTTTTTTTTTGAGACAGAGTCTCGCTTTGTTGCCCAGGCTAGAGTGAGTGCCGTGGCATCAGCCTAGCTCACAGCAACCTCAAACTCCTAGGCTCAAGTGATCCTCCTGTCTCAGCCTCCCAAGTAGCTGGGACTACAGGCATGCACCTCCATGCCCGGCTAATTTTTTCTATATATATTAGTTAGCCAATTGATTTCTTTCTATTTATAGTAGAGACGGGGTCTCAACTCTTGCTCAGGCTGGTTTCGAACTCCTGATCTCGAGCAATCTGCCTGCCTCGGCCTCCCAGAGTGCTAGGATTACAGGCGTGAGCCACCGCGCCCGGCCAGGCACGTCTTGCATTGACACTGTCCAGTGAGTACTGGTGTACCCAGAACTGTCCCCAGTCTGAATCCTCCTCGAAGCGGATTCCTGCTTCCCTCCAATTCCCCCTGCCCTCCCCTTCCGGCCCGAGTGGGGCTAGGGCTGAACGCAGGCCCCCTCGTCACACGCCCTGCAGACAGCTCCCGAATCCTGGCCAGCGCCTGCCGCCTCCCCTGCCTCTGGCTTCACTGATTCCAGAGGTTGACCCAGATCGTCCCGCTCACCCCCGTCTCTCTGCCACCAGGGCAGCATAATGTTCGTGTCCTCTAGCCTAGAAAGGAGCCACGTGGCCGTCCCCACCCTGCAAGCTGGGCTTCAAGGTGGTGGCATCTTCCATTAGGTGGCATCACGCCCAGGCTTGACACCACGTGAGCTGGAACCTAAGCCCAACTTCCATGTGGAGTTGCCCCAGGTAGCTCCTTTGCCCAGGTACACAATGGGCTTAACGACATCTGCTCTGCAGCGTCAGGGTTGAACAAGAGCAAGGGGAATGTAGGTGTCGCCATGATCAGGGATAGGGGCGCTTGGGCCTGGCTCTCCATCCCGGCTGCTACAGCCCCTCGGTCCCAGCCCTGGCCCTGCCACCCGGCCTGGGTTGTCTTCCTCGTGAGGGGCCCTCTGCCGTACCTGAAGCCCTGGGGGCAGACGCACGTGTAGCCATTGACCGCGTCCGAGCACTGGGCCCCATGGCGGCACTTGTGGGCCACGCAGTCGTCATTGTCTATCTCGCAGAGCTTCCCGCTGTAGCCAGGGACGCACTCGCACCTGGAACACAGGCAGAGAGAGGCTGTTCCTTGAGGCTGGGCCAGCTCCCAGGCGGTCATTCTCACGTCCCCACCCCAGCAGGTGGCCTCTTCCTCCCTCTTCTACCTACTGCACGTCAGCTTTCCCCGGCAATCCACGGCCTTTGTTCTCTGCAGTCGGTGCCTGTCTGCTGCATGGGGGAGGGGTGGAGGGTGGGCGACAGTCTTGTTTTTAGAAGTCAGGCAGGGAGCACAGGGCGGGCATCACACAACCTTTGGCTCGGGCCTGCCACTTTCTCCCTGGAACTGACGTTTGGTTTGGCTCTTCCTTTGTGTCAGCCACCGGGCCAGGCAACTTTCACTGAATGTCTCCCTGAGGCCACCCAGGTCCCTGTAAGGGGGGGTCCTATCCTTTACACATGGAGCAGCCAGAGCACACGGAGCACGGCAGGCCCTCCCCCGGGCCCTGTGGAGGGATAACATTTAGTTCATGCTTAGTGTGTCAGTGACTGTTCTAAGTGGATCAGTCACTCATTACCTGAAGAGTGTTTCCGTGTTTTCATCTTTAAATGCAACTGATGATAAATAACTCTGCCCCATATGGTCGCTTTAAAAATGAAATGATATGCTCCGCAGCGTGCGCTGGGCAAGCGCTGAGTAAACAGTCAGTGTGATACGTAGAAGACGGTAATAATGATGAAGAGGAAACTGCTGCTGTTTGCACTCCCCTTGATTTTGTTTTATTGCCTGTTCATTTTCCCCCCCGAGATTTAGACTGGGATAAGAAGGGCAGTCACTTATGCCTTAATCAATGGCTCATATTCCCCAGGTGAGAGGATGGGCACTGCTGTCCTACCCCGGGCCCTGCTCACGGATCCAGCCCTTCCCCGAGGAGCAGCGGTTGGCCAGCTGCACCCTGTCCCTGCTGCCTCACGTTTCCAACTTGCCCAGAGAAAGCTGCTCCGGCTGAAGCCCGGCCTCCGAGCGTGTGGGCCAGAAACACACAGCTCTGCGCTCCTCTGTCTGGGCTGACGCTACACCAAAACCCCAGGACAGAGCAGACCTGAAGGCGCCAGGGGGCTGAGTCACAGGGGCTCGGTGCACCCACAGGCACATATAAGCACAATGCTTGCTGGCTCTTCCGTCTCCGGCAAAGCCTGTGCACCTCTCTGAGCCACCAGCTGAATCCTACTGGGCAGAGTGAATATAATAGCCACAGCCCATCCAAGACGGAGGAGGAGGTGGCACAGGCGGGAGGAGGTGGCGCAGGCCGGGAGGCGGGGTGGAGGGGGTTCCAGAGCTCTGAAGGCTTCAGTTGTCTCGGAGGAGCCTGACTTGGGAAGCATCAGGCAGAGGGATGGTCCTTCCTCCTCCTCTTTAGGGGTAGACAGAAGTGGGGTGAGACCCACAAGTGGACCCTGGGATCGCTGGGGTTGCAGAGCATGGCGCAGGCCCTAGATTTACGGCTAAGCAATAACTGAGAGGGCAGGGTGTCCCTCAGGGGGACAAGTTCCAGAATCTGAGGATTTACTGGGCCTGTGCTCAAAAACTATGGAATCTGCTAAGATCTGACCAATTTGCCTTTGCCTATCTATGTGCCTGGCAAATTTGAAATATGTAACCTACCATTGCACCAGGATGTGCAAACTTGCACATCATAGCTCAAGTTCAGCTAGAACCTTTTAAAGAAAGAAACTTGGAATGCCTCTGTGGGGCGCGTGTGGCACATACCACGGTCCACCCCCCTGCTGCTGTGTCCCAGCTGGCCCTGGGAGGCATTGGTGCTTGCGCCCCCCGAATTCACAAACGTGCCTGCAGAGCATCTTAAGCTCTTTGCCTTCTCCAAGACAATGACAGCTGCCCAATACTCACAGGATAATTTCTTTTTTTTTTTTAAAAGCATAGACTTTGAGGCTATTGATGAAGTTTTTAATAGAAATTAGGGAAGCTATCCTCACTCCCAGACTAAGCAGAAGTCTGGAGGCAAATGTGTTTACATTTTTCTTCTTTTTAAGGCGACAGCCCTCTCCACATCAGTGGGGCCTCAAACTTTAATGAGCACACAAAACAGGCAGGGATCTTGTGAAAATGCAGCTTCTGATTCAAGAAGACCAGGCCGGGCCTGGGAACGAGCATTCCCAACAAGTTCACATGTGATACTGATGCTGCTGTTTGTGGACCTTACTTCCGATAGCAAGAGCTACACAACATCTCTCTGTCGACTAAAGAGAAGCAGCCAGTGGTATCACCTGCATTCCCTGGTGCTCTCAAATGTCTGCCTTTATCTTTCTTCCAGTTAAGGTGTAAGGTTTATGCATTTTAATGCGCTGGCTGCACACACATTGATTCTGCACGAGGGGGAGTAATCAAGTGCTGTCCTTGGTTCCAGGACATTTGGAGTCTGGATTTCGTTGAGAAATCAGTCAGGCCCAGACTGACATGCAACCCACCCCTCTTTGTGTGCGTGCGTAGGCAGCTTGCTTCACCCCAGTGAGCCTCAGAGAACGTGCATAACAATTTCTATGTCCCAAGATCGCTGGGTGTCATGAATGAGATAATGCACCATGCCCGACACAGAGTAAGTTCTCAGTACGTGCTAGTCACTGTGATCTTTGTTTTTGTTACTATTATTTTCAGTATTTATGGGCAGGTACTATCTGTCCATCATTGAGATCCCATTGGAAGAGCATACAAGGAGAAAGATCTTCAAATTTGAGCAAAGTTCGCCCTGACTGCAAATCTCTTGCTAATACCCCTATAGACTGCCTTGGAATATGAATAGTTTGGTGACAGCAGACAAGGGGCATAAAATGATAAAATGTTGCATTGGAAGAAGGAATGTTTTATTTAAATGCATTTTAACAAAAAGCTAACATTATTGAGCTGGCCTGTAGCCCTCTTCAAGATAATGTCTCCTAGGAGACGTTATGTATATAAAATATCTCAAGTTTATGAAAGCTAGACTGGTTTCTTTCTTTCCTATATTGTCTTAGAATCCAAGGGGACTTGATTATAATAGACAGTGAGGGTTCTAAGAATGAGCGACAGAGGATCATGACAACCTGGAAGCTTTAACTTTAGCATCCCTAACCCCAACCTGTACCCTGGACCACCTCTGACCAGTGCTCCTTCAAGCCAGCTTGCTGCCCACTCAGCCCAGAGGCCATTTAACTCCTCTCCATCTGGCAATTCTGCTCATTTTCAAAGCTCCCATTCCCTGCTCACCACTGACTGCCCCTTCCTGGGCTCACCCCGAGCACTTTGCATGCCAGTCCAGCCTGCTCTGCTTTGGGTTCAAGTTTGCATTTTATGTGTCTCTTCCCTCCCCCATGCTCTTCCCTCCACTCTGCCCCTTCACAGTGTCCAGCATTTGGTAAAGAACAGCCTTAAAAACTGAAGTCAAATCCTGGGAGATGGGAAGGGACATCCTGGGAGGCATCACTCACCCCCAGGTAACTCAACTGCCTGCAAGTCCCACCATCTCAGAGAAGGATGGGGCAGATAAGGTGCATTGGAACAGAGGGGGTACAAGGAAGGGCTGATGCTTCCTTTGGTCTCAGCAAAACCAGAGGCCCCAACACACCTCTTACATTGTCCCCGGTGATCAGCTTCCGGCTTGGGATGTCAAAATGGAAAAGGAAAACACCAGAAAGGACATGCTCATGCTTCTCCCACCTGTGGGGCCCTCCTTCCTTCTCTCAGCCCATCCAAATTCCACGCACCCTTCCAGGGCCAGCTCACACTCCCTCTCTGAAGGCGGAGGGACTTCTTTCCCTGCTCTAGCAACACTCAGAGCCAGAATCGCCAGACCCCCAAATTCCTTCTTTTCTAAATGTTTGCTCTGCGTCAAACCTTCCTCCCCTAGGACCGTGGCAAGGAACTTACGGAGAGGAAAAATCAAACCCATCTTACAATCCCACAGCACTGTGTACAAGGAGGACCTGTGGGCTGGGTGGGGACAATGGTGAGAAGCCACGATTCTTGGATTCTAAGAGTTCGTAAGTTCAAGTTTCAGAGATTCCACAACTCTTAGAGTCCACAATTCTAAATTCTTAAGTGATTTTATGATGTCATCAGCCTTGGGCTTTCTAAGATCCTGAGTTTCCATGAAGTCCTAAGCTTGGCAGTGTAGACCCCATAGTCTCAAACACTTCAGGGTCTGAGAACTCTCTGCTTTGTGACTGAGAACTGGACAGACTCAGGGTGGTGGCGGCTCCCAGACCCATCTAGACCTGGAGCACGAGCTGCTACCCTGCAGAGGCTGGTCAGCCCGGCTCCATGCTGCAGACCCAGGGCCCTCACTCAAGGAGGCTCTGCCTCATCCTGGGGCTCCCCAGCTGGCCTGGTCCCTGCCTATTCCCCCAAACCCTGACTCCTTGGTCCTAGAGGCTTCCCAAACCCTGACAGACACTGCTGGGGAAGAGACAGAGGCAGCTGCACACAGAAGGTGGCTCGAGGGACAGGGGAGTGTTCTTGGCCACAGGGTTCTGGGATCTCCCTCTCGATGTCAGAAAATCCCAGGTCTCCAGGATCTCAGGATCTACTCCAGAAGAGGTGATGGCACAACTTTTATGGAGGAGAGTGGAGGAAAGAGGCGGGCACAGAGCCCAGGAGGGATTTCCCAGGAGTGCCATTTGATTCTCAGGCTCAAGGACTGGGTGGCCTTTTCCTGAGGCAGCCTCTCCATCCACTCTAGGAAGTGCTCAGGTGCTCCCCTGGCTCCTATTGGCTCCGCTGCTCACCATGGAGACAGCTCCACCAATGGCCACGGCTGCTGGACTGAGTCCATGCTCCTACACCCCGCCCCCACAGGTGCACGAACTAGCAAACTTGCTGTACCCACGGGCGTGGGGCAGAGCACTGTCAGGCTACACCTAGGGAAGGCGACCGAATAGCCTTAGGCTCTGCTTCCTCAGTGGGACTGCTCTACTCCTCCGGCTCTGGGAAGGAGAGAGATGCCAGGGGAGTGGGAGGAGAGAAAGAGGAGTATTTATTTATGTATCTCTATGTATGTATGTATGTATGTATGTGTATATGTGTCTATCTAATCTTTCTATCTACGGAGACTTAGACACCCACAAAGAGACAAAAGCACACACATGGGTAAACAGACAGACTGAGTTAGATCACATCTGGTTCAGCGATACAGAAAAGCACATGGCAGGGAGGGAGAGAGGGAAGGAGAGACATACACCCCACAACCTCGGCCTCAAACCCAGACCACTGGCGGCAGAGTTCTCAGGCATGAAGCCAAGTCTTACCTGAATCCTTTGTCTAGGGGGATGCACTTGGCCTCATGCTGACAGAGGTTCATCTCGGGCACACAGTGGTCGATCACCTCATCACACAGCTCACCTGGCAGGGACAGGGGTAGAGATGTCAGGCCTCAGAGCGGGCACTGGGGGGGACACCCTGGCGGGATCAGACTCATCCAGCCTGGGTCTGGAGGTCACGGATGCCAGGTGCGCTGCCTTCTCTGTCTGCAGAGGCTTCCTCCTACACCTCTGCCTGGTTTGCTTAGCACTGACAGTGGGGAGGGGGCAGGATTTCTCCCCGGCACTGCCATAGCACCTTTGGCTGTTTCACTGGCTCATTCAGGGCCAGTTGCAGCTGAAAGCACAGGATCCGAGACCCTGACCTTGGGCTATGCTTATTCATTTGTTTTTTTCATTCCACACCTATTTATTGAACACCTTTAGAATGGGAGGCACTGTGCCAAGCGCTGGGGCCACAACAGTGACCCAGTCCTGTCCTCCCCCGTAGCCTGGTTGGGGAGATCTGCAAAGGAGCAGGCAGTGGTAACACAGGGTTGTAAGTGCAGCCAAAGGGGGAGCTCTGTGGAGCACAAAGGGAGGTACCCAGAAGCTCCCCCAGGAGGTCAGGGGAGGCTTCACGGAGGAGCGGACAAGGCTTAGCTGCATAGTTCACCTGCAAGAGATCAGTGAGCCTTTGGATTTTTTAGGGAAGGAAATGTGAAAGGAATTTGAAGTTCTAGTCTCTAGATGCATTGCCTTTGAAGTTCATGGTGCTACTAAATGCCTAACAGGGTCTTAAATACCCAGGGATGGCCCTTGCGATAAGCCTGAAATGCTCACACCACCTGAAAATGTGCTTTAGGAATGTGGGGGGAGGTAACAGCAGAGTTTTAAGATCTGAGTTTTGGGTTTACTTAAATTCCACCCTGTCAAGCCATGTGGAGCATGATCTAAGACAGTGGAACTTCTGATCGTGGGCGTGCTCTCCAGGTGTGGGGAGGGGCAGGTGGAGGCGGCCTCCCGGCCCGCTGCTGAAAAGGACAGGCAGAGAGAGGTCCGGAGGGCTGGATGGGTAGGATCGAATGACAGACGCAGCCACCAAGTCTGTTCTCTGCTGCGGTGGGGACAAGCTGACCCCTACCCTGTCCTGGGAGGGGGCTCTAAACCCCTCCTGTCCACATTCTGCCCTCGGCCTCTCAGGACCACAGAGGGCACTGTGTTCTTACAAGCCTCCTCCTCTTCCTCCTCACCTGGAGAGACCCAGAGAGGCAGACAAGTGTCTATGTGGGACTTGGACGTGTTCTGGGATGGAGAAAACCAGAACGCCCCACTCTCGGCAGCAAAGCGCCACAAAGCAGAAGCGCAGCCCGGTCAACTGCAGACACTGGGCAGGCCTCGGCAGGGGCAGGAAACCATCTCCTCAGTTCAAGCCCCTCCTCTGCCACAAAGCCTGTTTTGACGCCCTCTACCCTCCCCCCTTCTTTACCTCCTTTTTTACTCTCTCTTTTCTGGCTCAAAGCAGATTCTTCTGGACCCAGGATTTAGCTCTACACAGTGATTCCCTTCTGGTAGACCAGAAGCCCCTTGTGAGCTGAGCGCATACTTTAGTGTTCTTGGTATCCCTAGTGGCTAATTCAGTGCTCTGCATACAGCAGGTGCACAATAAGTGCTGCCTGTTGCTAATGCAACTTTTGGCTACAACTCCACTCTCAGAAGATAGAGGGCATAAGGGAGGTAAACCCTTGGCAGGTTTATATGCACCTTCTCCCAGCACAAGGGCTTGTCTGAGGTGCCAGGAGGCCCGGACAAGCAGAGCAGGTGGCCGTCTCAGTTGGCCATGGCACATTGCAGCAGTCCCAAGAGTGTGCTTGGGGATACCTGGTTCTTGGGCTTTAGGCTTGACAAGGCACAGGATCTGGGGGCCAACGGGAACGACTCAGCTTGTCTCTGCACTCCTCGTCTTCCCTGTATCCCCACCTCCCACCACACTCTTGACACCAAAGCCAGGTTCCAGCAGGCTGGGGTGTGGACGTCCCTGAGCTGCCACTGTCCTCATTGTCCCCTTGCCTTAGGCTAGTACTTCCTAAAATATGTTCCCTGCAACACAAGATCCCTGGTTGGTAATGGTGTTCCAGGGTGGGGAAAAGAGGGAAGCTCCGAGATCAAATACGTTTGGGAACTGCTGGGTTAACGTAAACAGCTTTCTTTAAAGCAGTTTAAAGCAGGAATTTTTAGAAGCTCTAATATATAATTTGTATCACGGAGTGCCAAGAACAGGGTTATTATTATATGCAGTACTTCCCAAACTTCTCTGCCCGTGGGGCCTTTTCTTCAAATAACTCATGAAATTTATGCAAGTGCAGTCTGGGATATGCCACTTTAGGTTGATCTCATAACGGAGTAGGCTGTGCTCGCACCAGTCAGTGCCATTTTGCTTCACAATCTAATGGTATATATTTAACTGTCCTTATTAGGGGCTAATATAGGAAATAAAGGCATTATGCTGTGGGGATGGGTGGGCAGAGTGATATTCCTGGGGAATAACCTTTTGTAGGAAGCCTTCTTATACCCCCAGCTGGGTCAGCTTCCTTCTCTGCGATCTCACAACCCCCAGGCTCACAGGTGTGTGTTTTTGTTCTATTGAATCCATGTCTCTCTCTATTTGACTTTGAGCTTCTTACGAGAAGTTGGTCTTGCTCATTTTTGTCTCCCCAGCTCCTAGCAGAGTATTTAGAAAATGCAAATTTCCAGAGATGGCTGCCTAGACCTGAACAAAGTGTAAACACAATGCAAGTGCCTCTCTGCCAGGCTCAAACACCACTGGGTCTCCAGCGTCCCTAAAGGAGGGGACGGCCATCAAAGGAATGAATGGACTGGGAACCGGTTTCAAAGCGGGAAGGGGTGAGTGATCTGCTGGCTACTGGCAGGGGGTGGGGTGGGGACGGGCAAGCAAACAAACAGATAGGGGCTTTGGGGAGCCCCTCATGGCACAGCAGGGTCTTGGGAGAAAGGAAGAAGCTAAGCAAATGGCATATTCTAGTGACACCCCCCCACCCCGCCCCACCTGCGCACCCGCCCCCGCATCACGAGGTCCTCACCTGTGTAGTTGGGGGGGCAGACGCACACGTAGTTGTTGATCCCATCCACACACGTGGCGTTGTTTTCGCAGTCGTTGTCCTCACAGTCATCTGGGTTGATCTCGCACCGCTGCCCCTCGAAGCCCAGGGGACAGGAGCAGCTTTGGGGATGTGTGGGGTGGGGAGGAGGGGAGCCAGGGGTCGGGCAGTGGGTGGGGTGGGTGGCAGAGAGAAAGGTAGGGGCAGACACACAGTTAGCCAGGTTTCTCCCGTGGACGGAGGTCCGTGACTGCACTCTGGACACAGGAAGCCTTAGTGTCCTGGGCAGGAAGACCCTTGGGAGCCTGCAAGGTCATTGCATCTGGCCCTGTCTCCACCCGACGCTGTCTCTCCCCCGGCCCTGGCTGCCTCGCCAGGGGGCCGATTCCCACCAGCAAAGCTGCCTTCACCACTCCCCTCCACCCCAGTTGGAAGTGGTTTTCTGGATATGGCTTGAATTCCTTCAGCTGTCTCCTAAACTGCCCTCCCTTCGGCTCCTCTGTGGTGCAGTCTCTTTTATAGACAAGGAGAGAGAGTGTAACCAACATCCCCCTTTTAGGGATTTTTTTCCCTCTAAGGCAGCCTTTCTATCTCTGGGAGTTGGGGTGGGTTTAGCACAGTGGCCAGGATCCCGGACTCTGCACCCGGCTTCCTGGGAATGAAGTCTAGTCTGCTGCTTCCTGGCTGTTTGACCCCAGGTGGTCTTGGAGATTAAATGAGATGATACAAGCAAAACACTAGGAAGGCACATCACGTATGGGAAACGCTCAGAACCCATCATCAGCTGGTTTAAGTTCTAGAAAAATCCACGCCACCTCCTAACCCTCCACCGGGGATGCCGCTTCTCCCTGTCACGTGCTCCTGCCACTTCTGAGCCCCTCCAGCCCCGGGCGGTGAGGGGTGGAGCAGCAGGACCCCTCTCTTGCCGAATGTGAGGCCTTCACACGAGCTTGGCCTCAAACGCCGTAAGTCAGCAGGACGAGTTTCTGTCCCTTGTCTCTGGAGCAGGTGTCCTCAAACTGCGGCCCTTGGGCCACATGTGGCCCGCTGAGGACATTTATCTGGCCCACCCGGTGTTTCTGCCACCGCTGCCTGTCCTGCTTAGCAGCCGACTCGTCCCGGGCCCACACTGCTCATGCGTGGAATGTGAGCCTTGCGCTCCAATGGTCTGAGGGACAGTGATCTGGCCCCTGTTTAAAAAGTTCGAGCACCCCTGCTCTGAAGTGTTAAATCTCCTGGATAAAAACCTCAACTGCCCTCACCCCTGCCTGACCCTGTTCCCGTCCCTAGAACTGGGCACGAAAAGTGAGTCCGAGCAGATGACGCGGGGCAGGGGTGTGTGGGGAGCATGCGTCTGATTGAATAAATGCCACGTGGATCTTGCTTTTTCTGCAGCCCGGCCTTCCCATCAGGGATTTTCACCCCATCCGTGGGGGTGCTCTGGCTTCCCACCGGGAACCCTAGGCCTCTCCTCCAGAGACTGCCGTGATTCGGGATTTAGCTGAAAAAGTAAACTAAACTAACAGGAAGTGAATTTCAGGGGCCCAGGATCCTGCTTAGCCTCCTTTCCTCTGATTCTTAAAGACCCCACACACTTGCTATGAAAGGCCGGGGCTTCTTGGGCCTGAGCGCTTGGGGTACAGCAAAAGGACTCCCATTCCTTTTTTCTGTTAGGGACCCAGGTCATTCGTGAAAAAAGCCACTTCTTCAGAGCCAGACAGAGGGTAGGTTTTCAAAAGTCTGAAAACCAAGCATCCCGTCCCTCGCCCACCTGCCAGGTGCTGGCCTGACATGGAACTTTCCTACTCCTGGGAGTACAGGCAACCTGTCCTCCCCAGCGTTTGCCTCGCTGCCTTAACCTCCCCCCCCCAATTTCCCTAATCCTGCAGTTGTGTGCATTTTCCTTTAAATAAAGTTCTAAAAATGTGCCCAGTTCATTTGAAACTCCTCCATGACTGAGGATGGAAAGGAGATACTTCTGCTCACCTGCGCCTCCTCGAAGAGGGGAGAACCAGCCACCTGCAGGGGAAGCTCTTGCCTGCCCCAACCCCCCGCCCCACTCCCAGGTGGGGCAGAACCAGGCTTTCCGCCCCGGAGGCGTACTTCTTGGCTGGGACCCTGTGGCCGCTTCTGAGAGATAGATTTCCCTGCTCATTCCTGCTCTGGCCAGAGTGGGTGGGAGTGGGTGGTTTGGCCGCCTCCAGGCAGGAAAAGAAACCGTGCCTTGAATTTCACTTTCCAAGAGTCAGAGTTTGACAGCGCTGGCTTGGCAGGTGGACATGTGGGCCGGCTGGGTTCCCTGGGGAGGGGAACCGGGAGCCCAGAACTTGATTTCTTCCACAGACCACACAGCAGCCTCTGGCCAGAGTGCTTCTGATCATTAATCGTTTGCAACTTGAGCTCTGAGACATCCGCACAGAGCTTGGCACTGGGCGCCCCGGCCTTTGCTGCCACCCACCCCCCAGCTCACTAGAGGTGCCAAAGAAGCCCATTCCCGACAGTCTGCTTTTGCCAGGGCCGTAGGGCAGGGCAACTAGGCATCTGAAAGTTTCTGGGGAAGGTGGGAGGTAGGAAGGGGCCTGAGGTTTGGGAGGAGGCCTAATCCCACTCCCAAGACAGGGATGAGAAAAACTTCAGTGGCTTCTCTCCCCTGTTCTTCCTGAAATCTTAGTGCCAGGGAGGAAACAGGGCGGGAGGTGGGGCAGGAAGATCCCAGGGGAATGAGCATCAGGTCGTGTGACCTAGAGCAAGTCAATCTCTGCACCTCAGTTTCCTCATCTGTTCAGTGGGGGGTAATATCCACCTAGCAGGCAGGATTGTGGGAGGATTTAAATCAGGTAATGCGTGACTAGTCAGCGCCTGGGGCATAGTGAGCACATAATCGATGCCACCTGGTATCGACACAATTATAACACAAAGAGTGGTGGAATGCCAGGCTGGCAGTCTTTGAACTGACACCCATCCTTCTCTGACTTTACCCAGCTGCTGCGGCCTCCCTTGGAGGAGACAGGGGTGTATCTGGATTCAATCCCCCCACCCCGTGCCAATGCTGACGAGCTGTGCAACTCTGGGCAAGGGTTATCCCTCAGATGCGTCTATTTGTCCATCCGTAAAGCGGGCTCAACCGTACTTCCCGCAAGAGATCGCCCTCATAAGGGGCTGGGCGGGGTGCGACACAGAGTGGCTCTCAGGGGACGCGGTTCTGCTTCCCCAGCCTGCCCCAGGAGTGTGCCCAGCAAGCCCTCTGCAGTGAGCGGCGGCCCGGCTGAGTTGTTACCTGAACCCGTCTTTGTGGCCGTCACTCAGGTGGCAGGTGCCGCCGTGCAGACAGGGGTTCTGGATGCAGGTGTTGATGGGCACAGTGCAGTCCTTGCCCTGAGGAGCAGAAGAGGCAGAAGGGCCGGTTAGGGAGGCCTCTCGTGGCTGCCGAGGCCAAGGAGACCCCTGGGGTGAAGCTGGGCAGCTGGCTGCAGGGCGGCCCTGGGACAAGCCCGCTGCGTGACTTGGGGAGCCGCAGGGAGCCCTGGTCTCTAGGCACGCCGCAGCGGGCAGGGGAGCACTGTTGAGAACTCGGGTTTTCCGCTCCAGCCTCACTTGCTTCCCAGAATTCACACCCTTCCCCATCCTAAACTGCAGGGCAAGAGCGTGGGCTTTGGATTCAGGCAAAGCTGGTTTCACCCTCCAGCTCCATTTCTTTTGGGTTGGCTGACCATGACCTTGCAAAAGCCTCTTGACCTCTCCAAGCCTACGTCATGAAGCTGTGATGAGGATCACACTAGAGCTTTCCCATGGGGAGTGCTGCACATTGTGTATCCTACTGATGCAGTTTGGATGCTTGTCCCTCCAAACCTCATGTTGAAAAGTGATCTCCAATGTTGGAGGTGGGGCCTGCAGCACGGGGTGTCCGGGTCATGGGGCAGATCCCCCATTGCATCTAGCCTCATGAATGGCTTCGTGCTGTCCTTAAGGCAAGAGTGAGTTCTCCCACTATTAGTTCCCGAAAGAGCTGACAGCTGCAAAGAGCCTGGCACCTCCCTCCCCTCTCTTCTTCCTCTCTTGCTGTGTCATGGGGCTTCCCTTCACCTTCGCCCATGAGTAGAAGCTTCTGGAAACCCTCACCAGAAGCAGATGCTGGTGTCATGCTTCTTATACAGCCTGAAGAACCACAGAGCTAAATAAACCTCTTTTCTTCATAAATTACCCAGCCTCAGGTGTTCATTTACAGCAATGCAAACGGGCTGTGGCACCCACCTGGCACACGGAATGCATTCTACAGGTGCTAGTAGATGATATTACTATTAGCCTCCCTGAAGCTGAAATACAATCCATGACTTGAGTAGGGTGGACTGAGGCTGAAGTGTGGCCAGCAGACCTTATCTCCTGTGACATCCCCCGCAGAGATCCACCCTTGCATGGTCTGGGGTGGGTCCAGGCATTGGCATTTACTCTGAAGCTCTGCAGGGGAGTCCCTGTTAGGCCAGGTTGGGAGCCCTTGTGATGGGGAATTTTGGGTGGGATGAGGTTCCTTTGGAGCAGGGCCCTTGGAAGGGGACATTTGAGTTGAGAAGGAGCCAACCTTCTCAGGTTGGCTGGGGAGCATGTCAGGCAGAAGGAATGGAGAGGGCAAAGGCACTGAGGCAGTGCCCCAGGGCAGAGACTGGATGGCCTGAGTCCCAGGCAGTAGCCCAACTCTTCTTGGCCTTCTGGCTCCTGCTTGTCTCCTGGACTGATGGACCAGGGCTGCACCCAAGGCCTGGCAAGCAGTCCCGCGCAGGACCTGGTGGTGTGGGGTCTGCAGAAGCATTTGCTGCGTTCCTTTCTGGGCCTCGGGTTCGGGGCCTTGGGCACAGGCCAGGTGGGGGTGATCATGGGAGCCTGCCCACTGCCACACCACCTGCTCGCCATCTGCCCGAGCAAACCCTCTTCCCTACGCTCTGGCTGCCAGTGCCCGTGACGGAATGGGACTGGGGCTTCCTGGCTGCCCTGTCGCTGCCAACTGGGTCGGTGGCCTTGGGCACAGCACAGCTTTCGCCGTGGACTCTCTCAAAAGCCGGAGCCTCAGGCCTCGTCTTGGCCAGCCGGAAGGCGCAGGCTGTGTCTGCCTGGTTCTCCCAATGCTCCATCACAGCTAAGGGGCCAGAGAGAGGTTTCTCGAAGAGGGGAGAGAGAGCGTAGGCCCAGGGCTTCCTTCCCAAGGGCCGTGTGCAGGGTGGAAACTGTAGTGCTAATTCTCACTCGCATTACTGAGCACATTTTCCATTCCAGGCCTCATGCTAAGTGTTTTATATTCATGAGAGCATATAAATGTTCACAACAACCCTGTGAGGTTGGTACGATTGTTATTACACTCGTTTTCCCAGACAGGGAAGATAGGCTTGGAAAGTGAGGTAATACGTCCAGGCTCTCACGGCGCCAAGTAGAACGGGCAGCTGAGCGGCTGGACCCGGACATCCGAGTCCCACGCCAGCGCCAGGAGCTCTAAGTGTGCCCCTTGGTCTGCACCTCCCAAAACATGGGTTCTCGGGGGAGGCAGATTGGGGTACAAATTCCAGTTAGGCTGCTGTGTGCCTGGAGGAAATGACTACTTCTCTCTGAGCCTTGCTTTCATTCTATGAAATGGGTATAATCATACCTACCCTATGGGGAGTTAACAAATGATTAGAAATAAGAATGGAAAAGCCAGCACCACATGTACCTACCAGCAAATTGGTATTAACGGATCAACACCTAAGTGGACATATAGGAGTAACATTTATCGGGTGTCGGGAGGGTGGGAGGGGGGTGGAGGGGGTGGGTATATACAGCCACAACGAGTAAGATGTGCAACGTTTGGGGGATGGGCATGCTTGAAGCTCTTACTCGAGGGGGGAGGGGGGCATGGGCAATATATGTAACCTTAACACATGTACCCCCATAATACGATAAAATAAAAAAATAAAATAAAAAAAATGATTAGAAGTCACATACTGTAAGGCACCTAGCATGTAATGGCAGTTCCATCAATAACAGAGATGACGATGATGACGACTGGGGTCTGAGGCAGGGCTGAATGTGGGTGATTAAAATACAACTTCAGGTCTTTGGTTTGTGCCAAATAGTTCAGGAGGTCTCTGTGTGTAGCGGGGTGGTAGACAGACAGACGGACTGCGAGGGCAGGACAGGATACACTTGCGAAGGTCCAGGCAGGGCTTCCCTAGCCCCGCCTGGGCCAGCCTCTCTGCTCTGGGGAACTCGTGAAAACCACGACTCCAGGTTGACCCTCCTCTGAAGGTGGGGGCGGGGCCGGGGGTGGCAGTGTCTCTTCCAGTCCAGTGTGCAAGCACAGAAATCCAGGAGGCGGATCCTAGTGCTCGATGACATGGTAATTGGGCCTGCAGGTGGAGATTTCTGTCACCTACATGTCCTTGAGAAATAATCACCATTGCCAATGCCTGGATAATTAGCCTGATTCAATTCTCTTCAGCCTCATTTTGCTCAAATCCACCAGATTTATAATGCTCCTTGGTCCTCCACTGCACTCTCCACCTTCAGGGTGTGAGTGAAGGACATGGCTGGGCCCCCTGGCTTCCTTTCAGAGAGACTGGGGACAGCTGCCCTCACTGGAATCTCTTTCTGAGATGGAGCCAGGAGAGCTGTTCTAAGACCCTGCGACTCAAAGTGCAGGCCTTGGACCAGTGGCCTTGGCTCCCCGTGGGAGCTGGTTAGAAATGCACCGTCCCAGGCCTGACCTCAGATCTAATGCATCAGGACCTGCATCTTAATAAGATCTTCAGGTGATTCTTGGGCACATGAAAGTTTGAGAAGCACCGTTCTGAGATACCGAACATATGTGCACGACACTAAACGGCTGAAAAAGAATCAGACAACAGATACATTTTATTTCCCCAGATCTTAAAATAGCGGCAAAATAACCGCCCTTTATGAAGTAGCTGCTGAATCCTCGCTGAGGTTGGCGAAGCGCCTACATAACCCCCTTCCATCCTTACCGCAGCTCTTCACGACTATTGCCATTTACAGGTTGGGAAAATGAGGCTTAGAGAGAGAGTCTGACTCGTAAAGTGGTTAAAGGTATAGATTTCCTTGCAAGAGGTAGCTGCGTTCTGGTTGTAGCTCATGGATTTCCTAACGTGGGATGTTGGGTAAGTTATTTGATCTTAGTTTTTTCATCTATCAAAAGAGGATAATAAAACTTATTTCACAGGATGATTAAGAGTCCTACATGAGACAATGGGTTTGAACCGCTTCTCAGAGGCCTGGCACTGTAGCAGGTTAACAGTAGCTGCTACCAAACATGAAACAGTGTTTGCTATGCTTTTTTTGTAATATTGTGGCTTTCCAAGGTCACTCAGCCAGTTGCTGGAAAAACTGAGATATCTGGAAATAGGGAAACAAATGCCTCAACTTTGAGCTTGGTTTTGTGGGTGTCTGGGGATTGCTGTTAACTTAGTGACGCCCCCAGAACCACTGCCTCGGTCGCTCCGCCTGAGTGGGCTCCAACCCTGGCGGGAAGGAAAGCAGGAGGAACAGGCTCAGTACAGGGAGTGTGCAGGTCATGCACCCACAATTGAAGGGCCCCTTTTGTTCCACCTGCCCATTTTACAGGTGAGGAAACTGAGGTGAGGAGCAGGGTGGGAGTTGTCCAAGGTCATGCATCAGCCAGGCACAGGCTTCAGCGGGTGTTCTTTCCACTGCCACATTCTACATTTTTCTATCTTGGAAACTGAGCCAGGTCCCATCCTAAATGCTTAGGGGTCCTCACCCTCAGTGCCTGCAATCACTGTGCTTGCCAACGGGCAGTGAAGGCAGTGGCCGACAGCATGGGTTCTGGAAGCAGCTGGCTCTGAGCTTTGACTCTCGACTCCTTTACCTACTGTGCTCAGTGTCTTCAACTGTCAAATGAGGGTCATTTTAGGAAATGTATCCCCAGGCTTTGATGAAGAGTATGCAAAGAAATATGTGTACCTCATTTAGTGCACTGTCAGTACATAGTAGGCACTCAATACATGCTGGCTCTTAATGTTGCTGTTGTAGTCACAGTTATCATCGTCATCATCATCATCACTACCATCACCTTCATCATAACCATCATCACCATCATCATCACGTACCTAAGACCTGCCTGGGCCCAGCAGTTTCTTAACGGTCAAAATCTCTGTTCAAATGCTTCTGAAATTGACAAGATATTCAGAATCCTGGGAACAAGGTCTAAACAAATGGCCTTATCCTGCGATGGCCCTGCACATGCTGTCATTGCTCTGACAGGTCGGGCCATGGTTCACGGTGAGGTCAAGGGTAGTTGGGAGAAGCCTGGACTTCAAATTGAGCTCCATTACGTGCAGACTCAGGCCAACTTTAAAGGGAACGAAACAAGACTCAGAACGTGAAAGTTTACCTTGTCTTTAAAATAGGGTTGCTACTAGCCACCTCATAAGGTGATTATGAAAATCAGAGGAGGGAATAAACACGTAAGGTCCAAATGAGTGCCTGGCCCTTACGTGGTGATTATAGTCACCAAGATGATTATACATCTACAGAACTGGGGCTGTTATAAATTTACATGTCACAGTTTCTAGGGGAACAAATAAAGTTCCTTGATAGTTCATAGCGTTATAGACTGCTAATCCCTGATGAAACCAGCAACATGCCACCTGCTACTGATGGCCTCGTCCACAACCTGAGATGAGGGCCCAGCATGCAAGGGCGACAGCAAAAGGCAGCAATATGCCAGTTTATCAGGCGCTTACTGAATGCCAGGTATGGCCCTAGGTGTACTGCATACGTTATCGTACATTTGTTTCTCACAGCGAACCTGTGAGCAGGTCCAGGGTTGTAGACGGGAAGGCTGAGATGGTGACTGGCCGTTGCCACACAGCTAGTAAATGACAAAGCTGGATCCGAACCTGCTTCTCTGTAATCCCGCAGCGTGAGTTTTCTCCACTGAATCCACACAAGGGAGTTTCAGAGGATTCGCACCTCCTAAGTGTGTCTTGATCTCTTCTCTTGCTAATAATTGTGTGTGTGTGTGTGTGTGTGTGTGTGTTTAGGGTGTATAGATCTGGGACTCTGTGGTAAGTTTGAGGCTTTGGGGGTGGCTGGCTTCAAAAGGAATCTCTTGTCCCAGGCCCATAGGTGGCACTCTGACACTATCTGCTAGAAGCATTGCTACAACTGCGAAAGACACCAGGTAGCCTCGTTTCCCAGAGTGAGGCCGCCTCTCTAGCCTGTCTCTACACATACCCCATCCCACTGGGGACAGAGACCCACCCAGACGTGCCAGCCCAGTGTCACTCAGCCTGCACCAGGAGCATGCATCAGGCTGCGGGGCTCTCTTGGAACTCGGGGCTTGCCAGCGCATTTGGGTGGGTGTCCTGGAAGGCTGGAACCTGGGAGGGTCCTGCAGAAGAGGGTGGAGCCACAGCTTGGCGGATCCCAGCCAGGCACAGCGAGGGGCTCAGCTATGCAGGAAACCCTCCCAGGGAAAAAGCTTGGGCTTTGGAATCATATGGCTCTTAATCCCAACACTACTGCTTACAAGCTTTGGACATTGAGTCAAGGCCTTTTGACAGTCGGAGGCCTAGTTTCCACAACTGGAAAATGGGAATGAATAAGACCTTCTTTAGAGATTTCCCAGGGAGTCTAAAAAGAAAAGGGGAGTCCAATGCCAAGCACAGTGCTCAGCACATAGTCTACACTCTGTAGGTGTCATTAGAAGACACACGGTCCATACACTAGAGGTGTCAAGAGGCAGGACAATGTGCTCTGGGTGGTGCAGGGTGAGAAGAGAGCTAAAGACTGTCTTGGAATGAGCCCGGACTTGTGGGGAGCTCAGAGGGGAGAACTGGGGCCTCCATCTCCTTGCTGGCTGAACTGAGCCCGTCAACAGCATGGATGGGCTTGGTAGACCCCAGGACCTTCAACTCCTCATCCCCGTGTCCTGGCTGGTCATTCTAAGGTCACTGTTGGGCCGGGGACTCGGTTCTGGAAACCCCCTTAGAAGGGAAGTCAGGACAGTGGGTTCAAGGGATGTCTCTATTTGGAAGCACTTCTGCTGTCTGACACTTCATTTCCCATGTGTCATGAAGACAACACAAAAGTTACCTTTCCTCCGTATCTCAGGGCATCACTGTTGAGACTACCTGGGGTCATCTGTGATTGGCATGAGTGGGACATGACCAGGCAGCCCCTGCCAGTTCCAAGGAGAACAGGACTGTCACTGTCAAGTGCCACTTTGGGGTGCAGTGGTTATCCAGGCTGCCCTTGGAGAAGGGAGGGTCTGCAGGGCGTGGTGCCCACCCTGGGGCACAAATCTAGGGGCTGGGGCCTCTGCCATACCTTGTAGCTGTAGGGGCAGGTGCAGCGGTACAGCTCCACGGGGTCCTGGCTGCAAGTCCCATTGTTCTTGCACGGGCTGGAGAGGCAGGCATTGCATTTGGCCACGATGTTGATGTCCACTGGCCCTGGGCAGAAAAAACACAGAGTGCTGATGGCAGGTCCCAAGTGCACTCACAGTTGTACCTCCTTCCCTCGGCTCTGGTCCCTTCCAGCAGCTGCCAGCCCCTCCCCATCTCCATGCCCAGATGGCAGCCTGCTCTCCCCAGCCAGCACATCCAGTCCAGCTAGAGTCCCATTAATTCAGCCATTGTCCAGTGAGGAAAAATCACAGTGGGACATCATTCAGAAGTACTTCTGCAGTCAAATCAATTACTGTAATTAGCCTGATCCGATTTTGGTGCTAATCCGCAAACAATGCACCATAATTAGAAACCCCCTGTGTATCTCTTTTCATATTCCGGGAAGCTCTGAGCCCAGGCTCCATTCGGACCTCCCATTTCTCTGCCCCAAACACCCCTTCCCATGGAATAGTCTGTGCCAGGCTGCAGGGGGGACAATGCTTGGTTCAAAGGCATATATAGATGTCCTCCCTGCAAAGTCCTGGAGATAAGAAACGGATGGCCCCAGAGGACACAGCAGTGATGCTGACGATGGATGGCAAACTGTGCTCAGGTACACTTGCCTCCGTGACAGTGGCACCTGTGTCCTGCTTTCTTTAGCTGTGAGGGCTGGAGGGAGGTCATGGTCCCCACACAGAGCTTTGCAAAGGGGACTGTGTCCTGCTGTTGCAGCCAGCTTTGACAATGACAATGAGCCCTGGATAAACAGGCCCTACTTAATGTCTAGCCTGCAAATGATCCCGAGACTAGCAGCCATCCACCGGGAGATGGGTTGAGATGAACTCCGGTGAGTGACCATTTGTGGGCGGGCGAACAGGTTTGGTTGAGAACCTGTACCAGGAGCTCAAGTCTGCTGCACGTCAGAATGGGGAGACAATCTGTCCCCGTTTGCCTGGGGCTGAGGGGCTTCCTGGGACACAGAGCTTTTAGTGCTAAAACCAGGAGGGTCCCAGACAAACCCAGGACAAGTTGGTCGCCTTATACTAGAGCCAGCTGTGGGGCTTTCAGCAACCCCCACACCCAGGTTGTACTCTAGGCCAGTTGAATCAGAACCTAGCGGGTGGACCCAGGCACCAGTAACTCTTGAAGACCTTCAGGTGATTTCCAAAATGTGAGGCCAAGATAGAAAGCCACACTATTCTAGGCCCAGGTGGGCCTCTTTAGTGTCAGATTGGATATCTTGGAAGCAGGAGGAGGAAAATTAAAATTAGCTTTAAACCAATGGAATCTTTTTCTGCTTTCAGCAGAAGTATGGGACACACTCAGGTTTTAGAGGGTAAAGCATGTCTATAAATCAAAATTAACATTAAGGCTGTAAGAGATGAGCAAAGGACATTAACAGACAAATGTGTAATCCAAATGAAAACTAAATTTTTGACAAAATAATTCAGGTTCCCCAATAATTGAAGACAAAATAAAAGGAGACATTTTAAAAAAATCTATTGAATTAGTAATGATTACAAAATAAGAGAAAATAATGACAGAGTCTAATGAAAAAGGCACTCAAAAGGTGCTATTGGGAATGTAAATTTGTTATAATCTGTTTTGGAAATCAATTTGGTAATATGCATGAAGGCCTTAACAATGATCATATATTTTGACTCAGTACTTTCTCTGAATCTTATCTAAGGATGTGATTTCAAATAGAGAAAGATCTTCATGCATCAATGGTGAGAAAAAAAGAAAATAAAGATTCAAAACAAGAAACTGATAAAGCAAGTTGTGGAATATGACAGCCTGGTGGTCAAGACCATGTATTCTGGGATCAGAAAGGCCTGGAATCCTCCCAACAGAGTCATCTTAATAAGTCATTTAACCTGATCAAGCCCCAGTTTTCTCATTTTTAAAGATGAGGGTAATATTAAAATCTACCCCATACCAGTATTAGAGAGTAAAATAAAATAATACCTGAAAAATGCTTAACATAGTTCCTGTTGCATAAGAACTCCATAGTAGTTTGTTATAATAATGATGCAATCGATAAAAATCACATGTACAAAGAGTTTGTTATAGTAAAATGGGGAAATGCTTGTACTCTAGTAAATGTTCAGTAAAAATGCAGATGAAAGATTTCCTTAACCATGGAAAGAAATGTATAGAAAGCAGGCAGTGAGGAGATGTGACAAATGCTGCCAAGGGACTTGGTAAGGAGAGTGACACATGGACTCTTAGACGTGGGTCCACATTGGTCTCAGCATTGGAGTCTCTTTGTCTGACCCATGGAAGAGACAGGGTGATGGTTTTAGAAGCCACACCTGCTGAAGACGCCCGCTTTGACAGGCTGTTGGAAACAGAGCAGACCCCACGAGGGGCAGAGAAGGGTGGGTGGGAGCGGCACCTACCTTTGCACTGGAATCGGTGGGTGGGGGTGGTGAGCAGGAGCCTGTCGGCCATGGGCTCGGGGCTACTGCAGCGGGCGATGCCAGGCTCCTTGTACCCGGCCTTCACCCACTCCGACAGCCACCGCAGACTGCAGTCACAGTGGAGTGGGTTGGTTCCCAGCGCCCTAGGAGGCAGAACAGGAATTCAGGGCCCTCTGCCCAGCTTGACTCCTAGGCTCTGTACTCCAGACTTTGGCTAGATTGGGGGTGTCTGATATGGGGACTAGAGGAGAAGTAGTCTCCACTGGGGCAAGGTCAATGTCTCAGAGTATATTTCCAATCTTGTAGATGTTTCACCTCCTCCCACCAAGCCCCACTTTGGAGGCGTGGCTCTCACCCACCCTGGTAAGAGTCAATCAACCCTGTCCCAGCCTCTCTAGGGTCTAGGGAACTTCCTAGAACTCTGGCTGTCTGATTGGCTGTCATGCCCAACTGAAGGGTCTACTGGAGGATGTACTCTGCAGAGAAGGTTCTAGTACCCAGCAGCCTAGGAAGCAGCTTCAGAGCACTAAGCTTGAAACTGCAGGGGAGGAGGGGCAGGTTCAGTGCAGACATCTCCAAAGTAGTATCCAGAAAGAAAATACTAGAACCCCTGTTTTTAAATACACACACACATATGTGTGTATATATCTTTTAACAATTCTATTTTTGAATGTTTTATAATATACATATATATCAGTATGATAGTACATGCACACAATATGAAAATAATTAAATATATACATAGGAATACAAAATCAAAAAATTTCACTGATACAGGTATATAATTTTAAAAAAGTAGAGCTCCCTGATCTAGAGAAGAGAGTTCTGGCTTAGGAGTTAGGGAACCTGGGTTATTGTCCCCTGTCTCACTGACTTGATAGTGACTTTCAGCTAGTCACCTATTACTCATGGGCCTCAGTTTCCCCTGTATACAATAAGAAGGGAATACCTGATGCAGACATCAGAGTAGTTAAGAATACATACTTTAGAGTCAAGGCAAACTGAGATTTGAACCAGGACTCTACCGCTTACTAGCTGTGCAACTCTTAGAGAAATTCTTTAACATTTCTCAGTTTCAATTTCATCGTGTATAGTAAGGGGATAAAAATGCCTTATTGCTCTAAGAAATAAATGAGAGAATTCATCTAAAGTGTTTAGCACATAGTTAAGTGTTTTCTGTTGATTCTTTTTTTTTTTTTTTTTTTGAGACAGAGTCTCGCTTTGTTGCCCAGGCTAGAGTGAGTGCCGTGGCATCAGCCTAGCTCACAGCAACCTCCAACTCCTGGGCTCAAACAATCCTCCTGCCTCAGTCTCCGGAGTAGCTGGGACTACAGGCATGCGCCACCATGCCTGGCTAATTTTTTTTCTATATATATTAGTTGGCCAATTAATTTCTTTCTATTTATAGTAGAGACAGGGTCTCGCTCTTGCTCAGGCTGGTTTCAAACTCCTGACCTCGAGCAATCCGCCCGCCTCGGCCTCCCAGAGTGCTAGGATTACAGGCGTGAGCCACCGCGCCCGGCCTCTGTTGATTCTTATTAAAGAATCTTATTCTTATAAAAATTCTTATTCTTATTATATTTCCATTGTTTACTCAATCGAAATGCCTTTGAAGGCAGCTGAGGCTGAGAACAAGGCAATGTGCACAGGCTGGGTACGCTGTAGTAAAATACGTATGCAAGAAGAACACACACCAGAAGGGTAACAGTGGTGACACTGTCCCTGACACTGTCATGCTTTCCTGTTTCGAATGCACATTGTGGAGAAACACGGCTACTTACAGATGGGAAAGAGATGTGAGGTCGTTGAAGGAGCCTTCGGGGACGCTGGAAATGTCGTTGCCATGGAGGGTTCTGAAGCAGAAGGCACAAGCCAGAAAGTCAGCACCCAGGAACAACTCTGAACTCGCACACCCTCTCGGCCTCCCCGCCTGGCCCAGCCACCCTTCAGTTTTACTCAGAGGCCCCCCCACCCCCCTGCTAACAGCAGCAGCTGCCGCCCCTTTGCTGGGGGTACGTAGATGTCTCTGTGCCCAGCTCAGCAGGAGGGAGGGAGGGGTAGAGGGTTTGGGGACGAAGAGGGTGGACTTTTAGATGGGATAGACTTGGGATGGAATCAGAAATCAATCCGTTTTAGCTGTGGAACTTTGCATAAGTTACGTATACTTCTCTTGGCCTCTGTTTTTGCATCTGAAAAATGGGAAAGCATGTCTACCCAGTGGAGTCCCTGGAGCTTCAGAGGCCACGTGGACAACTGTGATTAAGACCACACGTTCTGCGGCTGGCCTGTGTGCATTCAAACCCTGACTTTGCCACCTGCCAGCTGTGTGACTGTGGGTAAAGTGACTTACCGTCTCTGTGCCTCAGTTTCTATTGTAAAATGGGGATAAAATGAAAAGTTTTGCCACAGGAGGTTATGGTTGCATTAATCCGCATAGAGAGAGCTGGCATTTTCAAAGTGCTAAGTGATTAACCATTATTAATATTGGTGAAAGGGTTGTGAAGGATATCTAGTATTGAAGAAGGAATTCAATAAATGAGCTCCCTTTGTATTTACCTAAGGAGATTTTTAGGTGCATTGAGAAATGCTATCAATCCCAGGTTAGGGGACAGAGGGAGGGGGTACTCAGCTTCCGAGTAGATTCCCTGGGGCCAGACCCTTATCTTCACGGGGAGGGGGTTTGGCATCAGCCACACACATGCACGGGTCTGGCACTTGTGTGCACCTGAGTCCATCTCCCGACAGCACGTCCAAAGAGCCAGGCGACCCGCTTGGTATGAGTCGCGTCTCTCTCCACCTTGTGGTGTAGGCAGCTAGGAGCTCTTCCTACTTGCAAAAGGGTGCGGTATACTAATCCTCCAGCAAATGCCTGGAGGGTAAGCCCGTGAAAAAAATGGAATGAACACTGCTCTGTGCTCAAGCAACAATGCGAGCAAATCCACAGTTCATGGATTACATCCTCCATCAAAGGATTAATCAACTGCATTAAAAAAATCCCCAAATTGATGACTCGCTTTGGGTCTGGCCTGTGAAATGCAAGGTGAGGGAAATTCATAGGAACTGGAAGGCTTCTCCAGTGACTGATGGGCACCTCCACCTGTGCTCACCAGCCCTCTTAAGGATAAGGACTAGCAACTTTATCTCGGGCAGAGAGCCCTAGCGAAACAAAGAGATGATTAGCATTGAGGATGCAAGTATAAACAGAACAATAACTAAGGAATTTGCTCTTTTTTTTTTTCTTATCAGCTGAAGTTAGCCTGCCCTGGATCTTCAGCTGAAATACAGACATGAGCTTAATTACACTCAATAATAGAACAGGGACTCTCATAGTGAGTGAACTTTGGAAGCTAGTAACTTGCAAATCCCTGAGCCTGCTTCCCAGAGAGTCTGGTTTAGCGGGTCTGGGGTGGGCCTGGGACTCTGCATTTCCAACAGGCTCCTGGGTGCTGCTGATGCTGCCACAGTAGCAAGAATTTAGAAAGGGGTCTCCTAGTGCTCTAAGGCCAGGGCCTCATGTCCTCGTGGCTGCACTCCGTTGTCACCCTCATCACCAGCAGCTCCTCTTCCTCCCTCCTTACAAGTTCTTGGTGAAATTCTCAGGGTGAAAGTCATCCTCCCTTCTTAGGCCGCTGGGACAGCAGGAAGGAGTGAGATGCACTTCCAAACACTTCTATCAGCATCATTCAGTCTCTAATTCCTGAGGTTATTTATGAATCACACCAGCCCCTGCCTGCCATGGACTTGCTTGAGTTCATGACTGCTTGCTGTTTCACAAACGCACCCGGCACCACTGTTAATCATTTCTGCATGAAACCGCAGCCCCCCGAGAGGCACAAAGCCCTAATATAAAAACACCCAATGATCCAAAGGCACTTTTGGCATCATGACACCTACAAGTCACACTCCCGTTCATCGTGAGCGGGGCGCTGAGATCACTGTAACCTGTAGAGCAACAGAGCTGTAACTTACTAGGATAACTAAACAAATCTGCCTATACTAAAAGTTCTTGTGCTTGGTTTGGCCCCCAAAGAAGGACTTTTGCATGTCAAACAATCCTCCTAAGGGCTGCCAGAGGAGGGGGTGAATGGGCCCTCCTGGGGAGCACTTAGCACCTACCCCTCTCCCTTACTCCTCCCAGGGGCTGGGGCTGGGGCTGGCAACTCACTGGACTCCCAGTGGCTCATGTTCAAGTGCTTGGAACTCCTTCTCCCCTCCTGACTCTCAGGGGACATTAAAGGCAGACTTGGGAATTTCAGAATGCGGGGGTGTCATTAGGGCAACATTGGGCATAACCACCCTCAGTCCAGGCTGCCTGAACCTTGAGTCTCTGATTCCCTAGGTGGTCACAGTTTGTATGATGCAAAGCAGGGACTATCCTAGTCCTAAATGTGGGTGTGTGAATTCTCTTCTGAGCAGGCTGAGCCATGCCCAGGGGACCTGGGGCTTGAGAAATGAGGCTCTAGAGTCAGGATGCCTTGGTCTGAATCCGTCCTCTGTCACTCACTGGCTGTGGGGGCTGGGACAATTGACTTAGTCTTTCTGTGCCTCAGTTTTTTCATCTTAGAAACAAAGGAATTCTTACTATCCACTTGCAATAGACTTGTTTGGGGGTGTGAGTTGCTCAGCATCAGTGCTCTCTTTCTTGTAGCAGTTCCTCCCTTTTCTACTGGGGAGTCACTCCTCCCCAGCTCTTAGTTCAAGGGGTTTGGCCTCCTTAGTGGAGCCGTGACGCAGGTCTGGCCAACTGGAGTCACAGCGACTCATCTGAGGTTGAGCATGTGGCCTAAGTGGACCAAGGAGAGACATTTCTGGGGCTTTCTCTGGAATTACTAAGTCAGAAGCAGTTTCCTTTTGTGGGACTGCTGAGCTGCTAGAATGTAAAAATCCAGCCCATTAGGACCCTCTGTGCCTTAAGGGGAGAGAGACTGCTCTTGAAACCTACTCAGGAAAGTGGGACCGAGAGGCAGAGAGATTTTTGGCAGTGTCATTGCAACACCTGCACCCAGCCCTAGAGCCCGTTACCTGCCACTGAATTCTTCAGTTACCTAAGTCCCTAAATTCTCTTTTCATGCTTAAGGTGGCTTGTACCAATTTTCTTTCCCTTTACCCAGGGGAGATCTAGTCCACCACTTCCCCAGCTAGCTGGGAAGATAGAAAGATAGGATGCCAGGGGTTCAGGCCTGCCCGGTAAGCACTCGTTCATGCTAGCTGTGATTATTATCATGGTCCTGACTCCTCTGCATTCTTGCATGTATTTTGGGGCCAGACTTCTCAGCGTCCACATAGAGTAGAAGCCTGAAAGGATGCAGCCCGTGCGTCTCAAAGGATCGGTGAGGGCCAGGACTTGAGTCCAGGACCGGAGAGGAGATGCACTGAATTTGCACAGGGTGGCCGCGGGCCATGGCTTTTCCCCCTGTGCCTCCCACTCCAGCCCACTCTTTCATTCTCACCATGGGCCTTTTGGAGCAGGGAAAAAAACAGCTCATTTTAAAATAGCTCCTGTCCCTCTAATTTTCAAGGAAAGTCTGTAAGATGTACGAATAGAATTGGAGGCCAACCTACGATGGGGAAGGAGGCGGGATGCATAGAAGGTTCCAGCCTTGGTTCTGCTTATGCCTCGGGGCTGTTTGGCAGCATCTCTTCCCGCCACACCTGTGGCTTCTCTTAATGTCCCAGTGCACCTGCCTTCCCTGACGTCAGGGCTCTGTCCAGGCCATTTATATTCTTTACTCCCATCCCCACTGGCTTCTGGGTCTCAGCTTTGGAAGCAAAATGGAGGAGTGATTCTGAGAGCAAACGGTTGTGTGTTCAAATGCCAACTTTGCTATCTACTGGTTTTGTTACTTTGGGCGAGTTACTCAATCTTGCTCAGCCCGCTTACTCATCTGAGAAATGGGGATAATTGTCATATGTCCTCATAGGAGAAGAGTCAATAGGATAATGTAACTGAAGGACTTAGCTCCATAGGCAGTAGGATGGTCCTGGTTTAATGGATGTCAGTGGTGATCATTAACCCTCCTCTTTCAGGAAGTCTTCTGGGTGGCCAAGATTGGGTTATGTGCCTCTCACCTGCAATGCTATGGTTCCTCTCTCAGGTGTCACCCTGTATTGTCCTTGCTTATTTGCTTGTCTATTTTCCCTTCTAGACCAACAGCTCCCTGAGGGCAATGATTATGTTTCATTCACTGGTTATTTTTTTCCCCCAGAGTTAAACACAGCAACTAACCCACAGTAGGCATTCAGGAAAGGATGAACGTGAGTATGATCTTGAACAAGTCCTAAACCTCTCTGAATCTGCCTCCTTATCTTATAAATGAAAAGGTTGGACAGGAAAATTTCCAAGACTTGCTCTTCATGTCTAAAATTCTACACTTAAACTTTATTTATTTATTTTCATTTTGGAAGTACCTAAGGACCAAGCCTGGACCATGGTTGGGAGGTCACGACCTTTTGGCTAGTTGGAAGAATTTTCTAATGTCCAACAGCTGGTCAAAAGTGGAATGGGGTAGTCTGGGAAGGGAGTGAGCTCTTTGCCTTGGAAGGTAATCAAGCCCTTCGCAGGGATGTTGTAGGGAGGATTCATACAATCAGAAGAGCAGTGATGAACAGCTCCATGTGAATAAACAGCACAATCTTACTTTAGGGGCTGGGAGCTAAAAATAGGAGCATGATGGATGATAATCCCACTGGCTCCCCCTTGCGCACATGCAGAAATTGCCTTCCCAGTGCTAACCAATTCCAGGTGGCCCTCCTGCAGCTGGGGCTGGGGAGTGACATTTGGAACTGCACACACACAGGGCACGTGAGTGGGTGTGGGGGAATGACCAGGGAATGCATGGATCTACGAAGAAGGACTAGAATGTGCACAAGAATGTTCTCTTCTAGCTATTTTTAGAATAGGAGCGAAGTAGGAAAAGCATTTTTCCACACAATGTTTTGTACTCAGGGCTCCCTGATCACCTCCTGTCATGTTCTCTGAAAAGTATTCGTATCTACCCCGCGCTCATGCACACACATGTATTTGCACACACGTGCACCCACACTCAGCTCTCCCTTCCTGCTCTCCAGATCACCTTCTGGACAGGACCTATGGCTAAACGCTGAGGCTCATTCTCCTCCTTGCCCCAGACACCCAGCATCCCTCAGTTTCTGGTCATTTCTGAAATTTTAGTCAAAATCAGAAAACCCTTCAGAAATGAGGAAAGAATACACAAATATTCAAAGGCAGTTGCAGATAACACAATTCCTGATTTCAGAAAAACCCATCTTTTCCCCAGCACCCTAAATGGTAAATGTGTATGTTACTATCTTCAGTAACCTTTAACTTTGCCTTCATTCGTTACAGAAATTACTTTATAGTAATAGCCATCACCGATTTTTTTTTCATTTGCTCTCTTACAGTGTTTCTTTGTAGGTATAAATGTTTACAAGTTACAAATTTTAACATACTTACAAGTTAAGTTTATTTCTCCATGTGACACTAGGCAGTAAGCACTTTCCTACATTGCTAAGCAAAGTTTTCACCTTTGCTTCTGTTAATAATTGCACTTTGTTGACTGGTTGCATCATAGTTTCCTTAAAGATTTTCCCACTGTGACTATTGTAGGAAATATTTAAAATTTTAGGTTAAAAATAACAGTGCAACAAAGATCTTAATGCACAGAACCATTCCCTCATTTTTGATTATTCTTTAACCTAAATTCCTAGATGTGCAATTACTGGGAGAAAGGATACAAATATCATAAAAGAAATATAGTCCATAAACATTTTTATTTTTCCTGAATTGGCCCTTATGCAGAAAATGATTGCTCCCCACTGAGGTGGATGGTTGGACTGAGGAACTCTAAGATTCCTTTTTATCCACCAGATCCCATGATTCTAAAATGATGATGCTAAAAGCCTATTCTTAATTCAAGGAGCAAAGGAGCAAGCACCAGGAGGTTGTCTGTTTATGTGTCTTGCTGATGTGCTCATGATAGTTGTAGTGCTGGGTGGGGGTTGGATGGGCCAGCAAGGTGCTGGGGAAGGGGACAAGCCTGGACAGGCCAGGCAGACAGAGGGACGGGCAAGCATTTTCTCTCCCTCTTACAGGTTGCACGGCCCCAACCAGAACTACTCTCTTTCTGAACGTATGCACACAGACTCCTTTAAAACGGGGAGGCCTGACACCCCAGCAGCAAACCCATGCACAGAATTGTTAGACTGCAAGGAGAGACAATAGGTTGGAATCGAGGCGGGGGTGGGGTGGGGGAGGATGGAGGGAAAGGATGGGGGAACACGGCCAGCTTCAGTCCCGGCCAACGAGACGAGCCCATCTCCTGTTGTGTTCAACAGGGAAACAGGGAAATGGTTCTGCTGATGTTTCCATTCTCAAACTCCCCAGAGAAGGTAGATAATAAATAAGTGACAATAACAGATTGCACACTGTCAGCGCGGGCACTTCTTTGCCCCCAGAGAATTGATTTTTAATAACAGCGCAGATGACATGTGGCGGGAGTTGTCGCTGACACCGGTGTTTTGTGGGTCTCAATAAATCACATCAGCCTGGAGGCTCTGAAATGGACGAGCTCGTTGGGTGCTGTTTGCCGATTGCTACTGAGTGCTGGGAAGGGTCCTGGGCTCTGAGTCAGGAGGCTGGATTCTGCAACCTCTAGACAGCTAGACCTTGGCCAGTTACTTGACCGGTCTGGACCTCAGTTTTCCCATCTTTAAAATGGGCATAATTGCCTCAAAATTACAGCACTGTTGCAAAAGGTTGGATGAAGAAATGTTCATATAAAGTCCCATAAAATATGGTGATCACTATTGTACTTATAAAGGTCCAGAAAGGCAAGAAGTTGACAGGTTTGGGGGCAGAGTATCTGGCATCTCTGTTCTCATGGGACTGTCATTTGAAGGATCTTCTCTGGCCAATAAAATAGGTGGAAGATGGAGGCTGGGCGTGGTGGCTCACACCTATAATCCTAGCATTCTGGAAGGCCTAGAGGGTAGGATTGCTTGAGCCCAGGAGTTTGAGACCAGCCTGAGCAAGAGCAAGACCCTGTCTCTACAAAAAACAGAAAAAAATAGTCGGGTGTGGTAGTGCACACCTGTAGTCCCAGCTACTTGAGAAGCTGAGGCAGCAGGATCACTTGAGCCCAGGAGTTTGAGGTTGCTGTGAGCTATGATGATGCCATTGCTAGCCCGGGCAACAGAGTGAGATCTGTCTCAAAAAAAAAAAAAAAAAAAAAAGGTGGAAGATAGGAAGGCATAAAAATCAGCTGACAACTGGGTCCAGGATTGGGGATGGCGGTGTGGTGCCTTCTTGTGCCAGTAAGCTGTGATGTGAGAATAGTAACAACAAATGAATATTGTTTTTAATTAATTTCTTTTTAAAGACAAGGTCTTGCTCTGTCACCCTGGTTAGAATGCAGTGGCATCATCATAGATCACTGCAACCTGGCCTTAGGCAATCTTCCTGCCTCTGCCTCTCAAAGTGCTGGGGTTACAGGCATGTGCCACCATGCCCGCACACAAATGAATACTGGTTAAGTGTTTACAGTGCCAGAGCTGCGCTAACTGCTTTACATACAGTATCTCATTTACTCCTAATAAGACCCTGAGAGGCAATTACCATAATTATCTGATTTTACAGATGAGAAGACACTTAGCTACCCATGTGTAGGACGGGCCCTGCGGGTGACAAGGGTGTGCTGGCTGTGAAGGCTGCAGACTGCATATTTGTGCAAGGGCCCAGGGCTGCTCGGCCACGCGAGAATGCAGCGGCGAGGCCCTGGCCCCGGCCCCAGCATGGCCAGGTCTCTCCATTTTCCAAAAGCACATGGGTGCAGAGTAGGATTTGTGTAGGAAACCTCTTGATATTTAAATATTGACAGCTTATTAAAACTTTGTTATTTTAAAAGACATTGTAAGAGCCAATTACAATATTGCTAACTAATAGCTAGCTGTCTGTGCACTGGACTGAGCCCCTGGGTTTCCAGCTTGTGATTCTCTGGTGCATGAGCTTTGTCTCCTAGCAGAGGTTCACAGCACTGCATCGCCCCTCTGAACCCAGAAGTAACAACTGTACACAGGATGCCCACCAAAATGTGGCTAGGGGCCACGCACTGTGCTCCATACCAGAGGGCGGAATATAATTGCATATCCTAATTCTCATAAGGGAGGTGATACTAATCCCATTCTACATATAAAGCAGCGGAAGCTCAGAGGGGTTAAATGGTTTGCTCAAGGTGCCGCCAGTCTAGGAAGTGAGCCGCACCCGGGCATGGCTGACTCTCAGGGGTCGCTCTCTCTACCCTACTGAGCAAACAAGGGTGCAGGGTGGGGAGGTGCATTTGTGGCTTTGAGCAAAGGAGAGAGGGAGAGGGAAGCACTCAGTCCTCTTCCTGTTGGTACTCAGCACCGTGCAAGCCAAACCCAGCGCGCTGGGGTACTCACAGCACTCGGAGGGACCGCAGCCCGTTGAAGGCGTGGACGGGAATGCATCTCAGCCGGTTGTAGCTCAGAATCCTGCAGAAAAGGGGGCACGCACCCTGTTGGCTGTTCCTGTTCTCATGGGAGCACTGCTTACATTGTGAACCCATCAGAGCACATGGTTTCTTTACCTTCTTTCTAACATACTGACAAGAGCATCCTAACAATAAGTGCAGGGAAACCTCTCCTGCCACTCCGGGAAGCTCACTGGCTTCATTCCCCAGTGTCCTCCCAGGTCCCACGGCGGCTGGCTCTGTAACCAGCTTGTCCATCACCTCCCTCCCCTGTCACATGGTGAGTGCTCACAACGTGCAAAGCTAATGGGAAATAAATGGGTCTGAGCACAATGTAATTGTGTAGGGAAAGCCTCCACTAGGAGAGAAAATTCACAAATCAGAAAGTATTCCAAAGAGCCTTCTTTAGAGGTGATTAGGAGCGAGTTCCTCTCTAGCTGCACAGACATTGGAGTTCTGTCTTACTTCATTTTCCTCCTGATGATTAAGGGCCACCCTATGCTAGGGCAGCCCTAGCCCCGAGGATCACTAGAGCAGAGAACTTAGTCCTGGGGGGACAGAGAGAAAGAGTGACCGTCTACTGCTAGGCCCATGGGCATGGTCAACACTGTACTCACAGAGTGGAGAGGTGAGACATGTTACTGAAGGTGTAATTGGTCAGCACACTGATGCTGTTGTTGCTCAGGTCACTAGGAAAAGTAAAACAGAAGGGTCATGCTTTACTCTAACTGACTCCATAGGAGACCATTCCCAAGTGTCACACACACCTATCATCTATCCATCCATCCATCCATCCATCCATCCATCCATCCATCCATCTTTCCACCTACCCATCCATCTTTCAACCTATCCATACATTCACTCACCCATCCACACATCCATGCACCTGCCTATTTATCTACCCACCTACTTACCTGCACACTTGCCCACCCATCTTTCTATCTATCCATCTACTCACCCACCTACCCACACATCTACCCATCCACCTACCCACCCACCCACACACACACTCACCCATTCATCCATCTACCCACCTGCTCACTCATTCACTCACCCATCTACCATCTACCCACTCACCTATTTGTCCCACTATCTCATCTGCCCATTTGCCTACCCACCTACACAACCATCTATCCATCCATCCACTTATTTATCCAGATGTTAATTTTTCCATTCAAGCACTTATTCAATCTTTCAAGCAATTGTTATTCATTAATCCCTCCATTAATTTACTCAGTTAATCATTCAATGATGTATCTATCTATTCATCCATTTCATTCTACCAACAAAACATAATACATATGATCATTTTTAGTACTTATTTTAGTACTTTTTCCCAATTAATTCTTTTCACTGTCCCTCCATACTTCTTCTCATCTGACATTCATTTATTCCCTCTATCAGATTCTCTCTTAGGAGGAATGAGGCTGGTGGGGGTATACTCCTCTGCCAACTACAACCTCGAGCTCCCCCTCGGGGATAAATAGCCAGAGAAGTGGCAACATTAGCTGCACATTGGAATCACCTGGGAGCTTTTAAATCCTCGCATGCCTGGGTCCTATGCCCACATATTCTGATTCAATTGGTTTAGCATGAGCTTGAACATCAGTATTTTTTAACAAAACAGTTGCTCAGATGATTCCTCTAATCAGGTGAAGTTAAGAACCATTTCTCTAGAGCAGCGGTTTTCAACTAGGGGCACTTTTGCTCCCCCGGTGGCATTTGGAAATGTCTGAGACATTTTTGGTTGTCAATACTCGGGGTGGGTGGGAAGAGCTACCGGCACGTAGTGGGCAGAGGCCAGGGATGCTGTTAAACATCTTGTAACATCCGTGAAAGCCCTCCACAACCAAGAATTATCCGCCCCCAATGTCCATGTTCCAAGGTTGAGAACTCCTCGTCCAGAGTCTGGATTCCAGAGTATCTAGAAATCCAGGCCAAGGACAGGTGGCTTTCTTCCACCTCTCCTTGGTTGGCTCCCTCCTTTCCCCAGGGTGAGTCTCTTTCATTCTGAAAGAACTTGCATTTTCCCCTTGTGGGCTGGCTCTCTGTTGCTCTAGTAGACATGGGCACCTTTCAATTACCACTTGCTCATGGAATGATTTTGCACTGTCCTGGGTTCCATCGTGACAGGGTGTTGAGGCTGCTGAGGGACAAAGATCACAGGCCACCTGGCTTCCTGGGCCATGTCCATGCTCAGCAGCCCTGCTCCTTATTCTAGAGTTTTCCTGGGTCTTGGCAGACTTGGAGCCAATAGCAACCACCACCTAAAGGATCCTCAGTTTGAACCACTTCCTTGGGACATTCTCTGGGGAACTAAACAAATTGGAAGAAGAAATGCCCATTTATGCTTTTGGCAGACCTAAAGGCCACAGCTTGCAAGGAGCTGGCGACTGAGGAAGTGCAGGAATTCAGTTTGGACCTCGGAAGGTCAAGGGCTCACCCACCTTCACCTAAGCCAAGCAGAAAGGTGGTTCAGGTAGCCCATGGTGCCAGGCTCTGGGTATTTCTGTGTGTGGGTCCCACTGGGTAAGACCATCAGGATGGTCCATTACTCCCAGCTGCCTCGCCCTGCTCCACCCAGGGAGAAAAGTGTGGAAATGCCAGGTCTGCCTGCAGCACCATTCTCTCTTACCCCCCACCTCGGTTTCCTGAGCTACCCTAGGAGAGAAAACTAAATGTCCCACCCAGCACCGGGCTCCTTACATGAGTGTCAGGTGTCGGAGGGCGGACAGCTCTCTGGGCACAGCTGTGAGGTGGTTTCCTTCCAGGTACCTGAAAGAGAAGTGCAGAGTGACAACACCTGGGAGAGACACGGCACAGACTGTCACTCTCAGCGAAGCCTGCAATGACTTTCCAGGCTAGGCTGGGTCTCATTTACACTCTAATAGGTCCCTCTCTTCAAAGCACATACTACATTTGTCATTTATTTGTGTGATTATTCAACTGATGACAGTTTTCTCCAATAGACTGATAAGTTCCACGACGGCAGGGCTCTTGTCTAACATTGCCCACTGTTGGATCCCCCAAGCCTGTTTACAGAGCTGATACATAGTAGGTGTTCAATAAACATTTGTTTAAGGAATAAAGTCTCACTTTAAGGTCAGCGCTCACAATATCCTTCCATGGCAGGAATTCACAGTTGAGGAAGCAGAAGCTTAGAGATGTTAAAATACCTGCCCAGGGTCACACAGCAAGCAGGTGGTCGAGCTAGGATTTGAACCCAGGTCTCCCAGACTGTACTCTTTTTTTTTTTTTTTTTTTTTTTGAGACAGAGTCTCGCTTTGTTGCCCAGGCTAGAGTGAGTGCCGTGGCGTCAGCCTAGCTCACAGCAACCTCAAACTCCTGGGCTCGAGCGATCCTTCTGCCTCAGCCTCCCGAGTAGCTGGGGCTACAGGCATGCGCCACCATGCCCGGCTAATTTTTTATATATATATCAGTTAGCCAATTAATTTCTTTCTATTTTTATAGTAGAGACGGGGTCTCGCTCTTGCTCAGGCTGGTTTTGAACTCCTGACCTTGAGCAATCCGCCCGCCTCGGCCTCCCAGAGAGCTAGGATTACAGGCGTGAGCCACCGCGCCCGGCCCCAGACTGTACTCTTAACCGCAACTCCACACAGCCTCTATGTAGCTACCAGAGGATTCTGGGAGAACTGAGCCACAAGTCACTGTTGACTATCTCTGATGTGTGTTTGGAAACTGAGGAAATAGGGGCTCATCTCTGGTACCTGGAGCCCCGTGAGATGGTGCCCAGCAGGAGGACCAGCTGGCAGGAGAGGACAGGGCTTCAGAATGAGGATGCACGGGACAGATAGGGACACGTGGACAGGCACAGGCTGAGCCCAGATCTTCCCACACTTTAGTGTCCTGCACTGATCTATTCATCTAGGACGAGGCCACCTCCTTGAAGACTCAAGCGTGGTTTCAGAGGAGAAAGTCTCCAAGTAATTACGTAATCATGAGTTACGAAGGTTATCACTACCCTCAAGAGGGGACATGGGCCAGTTCATTCCCTTCCACCCTTGTCATCAACCCTTTCCCCTGGGCTGCCTGTTGCTCTCAGAGCAAAACTGCAAAACCTTAAGACAGCTTACAAACCCTGCTTTGATCCCCTGGGTGAGCTCCCCTGGATCTAAAGCTCCTGTAGTGTCCTCTCTCATAATAGCCAACACGCACATGGTCACTACTGTCCATTTGCCCAGTGCCTGCCTTAAGCTCCAGGAGGGCAGACCGAGCCCCATCTATCGCTAGCCCGGTGCTCCTCGAACTTCAACTAACTACCCAGACTGTCTCGAACCACCAGTCTTGCTAAAAAGCAGATTCTGATCTAGTAGGTCTGGGGTAAGGTTGGAAAGTCTGCATTTATGACAAGCTCCCAGGGGATGGGGGTGGGGACTGCTGGTCCGCAGACCACATTTTGAGTAATGAGGTCCCAGCACAATTCCTGGTGTCCAATAGTCCAAAACGACTGAATGAACGGGTTAAAACAGGAGATGGGCACGTATGTTAATAACTGAACCAGGTTTGGCTTTAAGGACATGTTAGAATGTGTATTAACTTTAATCAAGACCAAGTGACTCTCTTCCTGTAGCTGGTCCCTGGCACAAGACACTGCGTATACTGGTGAGACGGCCACAGCCTGCTTTCAGGCAATTAAAAACCTAATAGGGGGAAGAAGTGAGGAAGGGGAGAGAGGACAGACCCATAAAGAGATGTCAATTATAAATTCTGATCGATCTGTGCTTTGAGGGGAGGGCAAGGTGCTGTGGCGGAGAGTGCCCAGGGGCTGACCGCACAAAGACGGGCGAGGAAGAGGAGTTTAAGATGAGAATCGACAGGCGAAAAGGACGAGGCCTTGGACAGAGCAGGGGAAGAGAGAGTCCAGCCAGGCTGCAGCCTGTGCAGGGCACTGAGTGTCGGAGCAGGGAAAGGCGGTGGGGGCTGAGTTCCCATGGGTCGGTGGAGGGGGCACCGTGGGAGGTGGGGCAGACCAGGCCGAGGCCTTGGAGGTGACTTTATTGAAAGCATCAAGAGAGGCCATGGCTGCAGACAGGGGCAGGGCCTGGGCTCGGCCTGCTGTCCTCCCCGAACCACGGGCTGCAGGGCGCTCGCGTTCTAGGCGGATGCTTGCCCTGCGCCTCAGCAGGGGCAGGGCAGGCATGGAGGGGGGGGAGTCCTTCAGTTCTCTCCCTTGGGCAGGGAGGCTCTGGGTGGAGGGCTGGGTGGCAGATTCCAGGTCCCTGCAGCCTGAAGGCGGGGAGGACGAGCCACGCCAGGCCACCCACCGGCCCACACACTTGCAGGAAGTGTTCTGTGCACAGCGTGGCAGGGGGAGCTCCGAGGCAGGAGCCGGAGGAACAGGCAGGGCAGGCAGAGGGGCTGCTCCTGGGTGCATCTCTGCTCCAGGGAGACCCGAGGGGGCCTCGGGATGGGGTCTGACCTCAGACTGACAGCAGTCGCTTACCCTCTCCTACGCTGCTCATTCTCTTGCTCCTGTTGGTTTGCTGCAGCTACTTAGCAAACTTGAGCATCTAAGATGAAAACAGAATAAAGTGCCCAGGCCCCAACCTCCCTGCTGGGATGTTTGCAGAAGGCCGGGGCCAAGCACGTCTGAAGACAGGCTATGGGCTGGGCTCGCTGTGGGCCTTGGAGCAAGCTACTGAACCCCACAGGCAACCCAGCGACAAGCACAATTCTGAAACCCAGACAGAAGTCACCAGCACGATCTGAGGGGCAGTCCCAGGGCTTTGGGACAGAGAAGTTCTGGACTGTGATCACACTCAGTTCTCTGGAGCTGGGGTGAGGGGTGTGGTGCTGAGCGCACGGAGGTACACGAATAGTCCAGGAGTCGGGATTTAGACTTGGCTCTGTCGGACCCCGGATCGCGAGAAGTCAATGTTGTACTGTTTCACCTCTGCGCTCCGAGCTTATTTTCACCTCACTCCATCACCGCACTGGATCATCATTTCTTTTCTCTCTCAACCTCATAGGGTGTAAACTCCACGAGGGCAGGGATTTGTGCCGGTTCTGTGTCCTGCTATGTCTGCATGCCTAGTAGCGTGCTTTCACTATTTGTTGAATGAATGAATACTGCCAAGGATCATTCACAGGACCCTGGATTTAAAAACCTAACACTGCCGGGCGTGGTGGCTCACACCTGTAATCCTAGCACTTTGGGAGGCCGAGGCGGGCGGATTGCTCAAGGTCAGGAGTTCGAAACCAGCCTGAGCGAGACCCTGTCTCTACCAAAAATAGAAAGAAATTAATTGACCAACTAAAAATATATATACAAAAAATTAGCCGGGCATGGTGGCGCATGCCTGTAGTCCCAGCTACTCGGGAGGCTGAGGCAGTAGGATCGCTGAGCCCCAGAGATTGAGGTTGCTGTGAGCCAGGCTGACGCCACGGCACTCACTCTAGCCTGGGCAACAAAGTGAGACTCTGTCTCAAAACAAAAACAAACAAAAAAACCTAACACTGACAGTGGTCTCAAGAAATGCCCTGTGCCTGGCCCAGATATCTCTGCAGGACAAGCCATGCTGTATAAATGCATGGATTTGCTGAGCTGATGAGTAAAAGCATAAGTGGCCACTGGAATTCAGGGATGCCCACAGCATGTAAGACAGGGAGGTTCAGGCCCCTGGAGGATGGGCACAGCTGCTTCTAGAACCTCTGGGCTCCAGGCTGGCTCTGATTGGTACTATACCAAATACCAATTGAATTAGCTTCTCTGTCTGCTTAAAACCCTCGGTGACTGCCATTACTTACTAGAGAAGGGCCACCCAACTCCTGCCCACATCCAACAAGGCCTTCTGTGGCCTGTTTTCTATCAGTCAAAGGATTTCCAGAGAAGCAGAATCAATAGGACATATATAGAGAGACAGCAGGGGAGGAGGAACATTTATTCTAAGGGATTGGCTCATGCAACCACAGGGCTGGCAAGTTCGAAATGTATCGGGCAGGCTGGCAGGCTGGAAACTCAAGCAGGATTTCTGCCACTGTCTTGAGGCAGAATTCCTTCTCCAGGAAACCTCAGTTTTTTGCTCTTAAGGCCCTTAACTGATTAGAAGAGGCCCGTCTCCACATTATGAATAGAAATCTCCTTAATTAAAGCGTCAACAGATTGCAGATGTTAGTTAACTGCATCTACAACCAACCTTCAAGCAACATCTAGACTGTTTGACCAAACAACTGGGTGTCACAGCCTGGCCAAGCTGACACAGGAAACTGACCACCACAGCCCTGCCTCCTCTCTTTGCTCTTCTTGCATCAAACTCTCCCGTGGCCTCTGGTGGAGTGGGTCCCAACTCCAGTGGCCTTAACCTTCCTCAAATGCCCCACGCCCCTCTGTGTGGGGCCCAGTTCCCTCTCCTTGCCTGGGTAAATCCTACAGGTGCTCATATCCCAGCTCCAACATCTTCCCTGATGAGACTTCACACTTATTGGTGATGCTACAGAGTCCCAAAGCTTTGAGTGTATTTTCTTCACAGCATGTCACCCCATGGTGACATCTTTCGTGCGACTCTGTGATGTGCAGCATTCCTGTACACTGCCTGGCAACAGTAGATGCTCAGGAAACATCATCTGCATGATGAAAATCCCAGAACTCCCCAGGAGAGCTGCATTTGGCACGACAGAGCCGGGCGGAAGTCGTTTCAGTGCAGAATGTCCCCAGCGACCTGGCATTGCAGCTCAGCAGACTTGGAATCAAAAGGTTTCACTTTAGAAATGCAGATTGTAGTGTGGGGGGGGAAGCTTTGTAGGAAGCCCTTCATGAAAACTCCGAACTCCAAAGCTGCCTGCAGCCCGCAGCCCAGAGGGACCCTTTCAGGAGACTGCCCTCCTGCCCCACCAGCCTCGGAACTGCCAGAGCGTTGCTAGCAGGTCACCCTTGGCACCGACCTGCATTTAAATGTTCTGTTTCAATCCCAGCGCGAGCACACGAGGACACATCTGCCTCGCATGCAAATCCACGCAGACCTCTGCGAGCGGATGTTCTGCATTCCTGCGTCGAGCTCTGCGGCACTGACAGGTGTCCCACAAAGAGCTCAGACCAGCTGAACGGTGAAGGAGGAGGGCAGCCACCTTCTCCGAGACCCTGCTCCAGGCCACGGTCTCCACCGGGGACCTGGAGTGATGCAGGGGCAGCTCAGAGGCTGAGGCTCACATCCTGGCCCTACTATCTAATAGCTGTGTGACCTTTGGCAAGGTACTTAGCCTCTCTGAGCTTGTGTTTACTCATCTGTAAGACGGGGCTTCTAATAATCACCATCTTGATTATGATTATGAGGATGAACTGAGAGTCTCTGTGAATAGCACTTGGAACAGTGCCTGGTACATTAGTGTCCAACAGAATTTAAAAATATACATATAGATAGATATATACATACAGACATCTATATCCAATAATATATGTGATTATGGAAAGACAGATAATGATCCCCTTGGTGTTCATTGTCTAGTTCTCTTCCAGGGTAATATTTCTAAAATGAGAATCAGATCATGTCGCTTTCCAGCTTAAAATTCTTCCTTGGCTCCTGCATTCCTCTTGGGATAAAGAGTCAGCCCTCGTCATGGCTTGCAAGAACTTACATCTGCCTCCTCAAGCTCTTAGCACACACCGTCCTCTTTTTCATGTTATGTGCTCCGTCTCATGGCCTTCTTAACTTCTTGAATTTAAGATCTTTCTACCATGGGAATCTTCCTAGAACGTGTTCTTTCCACTCCCTTTCCTATTTTCCTGGGAAATCCTACTCTACTCCCTCCCTGTCTGGAATGCTAATCTACTGGTTAGTTTTCTCATTGTCTTTCTCCCCCCTTCTAAGTTTATGGAAAGCAATATGGAGATACCTTAAAGCGATACAAGTGAATCTACCATTTGATCCAGCAATCCCATTGCTGGGCATCTACCCAAAAGATCCAGTGACACTCTACAAAAAAGACACCTGCACTTGAATGTTTATAGCAGCACAGTTCATAATTGCAAGGCTGTGGAAACAGCCCAAGTGCCCATCAATCCAAGAATAGATTAATAAAATGTGGTATATGTATACCATGGAGTACTATTCAGCTCTAAGAAACAACAGTGATCTAGCACATCTTATATTTTCCTGGTTAGAGCTGGAATCCATACCACTAAGTGAAGTATCCCAAGAATGGAGAAACAAGCACCACATACACTAACCAGCAAACTGGTATTAACTGAGCAGCACCTAAGTGGACACATAGGTACTACAGTAATAGGGTATTGGGCAGGGGGGCGGGGGCGGGTATATACATACATAATGAGTGAGATGTGCACCATCTGGGGGATGGTCATGCTGGAAACTCAGACTTGTGGGGGGAGGGGGGTAAAGGGCATTTATTGAAACTTCAAAAATTTGTACCCCCATAATAAGCCGAAATAAAAAATAAAGAAAGGGACCTTATCTGTCATGTCAGCTGCTGCACTGCCAGCTCCTGTGACAGTGCTGGGCACGACACACCCAACAGCACTCGGATGAGTGAAGAGAGACTTCTCCGCTCTCTGCCAGTGCTCAGGCCCCCCGCGGGCCCTCCCACAGTCGGCCGTGACTGCCCGATAGCGCCGAGGAGTGTCCTCTACCAATGCCATCTGCTGAGGTCTCCTCTGAGCCAGGGCCTGCGCCAGGACTCGTAAGTGCTGCTGTGCCCAGGGCCAGCATGCTCTCCGAAGATGTGATCAGCCGCTCCAGCTGGCGGGGGGCACATTTCTGTCTGGCTCCCCGGGCCAGAGAAAGGCAAGGATGTAGTCAGTGCCGGGTAGTTGCTCTATTAAGTGCTCTGGGAGCCCGCTCAGCGCGGGGCTGAGCACGAGGCAGCAGCTGGCCTTGCTGGAGAAGGCCCAGCTGTCAGGCTGGACCAGCCAGGACCGCTACAGGTTGCCGTAGCACTGGGGCAGGGGCCCGGGTGTGCCTTCTCCCTGCTTGAATGCAGACGTCAGTTTTCAAGAGGACCCTGCAAGCCAGGCCACTGCGCAGAACACACAGGGACTTGGGCTTCTGCCACTGGGAGGTGGTGGTTTAATGGTCGGCCCTTGGGGTCAGATATACCCAGGCTTGGGTCTGTGTTCTGCTGCTCATTGGCAGTATAATCTTAAAAATGTTATGCAATTTTCCTGAGCCTCAGTGACCTCATCTGCAAAATGGGAATCTGCAAAGCGAGAATAATGATGCTTGTCTTGCAGTGTTGTTAGCAGGATTAAATGAGATCACCTATAAAAAAAAAAATTCCAGCACAGCAGCCAGCACACAGTAAATGCTCTGTAATGGTAGCTGTGGTGGTTTGAAGCTCAGGCAGGATATTCTTCCTTGCTTTCTTAAGGGCCAGGGTGGGCAGGATGTCCTGATTACCCCTCTCCCAGGGCACACACTTTCTGCGCCCCTCCCTGGGCTGGTCACCTGCTGCACAGCTCTGCCCTGTCACCTGCATGCATGTCACCTCCTGAGCGAGCTGTAGATAAGGAGAAAGGTCCACTAAGCTGCTTTCTGGATTCCAGGCTCCCCTCCTCTAAGCCCTCCGAGTTCACAGTGCCAGGCCAGGTCTGTCCCTCTTCTTCGACCAGTGCTCCTGTGTTGTCACCTCCTGCCACACTTACTCCCAAAGGGTGGCATCTCAGCCCTGTGCCCTCCTGCCTCCTGGTCAAGCCCTGTCCTTTTCATGTCTCCTATCAGTGCAGCACATGTTTCTGTGCTCACACGCATGTGCAATCATGTGCACACTGCCAGCCTGCTTCCCACAGCGTTCTAAGACTTCACATCCGCATACGAATCCTTCCTTCCAATCACTGTGCCTGGGGGACAGATACATCCTTCCCTTGTCCTCTCCTTGGGACATCCGCTGTAGGACACCAAAAACACATCCACGGTCATAGTCCTCAGACCAAAATCAGACATCCTGGATACTAAGCAGGGCTGGACTCCGGGGGAACACGGTTCACCGGTGTTAGACTTTGACTCTCCTCTCTAGCCTGTGTGAAGAGGTGGGCTTGCAGAGCTTGTTTCCAGAACCAGGAAGACCTGATGTCTATAAACACTCCCATAAATGGAAACAAACAGATTCCTAGGCTTTAGTTCTTCTGGGATAGCGAGGTAAGCCTGAATCTAGAAGGATAGATCCACAGCAACGATTGTACTTTCTGAAGGCAGTGAGGCCCTACCTTTGCAGAGAGTACTTGTTGCAGTGATTTGGGGGGGCGAGGAGGGGCTGAGCTGTCTTGTGTTTGCTCCTGTCCTGGTTTCAGCAGGATTTTGTAAGCTTGCCTTTTTAATGCTGACTTGGAGCAGGTATTCCTTGCCCGCCAGTATATAATGACCACAGTGGTTCTCAAAGTGTCATCCACGGACCCCCGCTGGGGGTCCCCAATATATTTTCAGGGATCTATTTTTGCAATAAGATTAAAACATTATTTTCCTGGCCGGGCGTGGTGGCTCACGCCTGTAATCCTAGCACTTTGGGAGGCCGAGGCTGGCGGATTGCTCAAGGTCAGGAGTTCGAAACCAGCCTGAGCGAGACCCCGTCTCTAGCAAAAATAGAAATAAATTAATTGACCAACTAAAAATATATATACAAAAAATTAGCGGGGCATGGTGATGCATGCCTGTAGTCCCAGCTACTCGGGAGGCTGAGGCAGTAGGATCGCTGAGCCCCGGAGATTGAGGTTGCTGTGAGCCAGGCTGACGCCACGGCACTCACTCTAGCTTGGGCAACAAAGTGAGACTCTGTCTCAAAAAAACAAACAAACAAACAAACATTATTTTCCTTTTGCACTGTGTTGACATTTGCACTGATGGCACAAAATCAGTGGTGGGTAAAAGTGCCATTACCTCAGCATGAATCAGGACATTGGTACCAAATGATACCAGTGGTCATTATATTCCTTATCTCTGTGTACTTGCAGGTTAAAAAAACCACAATTTTGCTTAAGAATGCCCTTGATGAAAAAGTAAAAATTATTATTTGTATTAATTCTCAACTCTCAAGCGCACATTTCTTCAATGTTGTGTGTGACAAAATGAGAAGCGTGCATGAAGCACTCTGCTCCACAGGAGCACGTTGGCTGCCCAGTGCAGAAGCACCTGTGTCACTGAGTTGCAAACTGAACTAGGCAGTTTTTAAATTTTTTATGAAGTGCTATTTTTACTCAAAAGAATGACTGGCAAACTGGCTATTCAGACGTGGGTATTTAGTAGACAATCTCTTTCTCTCCTTCCTTCCTTCCTTCCTTCCTTCCTTCCTTCCTTCCTTCCTTCCTTCCTTCCTTCCTTCCTTCCTTCCTTCCTTCCTTCCTCCCTCCCTCCCTCCCTCCCTCCCTCCCTCCCTTCCTTCCTTCCTTCCTCTGTTAGAGACAGGATCTCACTCTGTTGCCCAGGTTGGAGTGCAGTGGTATGATCATGGTTCACTGCAGCCTCCAACTCCTAGGCTCAAGTGATCCTCCCACCTTGACCTCCTCCATTTCTTGAAAATGAGCACAATAAGCCTGTCACTTCAAGGAAAACAACTGAGAGTATTTGTTGCCAGTGATAAAATTTGGGCTCCAAATGAAAATTAAAAGTTTGGAAAACTCTTAAGTGCTGTATCGAGCTTGAGAGCTTTCCCTTACTTAAAGACTTTTCTGATGAGATAAGTGATAATGTCACAGGATATGGCTTTTAAGTATATTGTATGATGAAATGTGTCAACATTTGGAAAATACACACAACTCAGGGAGCCAACATTTTCCCAATGACCAGAGCATGATGTTATAAGACCATGCATGAGGGAAAGTTCCATTCAAAGTGTAAGATAGACCTTGAATTTGTCAAAGTCTGTAAACCTGGATTTTAACATAATAGAGGATGAAAAGTTCATTGGTATGAGTGTAGTTTCCACAGTATGACTAGACTTTTAGAAACTACCACTTGTAGAGCTTTGTATTATCAAAGAACATCCACAATTATCTGAAAAGGCTATGAAAATACTCCTTCCTTTTCCATCTATACATCTGTGTGAAGCTGGATTTTCTTCTTATACATCACCCAAAACAACATATCACAACAGAGAGAATGATGATGCAGATATGAAAATCCAGTTGTTTTCTGTAAAGGGATTTGCAAAGCTATAAAACACCACCACTCTTCTCAATTAAATTTCTTTTGGTTTGTCCTAAAAATATGCTTTTTATATAAACATGCAATGGGTATATAATTATTTTTAAATGGAATAATAAATGCATATTTAAAAATTTTCTCAGTGTCAGTTTTTAATGTGGTAACTTATCAGTAGATAGAACCCACATAAACACAAGTTCTTGGAGTGTGAGATGTCTTGAAAGGCATAAAGGAGTCTTGAGACCCAAAAGTTTAAGAACTTCTGGTGTAACGGGTATGACTACAGGATCTGGGGCCAGACAAACCTGTTTCTCATCCTGACCGGGCTCTACCAATGGTAAGATGTGGGCAAGTGATTTTGGTTAATATTTCTCTGGAAGTTCCTCCTCCCTTAAAAAGGGCAAGTGGTACCGCAGCCCCACGTCCACGAGACTTGCAAGGGTGGAAAGGGTGGGTGACAGCTCAGTGTGGCCTGACTTAACCGAGGTGACAGCACCTGGAGGAGACAGGCAGAGGCCGGCCAGAGAGGGTTTGCAGAGGGCTGACAAGGAAAAGTCACCTCCTGCTTGGACCGGACCTCGAGCGCTTGCAATGGACGCCCACATCCTGCCCTTTAAAAAGAAATGCTGGGCAACTTTGTTTTTGCTTCTTCTCAGTGAATTAAACTTAATTTCGTCTTGTAAGCCGGCAGCTCTGCCTGAGATAACGAACGATGCCCGAAGGAGCTGGAAAGCTGGCAGCGCGAAGCCTGGGTCCGGACTCAGCCGATGTCCCCGAACCCAAGGCTTCAGGACACAGCTGTCTGGCCTGCCAGCTTTCACTTTCTCCGACGTGCACGTTCCTGCTTGCCCCTCCCGAGACGCCCTCCGTCGACCTGCCCAGGAGATGGTTCAGGGACAGAAGGGGAGGCTGCCTTCCTTGGTACGCTTTGGAAGCCATGCCTGGCGGAGGGAAATGCTACTGCTTCCAGAGCAGAAAATCAAGTCTCCTCCCAAAGCGCTGAGCTTGACTTTATAATTGCAACCAATTATCTCTGTTATTCCAGTCTTGGTTTCATGACCTTTGGGGGAAAAGCATCCGTGGGTTGTTTTCACAGCACTTTTGTCCTTTGCCATGTGTCACTTGGCACTCAATTGGCTGGGAAAGAGCGTGCACCTGGGTTGTTTTCTGCAGCTCCTGTCCCACGGCGTGGCGCAGCCCAAGGAAAAGGCGTGAAGCCCACTACACAATGTGACATTTGCTCACACCGATCTTCAAGGCCTGGGTCCAGGCCAAACCCAGGGCTGACATGGATTTTTAGTGACTATGGAGACGTCCCTTCCTTCCCCTGGCTGTCAGCCTCTCTGGACATCGGGAAATGCCAGGAGCCACAATGCACACCCAAGATCTATTTGCTAGTTTAAGAAATTGGCGTGCTCAGGTTCTACCCCAGGAGGTATTTGCAGGGTGGGTCCCAGAAACTGTCCCTGGAGGAGCTGGGTCTCTTTCTGTCACTTGTGTCTGAGGGTACAGGCATACCTTGTTTACCTGTTCTTCACTTTATTGTGCTTTGTGGGTATTATGTTCTTTACAAATGGAAGGTTTGTGGCAGACCCTGCACTGAGCCGGTCTATGGGTGTCATTTTTCCAAGAGCATGTGCTCACTTCCTGTCTCTGTGTCACGTTTCAGTAATTCTCACAGTATTTCAACCTTTCTCATTATCCTTATATCTGTCATGGTGATCTATGATCAGTGATCTTTGATTTTAATATTCTAATTGGTTGGGGGCGCCATGAACTGTGCCCACATAAGACAGCGAACTTAATCGATAAACGTGTGAGTTCTCATGCCCCACGGACAGCCATGCTCCCATCTCTCCCCCTCTCCTGGGGCCTCCCTATTCCCTGAGACACAACAACATTGAAATTAGGCCAATCAATAGTCCTACAATGGCCTCTAAGTGTTCAAATGAAAAGCAGAGTTGCACAGATCTCACTTGAAAGCTAGAGATGACTAAGCTTGGTGAGGAAGGCTGCTCAAAAGCTAAGAGAGGCTGAAAGCCAGGCCTCCTGCACCAGTCAGCCAAGTTGTGAGTGCAAAGAGAAAGTTACTGAAGAAAATGAAAAGCGCTACTCCACTGAACGCACAAATGGGAAGACAGCAAAACGGCCTTATTGCTCCTATGGAGAAAGCTTTAGTGATCTGGATAGAAGATCAAATCAGCCCCAGCATTATCTTAAGCCAAAGGCTAATCCAGAGCAAGGCCCCAACTCTTCAGTTCCATGAAGGCTGAGAGAGAAGAAGAAGTTGCAGAAGAAAAGTTAGAAGACAGGAGAGATTGGGTTATGAGGGTTAAGAAAAGAACTTGTCTCTGTTAATATAAAAGCACAAGGTGAAGCAGCAAGTGCTGATATAGAAGCTGCAGCAAGTTATCCAGAAGTTTCGGCTAAGATAATGAATGGAGGTGGCTACACTAAACAACAGATTTTTCATGGGGACAAAACAGCCTTATATTGGAAGATGCCATCTATGACAATCATAGACTATATATGACTACTGTGACTATCATGACTATGTTGGAAGATGCCATCTGCAACTATCATAGCTACAGAGGAGAAGTCAATGCCTTGATGTTAAGTTTCAAAGGACAGGCTGATTCTTTTGTTAAGGGCTAATGCAGCTGGTGACTTTAAGTTGAAGCCAATGCTCATCTACCATTTTGAAAATCCTAGGACCCTAAGGAAATATACTAAATCTACGGTACCTGTGCTATAGAAAAGGAACAGCAAAGCCTGGGAGACAGCACATCTGTTTGCAGCATGGTTTACTAAATATTTTAAGCCTATTGTTCAGATCCATTGCTCAGAAAAAAAGATTCCTTTCAAAATATCACTGCTCATTGACAATGCACCTGGTCACCCAAGAGCTCTGATGGAGGTGTACAAGGAAATGAACGTTGTTGTCATGCCTGTTAATATTAATACGACATCCATTCTAGAGCCCATGAATCAAGGAGTAATTTCCACTCTCAAATATTATTACTTAAAGAAATACATTTCGTAAGGCTATAGCTGCCATTGATAGTGATTTCTCTGATGGATCTGAGCAAAGTAAATCAAAATCTGCTGGGAAAGATTCATTATTTTAGATGACAGTAAGAACATTCATGATTCATGGGAGGAGGTCAAAATATAGACATAACAGGAGCTTGGGCGAAGTTGATTCCAACTTTCCTGGATGATTTTGAGGGGTTCAAGACTTTAGGGGAAAAAGTAACTGCAGTTATGGTAGAAATAGCAACAGACCTAGAATTAGAAGCAGAGTCTGACTAAATTGCTGCAATCTCATGATAAAACTTGAATGGATTAGGAGTTGCTTCTTACAGATGAGCAGAGAAAGTGGTTTCTTGAGATGAAATCTACTCCTGGTGAAAATGCCATGAACACTGTTGCTATGACAAAAAAGGATCTAGAATATTCCATAAACTCAGTTACTCAGGCATTGGCAGCGTCTGAGAGGGCTGACTCCAACTTTGAAAGATATTCAACTGTGGGAAAAGTGCTATCAAAGAGCATCACATGCTACAGAACAATCTTCTGTGGAAGGAAGAGTCAATCAATGTGCCAAACATTGCTGTGTCTTATTTTAAGAAACTGCCTCAGTCACCCACACCTTTGTTGGCCACCATCCTGCTCAGTCATCAGCTGGCAACGCTGAGGCAAGAACCTCTACCAGCAAAAAATATTACAACTCAAAGGCTCAGATGCTCATTCGCATTTTTTGGCAATAAAATGTTTTTAAAGTATGTACATTGTTTTTTGGGGCATAATGCTATTGCACACTTAATAGACTACAGTGCAGTATAAACATACTTTTATATGCACTGGGAAACCAAAGAATTGGTGTGACTCTCTTTATGACAATATTCATAATTGTCACTTTATATATGTCGCTTTTATATGTCAATATTCACTTTATGGAGGTCTGGACCTGAGCTCACCACACCTCCAAGGTTCACGTGTAGGAGCTAAGGTGGACCAGAGGGTGTGCCTGGGTCTGGGGGAGAGCGTCAAAGTGTAAGTGGGAGGCATGTGTGGGTGGGGGTGGCGTGTGAGTGTCACTTGGGCTCTGCCTGTGCCTCACGCAAGGCCTTTGCAACTTCCATCTGGGGCACTCCTCCCTCCCTTCTCATCATTCATATCTGCTCCTCGGCCTTCGGATGGCAGCTCCAGGGTCATTTCCCCAGAGACGCTTTCTCTGAGCTTCACGTCCACGTCAGACCTCTCACTTGAGGACATCCTAGCAACCTTGCACCTCTTTCTCGTAGCACTTTTCACAGTGCTCACCTCACATGTGCATCTCAGAGGACAGAGCACGTGTCTACCTTTCCCAATGGACTGTGAGCCTCAGGAGTGTAGGGGTCACACTGGTTTTGCTCACGACTGTCTCTCCATTGCTAGAGAGTGTGACCCACGAGGCCCCCGGTCAATATGTGCTGAGTGAATGACTGAAGGAAGGAGGAAAGCAAGCTTGCACACGGTTTGTGTTGCTTGTATGAACGTGTCATGCTCCTTTGGCCTCATTTGCACCGCTCCTGGTACATTCCAGAGAGGCCCACCTGACTACGGGACTGTGCCTTGTCCATCCGTTGGAGCTTTCTAGGGGACAGAAATAGGTTTTCTCCACAATAGTAAGAGCCAGCCCTTCAGGAAGAGACTAGCACCTTTTTCACGTAACTGGGAGCTGCCAGTGCACGAACAAGGTCAGAGGACTCAGTGGCAGGGGCTCGGGCCGTGCAGTAAGAAAAGATCCCGTTTCAGGAATGAACGGGACTCAGAACTGAGACCTCATCTGTGCAATGGGACCACGTGCTCGCTCGTGCTGTTTTAAGGTGGAACAGGATCATGTTCCTAGAAGTGCTCTGTGCGGCACAGTGCCCGTGGGGAGGTGCTCTCCCGGTCACCCTGCACTCTCGCTGCATCAGGCTAAGTGGCCGTCGTCATCTTGGCGAAGGCCCTGCTGCCGTCTTGCTAGGATCTGTTCACCCGGTGGGGTTTCCCCAGGGTGGTCTTGCTTGAGATTCGGGAATGAAGCGCAGAGGGTGCTGGTGGCGGTGAGATGACAGGGTGCTGGGAGGGGCTGGGGTACTCACAGCTCGGTCACATCCCTGGGCATGCCTTTGGGCAGGGCGCGGAGGCCCCTGTGGCTGCAGCGCACCACCGTGTCCACGCAGGTGCACTGGTCGGGGCAGCGCGGGCCCAGCTGGCAGCTGCTTTCGTCGTTGCCTGCGGAGAGCCCCGGAGAGGGTGAGCGCGGCCGGGGGTAAAGGAACCCCACCGGGAGCAGCAGGTGGGCATGCGCTCCCTGCCCCCACCTGGAGCCAGAGCCAGGAGTAAGGTACCCACTGGTCTCATGGGTGGCTGGAGGGGGAGGGTCCACGTCTGGGGTTGTCACCTGCCTCCTACCACATTTGACAGAAGGTGTTATGGAGGCCAACCGAGACTTGACTGGCCAGGGCAATACGCAGGGAAGAGATGGCTGTTAACTGGAGCAGGGATAAGCCAAACTGACTGAAGGAGTGGTCAGGAGTGGGAGCAGAGCCCCGGCTTCCCTGCTGTCTCTCCTCTCCTTCTCCCCTCCCACCACGACACAGTCTCTCTGCGGTGGTGAGTGGGCCCCTGGGCCCCATTATGTCTTAATTTCAGTTAATCTGCAAACTGGTTAATTCATCTCATGATAACCCAAAGTTGATCAAGTAAAGAACTCTGCTGGCTTGAATCTATGCAAATGAATGTGCCCTCTGGGATCCTGAGACCCAAAGCTTCGGATCTCCCTGTGTTCATATCCGCTAGCCAGAGACAGGACTTTTTGAAGTACGTTTCTCTTGAGCACATACTCTAAGCCTCATCATGATGCAGACAGGAAGACTGAGGCCAGGGTTCCCACGTACGGTTGTGTAGGTTGTGCACTGTACAAGGTTGCCGTATCATCTAAGGGGCACCATATCATCTCTGTGGACATATTTAGCACAACAGTGTTCTCACAGATGGCAGTGTCTTGTTTTAATGAGCAAGTCCCTCGTCTCAATGAAATCAATACATTATGACAGATTTCTGACTGATGTAAGTAAAATGACTTCAGTAAAGGGCACCTTTTAAATATTTGCATGAAGGAGTCATGTGGGCTAGCACCAGATCTGCAGAGCCCTTCAGAGCTCCGGCTGCATGCCCAAAGCAGCATGGAGCCGGGTCTCAGCGTCCTGACCTGCAGCCACCAACTGCACCTTCCTCTCCTGTCTCTTCTTCACCCTCCCAGGGACCATCCCCCACCGCCCCGAACCCTGGGCCTTCTCACCGTCGCAGGTGAAGTCCTGGATGGCCACATCTTGGATGGGGATCTCCTTAAGGAAAAACGGCTTCTGGCACCTAGGGTTCCCACTGACGATCCGCCTCTTCCTCAGCCACTTGCCCAGCCAGGCCAGGTGGCAGTTGCAGTTGAAGGGGTTGGACAGGAGGTTTCTGGAAGGAGAGAAGGGCCTCTCTCAGTGGCTGGCCTCTATCCTACTGCGGGAGATGGTTCCAGACCTCCACCGCCGCCTATGGACATGACCTTGGCCTTGCGCCATGCCCTTCCTCGTTGGCTGAGCTCCAGTGGCGTGAACTGCCTCCAGTTCTCACTGAGAGCCTTCCCACTAGCTGTCCTCCCTGCTGGGAATGCGTCTCTGTGTATCGGCTGGCCGGCTCCTCCTCCTGCTTTAGTGACACCTCATCAACGAGGCCTTCCCTGGGTCCCCATCCCATCTTCTCGCTCATTCTCCTTCATTTCCTCCCCAGCACCCAGCAGAGCGGGTCATGCTTTGCTTCTGTGCGTGTTGAATACTTGCCTTGCACCTTGGACTCTGAGCTCCACGAGGGTGGGGCCCAGGTCTGGCCGTCTCTGCACATCCAGAGACCGGCGTCACATGGTCACAGGCACTTCGTACGTGTCTGCGGCATGCGATGACCGGGCTGAGGCAGGGGTGAGGGGAGGGGGGCAGCTATCACCTCCTGTGTGTTTACTACAGGCCCGGGACCACGCTAAGCACCTTATAAATCCATTAGCTCGCACGTTCTTGTCACAACCTCCCTACGAAGGAGGTAACGTCATCCTCGTCCCACAAACAGGAGAGCCCAGCTTAGGGAGGTCATTTAGGAGTGGCAGACAGCCCTCGAGTGGCTGTGGTAGGACGCGGAAATTGAGAGCTTGGGCGTCGTCCCCTGGGGTTTGAATCTGGCTCTGACACTCAGCAGCCGGGCAAAGTTGGACAACCTACTCCACGCGTCAGAGCCGGTTCCCTTAATGCTCTGTGACTCTGCCCCTCTGGGCATCTCATATGTCCTCAGATTCCCGGTGTGGAGGCACCGAGCAGGCTGCCAGGAACCAGCCCACTGGTGTTGGCTCCCGTCGTCCCTGCCTGCCGGATGTCCCTCATTCATTGGATTCATTCATTTATTCAACAGTTACGTACTGGCCATCTCCACACGCTCCCGGCACAGATCTAAGCAGTGCACAGAACAGCTGTATGGCCCTGTTTTCCTGGAACTTATCTGATGGGACACAGACAATAGATGACCGATGATAAGTAAGTAAACCATACAGTATACTAGAACGTGGTCAGTGCTATGTACAAATTAGGAGCAGAGGGCTAGAGAGGGTAGGGGTGACGGCGGAGGGTGGGACAGGGCTAGGGTGGGTGACACTCGTGCAGAGGGAGGGAGGCCAGGAGGAGGGCCGTGCCAGGGAGTGTAAAGTTCCAACATGGGAGGGGCCGGGAGCACAGGATGAGTAGAGGGAGGGGACAGGCAGGTCACGAGGGGCCAGATGACAAGGAGCCATTAGGCCCTTCTCTGGCTTTGGCTTTTTTTTTTGGCATATTATGGGGGTACAGATTTTAAGGTTTCAATAAATGCCCATTTCCCCCTCCCTGGCTTTGGCTTTTATTCCGAGCACAACGGGCGCAGGGCAGCACGACAGCAGCTAGCAACAGGAGATGCGGCGACAGCCTTTTCCTTCTGTTTTCCAAGTGGTCATGGGGGAAGGGAAGAAATGGGACAATAAAGCCGAGACCGAAGGTAACAGAGCCACATGGAGGCCCTTTGAGCAGCTGCAAAATTCGCACGTGTCGAGAACTTTCTACAGCTCAGGCCCTCACTGTGCGCGTCACAAGTATTACCAGACTCAACCCTCACGGCAATCCCGGGAGGTGGGTTATGCAGAAGGAAAACTGAAGCACAAAGAGATGAAGTAACTTTTCCAAAGTCACAGCCAACAAGAGGTACAGCCGGGATTTGAACCCAGGAAATCTGGCTCTAGAGTTTTAACCATTACTCCACCCAGCTTCCCTTACCAATTCAGTGAAATATCCGGGCAGGAGCACTCACTTAGGTGCCCAGAAAGCTGGGTTCTAACTCTGATTCTGATGCCCCTTGGTGGCATCTTTTGAAAACCCCTGTCTGATTATGTTACTATTATTAAGACCATTATAAGGTTATTAAGACGGAGGTGGCCACGGCGGTCCTGCGACCTGGCCTGGCCTCCCCCCCAGCTTGCCTCACACCACACCCTCTCTCATCCGTGAGTTCTGCTCAGTCCCACCTATTTGCTCTGCTCCAGCCAAACACAGGGCCTTTGCACATGCTCTTCCCTCTGAAGGGATCGTACTTCCCACTTTTTCAACAAGCTGACTCCCACTTACCTTTGAGGGTACATTGCTAGTGTTTCTTAACAAAGCCCGTGTTGGGGTTGCAATTCACCGTGGACCCCCTGCGTGTGGTCACTCCCCATGGTGTGAGCTCCAGGGAGGAGGGGCCAGGTTTGTGTGGCCTCGGCACCTAGACAGTGCCCGGCACATACAGGGAGCCCAGCAAATTCTTATCTAGTAGACAGATGACCTTGAGCAAAGACAGAAGGAGCTGGAAGGGGAGAGGTCTGCAGGAGAGGACCCCAGAGGGAGTGGGCAGTAGCCCGGGAGAACTCACATGGTGGACAGGGACACAAGCGTGGTGAAGGCTCCAGGGGTGATGGTGGTGATCCGATTGTCATAGAGGGAGAGCAGCCTCACTGCACTCAGGCCGGCAAAGGTGTCGTTGCTCACACAGCTGATCAAGTTACTCCTGAGCATCCTACAGGGAGGGGTGATGAGGGAGCACGGGCGTTACCCTTTCTGTCCCCAAGCGGTGCTGCAGTGGGGGGGACCTGTGTGTGTGTTGGGGGCGTGTAGGCGGGATGTATTTGCCAAGCCCAAGCCCAGCCTGGGCACGCTGCTCAGCTTAGTCCTGGGACAGCAGGGCCTGGATCCCCATCGAAGCTGCATGTAACTGTGTGTACATTCTTGCTGGTGCATGCTTTATTATTGGAAACATGTGTCATGCACATATATACACACACATGCTTATTGCATGGCTATTGGCGTATGCATGTACATTTCTGGGAGGAGAAGAGAGAATCAAGAAGTGGCGTGGATATCAGCTTGTGTGTGTGTGTGTGTGCTTGTATGTCTATGCTTATTTGTGCATGTGTTTTTATGCATATTGTACATGTCATTTTTAGAAATGTGTGTATGTCTATGTTTATGGTAAATGTGACTATGTGTCTCCTTCAGCATGTTTCTGGCATGATTCTATATATATCATGTGTGTTATAATATGTGAATAGAATGCATGCACATACATGAGAGTGAGTGACTGAGTGGTGTGTGTGTGAGAGACAGTGTGTCTGGGGTGCTCAGCGTGCTACGTTCTATCCCTTCCGGGGCTGGGCGACATCTGGTGACTCCGGCTCCGGGAAGGGAGGGATTCACCAGGCCAACCACAGAGCCCGGGCCGCAGCAGCCTTCACGGTCCGTCTCTAATTCCCTGCCCTCCCGCCTCCCTCTGGGCAGTGGGCCGGGTCCCTCCCGGGGGCTCACAGGGTCTTGAGGCCACTGAGGCCCCGGAACATGCGCCCGTGCACGGTGTCCAGCTGGTTCCCCGTCAGCATCAGCTCCTGCACGCCGGCCGCTCCGTCGAAGGCGCCCTCTCTCACTTCCTTGATCCGGTTGTTACTCAGGTTTCTAGAAGGGAGGGCCAGAACGGGGGAGAGTCAAGGGGAGCAGAGGGCCAGTGTGCAGAGACGGATGCACTGTGGGGGCAGCCCGGCCTCGGGCGCCAGGACATTTGGTCTCCATCTGTGTCGGGGAGCGGGGATCCCAGCCCCACACAGCATGGACGGCTGCCTTTGGGAAACCGACCGCACGGGCAGTGGGCGAATAGATAAAGAAAACGTGGCGCACGCACAATGGAACAATATTAAGCTGTAAAAAAGGATGGGATCCTGTCATTTGCAGCAACAGGGATGGAACTGGAGGTTATTCTGTTCAGTGAAATAAACCAGGCACAGAAAGACAAATGTCACATGTTCCCACTCACATATGGGAGCTAACAAGGTGGATGCCATGCGGGTAGAGAACAGAAGGACAGTTAACAGAGGCCAGGAAGGGTGAGCAGGTGGGGATGAAGAGAGGTTGATCAGTGGGTACAAATTACCATTAGACAGAAGGAATAAGCTCTAGCGTACCGTAGCACAGTAGGGCGACTACAGTTACCAACAATACACTGTGTTATTTCACAATAGCTAGAAGAAAAGACTTGAAATGTTCCCAACACAAAGAAATAATAAATGCTCGCAGTAATGGACATCATCAATACTGATTGATCATTATACATTGTGCACATGTATCAAAATATCACGTGTACCCCATAAATACGGACCATTACTATGTATCAATAGAAAAGAAACAGACTGCATGGGATTTGATTTTTTTTTTTTCTGTGTAATTATCTTTTCAACGTCCCGGGGGACTGGTAGATTTCAAATAGTGATTCTCAAATTTATTTTCTCTCTTTAATAGATATCCTCACCAAGCAGTGATTCTCAAGAGGAAAGCAGGAGAAAAACATAAAGTGTGCTCCCCACTTCTTGGGAGCAGGGCATCTGTGGAACTTGTAGCTCTCTGACCAGTTGAGAATCTCTGATATAAATAAATGGAGACGTTCTAGTTACTGCTTGCCGAACACTTATTCTGTGTAGCAGGTACCAGGTCAGGGATTTGACCAACACAATCACATTAAACTCTCAAAAGAATGCCCGTCAGACAGCTATCATTACAGTCCCATTTTATGGATGAAAGGATTGAGGTTCAGAGAGATTTAAGTAACTTGCCCACAGCTGAGAAAGCTGGGATTTTAAGCCAGGTTTTCTGGCACATAAAACGTGACCCACTGAACAACTTCTTTTATAAGTGAATATTCCTTTGGTGATGTGGATACTCCCTCCCTTGTTTTATGCTCTGCAGAATTCAAGAATTGGGAGGCTGGATTTGGTTAGCGTGAGCTCGGTGCCATCAAGGCCCCAGCACTGCGTTTTCTGATTCTGCCCCTGCGGGTGGACAGCAGGCCCTCCCCTCTGGTGGCCAACGAGACCGAGAGAGAGATCCGAATCACACGCAGATCCCGGGAGCCATTAGCACGGCGAGTCCCCAGTTCTCTCTGGTGGGCAGGCGCAGGGGCTCCCATGGGCCACCCAAATGTCCAAGCCTGGAAGGGCCCCCCTGGCCGGGTGGGTGAACCGAAGGTGATGGTGTTTGCACAAGCTGAGGAAGAGTGTGGCCTCCTGCGCCAACAGCCTGCTCGGGGAAATCGAGAAGGTGGAGACAGAGCCTGAGCCCACGGCAGCGTTAGAATGCGCAGGCGCACAGAGACAGAGCGAGTGCTCCATTTCGCTGTGCGTGGGGTCGGGGGTGCTGAGGCCCCGGGGGGCAGGGCCCTGCTTGGGACCCTACCACGTCCCTAGTATGAGCTCTGGGCTGACCCATACCAACCCTAGACGTGAAGACTCCCTGGGGACTGACTTGGAGCAAGTGACAGACGGGGGCATTTGTGCAGTGCAGGCCACCTTTCCCCCTTCCCAGGGAGGCACCGAGCCCCCAAGGGGCAGCAATGCCCGCGCTCCAGGGCGGGTGTGGAGGAGACGGTCAGTGCCTCGGTTCCCTGTCTCGTGTCGCCTGCTCCCTCTGCCCGTCGTCTGCCTGTTCTCTCTCCTTCCCATCCTGCCAAGAAAATGGGGGAGCAAATGCCCCCCAAATCCCTCTCCTGAGGCCCGGAGGAGTTGGGAGTCTCCCGAACTGGACTTCCACTCCTGCACTCCTTAAACGCAGCCAGTTTCCTTACAGATCCGGGCAGCCTGGTCTGGGATAACCCAGGAATGACGCGGACGCGCTGGGGAGACTGCAAATTACCCCCAAATCAGACATGGGAGAGAGATAAAGGCTCTCCCAGTAGCTATAACTCACGCGAGTGCCGCAGGAGCAGGATCTCGCTCCCGAGAGTCGGGCTTCTTGGGGTAGTAAAGTACAAGGGACGCGCAGTGAAGATGAGTTAGAGCAGCTATGAAGTGGGAGGGTTCCCATTTCCTGACATCTGTTTCTTTAAATGAGCAAAATTAACATCACATTACTGTACGGGTTGTGAATTGGATTTCCTCGGGCTGCAAGAATGGAAAACAGAAGGAGAGTAAAAGGGGGAGGGTAGAATTTTCCAGAAGAGCCGGCTGCTGCTCTCTCTCCATGCATCAGGGCACTGGCTAGAGGATGGGGAGGCAGCTTGGGCAAGCACTCCAGAAGTGAAACGAGCGCACAGAGGTGGGATAAGAGCTCGTTCATTCTCAGGGGAGTATCTTCCTGATGATGCCCAGATTGGGAAACCCCAAAACGAGAAGAGCCCCCCAGTGGGGTTGGGGGGCTCTCTCCATCTCTGTCTCTGCAGACCTGCCTGAAGGAAAACTGCAGCGTCCCAGCCTCGACTCTGGTGAGGATGGGGCAGTCTCACAGCTAAGAGACCAGCTGCGGAAACTCCCACCCCAGGCCCGGGGTGGGTGCAGAGGGGTCCCGGCCCCGCTGCCTCTGCGGGTGGCCAGGTGTGCGGTACAGAGCCTGCTCTCGCTCTTCCCCAGAAAGCCCGACACTCTGCAGGCTGGGGGCTCCTCCGGCTACCTCTGGAACGCCCGAGGTCCACAAAGCAAGCCTCTCCCAGGTTCATGTCCCTCCAGGGTTGCAGGACTCCCCCCCAATAACTCTGGCAACAGGGAAGAGCCCCTCACAGATGGAAATGCAGTGGGCGAGAGCTACGTGGATCGTTCTGGAAGTGGGGGCCACTGGGTCACGACTGGGCCATGCTCTGCACATGGTCAGGATGGGGAGGTCCTGTCCACCCTCTCCGGGGCCTCTCCCTCCTTCTCGTGGAAATTCTGTTTCAAACTGCAGTTGCAAGCTCAGGTGTCCACAGGAAAGTGACTTAGTGGTGACCAGAAGCAGACCCAGTGGGGACCAAGGTGACCAGCAAACACATGTCCCATCCAAGGGGGCAGCTGCTCCTCAGCCTATCTCCACTGGAGCCTTGTGGGAATGTGGGAGCAGTTCTGCCAGTCATTTGATGCTCCAAAATACGCCAGAAATCTGGATTTGTTTTCTGTTGTGTGTGAAAACTCTTAATTTTTTTCTTTTTCTTTTTTGAGACAGAGTCTCGCTTTGTTGCCCAGGCTAGAGTGAGTGCCATGGCGTCAGCCTAGCTCACAGCAACCTCAATCTCCTGGGCTCAAGCAATCCTACTGCCTCAGCCTCCCAAGTAGCTGGGACTACAGGCATGCGCCACTATGCCCAGCTAATTTTTTCTACATATATTAGTTGGCCAATTAATTTCTATTTATAGTAGAGATGGGGTCTCACTCTTGCTCAGGCTGGTTGTGAACTCCTGACCTTGAGCAATCCGTCCACCTTGGTGAAAACTCTTAATTTTTTAAAGTGGGCAGCTAATTATTATTAAAAACACCCTTTTTATTAAGGGCACCCTTATTATTAAACCACTACCAGCCAATCCAGATGTGTGCACCTGACTGTGGCCAGAGGACTACCAGTGTTCAGCCTCCGGTGGAGATTCTTGCTAAGCATAAGAACCCACCTAGAAGTTCACCCGCGAGAAGTCGCACAGGTGTTCTGAATGCGACATCATTAGAAATGCTGCATCGAGTTGCCATAGTGCTAATAACCCTTTGCAGTAACCCAGTGCATGCCTTAGTGTGCATCCCTTAGCTCAAGTGACACTCGTGGAAGTCCCGAAGAGGAGAGGCTTAATTAACTTCGTTATTACAGTTCCACGGGTAAGGGCAGAGGTTCAGAAAAGTGGAGCGGAGTCTAAGCACCTGCTCTGTTCACGCTCCCTTGCCAGCAGCCCAGTAAGGGCAGGTTCAAGACCAGGTAGCCTTAGGGCCCTGGCCCCACAGTCTTGAAGAGGCTTGGCAGGCCCAGGCCTGGGCGCTGTTGGTTTTAACCACTCTGCTGGGCAGAGATCCGGACTGACCCACCACCGCCATGGAGGCGCAGGGGTGGGGACGGGTCCCAGGGCACAAGGGACCATCTTTACTTGACAAAAAAGAGTTGCTGTCAAGTTATTTTAAATCAGTGGTTGCAGCCGGTGGCCTTGAGGACTGGATTTCCCCACTGGGACATGTGGTGGGATGGCTAGTGCATGTATGGTTTATGTACACACACACACACACATACACATGCATACACAGGGGGCATGCGCATCCGCCAGTGAACCTGCACTGTCTCCCTCCTGGCTGTGCCATTTGACTTTTGAAAGTTACTGTCCGTGTTTGAGCTCCCTCATTTGTAAAATAAAGCAGTCTCAGAGCTTTTTTTCTTGCTCCTGGCGAGGGCTAAATGGACTAGTATCGGCACTGTCTGGCACAGAGGTTCAGCCTGTGTTAGCCGCTCACCATTACTGTCATTCGTGTGGCTTTGCACCCAGCTGCCTCCCACATTGAGCTACTCCTGGCTCCTGAAAGGGTCTGAGTGTGCACCCCTGTTTGCAATATATAAACTGCCACTTGGGGGCACTCAACCCGGGGGCCCTCTCCTGTCCTCCTGCACCCTCTCTGCCCAGTCCCACGGCCAGAGACCACGTCTTTTTTTCTTTTTTTGTGCAGCTACAGGGTCTGGAGAGGCCAACTCTTTCGTCTTTATTTGCTCACCCTTACTTCTGATCCTCATCATGACTCACAGGGAAGGTGGATTCATGTAAGTGATGAAACTGAGGCTCAGAAAGGCTAAGGACAGTCCTGAGGTCACACAGCTGGGAGGGTAAAGCTGAACTTGGAAGGAACGAGGTCTGTCTGCCCGTTTCCCCCACCTCTGGATTTCTGGCTGCTCTTAAGAACTGGGGATATTTGGCAGCTGTGACCTTTATTCCAGCATGACAAACACAGGGACGAGCCGAGTGACTTCTGCCCCTCTTGATGAGCTCTGGGGCCGGGTGTAGCCACAGTCCCCACGACTTCCTTTTGTGGCTCGGTCGCTGAGGCTGGGAGTTGGCTGCAGCTTATGTGTTTGTGCTACTGCTTTCCTGAGCGTACAAAAATAGTTCTCTGTACATGTCCCTATCAAAACTGGGAAGATGGAAGATAGACCCAAAGTGCTTGAGTTTCACTTAGAATGAGAGAGTTCCTATTTTGCCGTGGAAGCAAAGACTGCCCGCTCCTGTTTACTAGGCAAACATGCACTCAGCCAGCCTGGCCCATTCCGACACCTGCCCCGCGTCCACAGGCATGTAGGTTTCTGTCCTCTGTGAAAAACAAAGTGTGCATTTCTCTGGTTTGAATTAAACAGGACAACCCCGGGAGGTGGTGTGTGGTGTTTGTGCTGGGTCCCTGAAGCCAGCAGTCGCAGGAGTACGGCGACAGCTACGATCCCCAGCAGGGTCCACGTGCGCCCCTCTCTGTGCTGTCCCCTTAGGGTGCTCCCCACCACTTCCAGCCACCCACAGCCACTGGACCCTGGGCAAGGTGGTGGCTACAAGCAGGGAGGAAGGGAGGACACCTGAGTAGCACCAGTGACATCCAGATGCTACACAGGGCCCAGAGGGTCTCTGTCCTCCTTGCCTGCAGGGGACCGATGGGTGGGGTGGGAAGAACAAGAAAAGAGTAAGGAGGAACAGTTCATTGTCATTATTCTCGGTGGTTACTGTCTCCAAGATGGCTGGGAACACTGAATTAGCGAACACTGAACCATTGCTCCCAGGGGCAATGCAGGGTTAGGGCCCCAGGAGCCTCTGGTCGCAATATTTTCATCAACCGATCCATCAATACATGGCCTTGCTTTTTATGTGTTTCTGACCAAACACACCTTATGTAGTATGTATTGCTGATACACTAGCATTAAACTCATAGCAAACAGCTCCATAACTCATGCCTGAATGAAGCTCATCTGATGCACACACTTTATCCATAAGGCAAAGGGCCTTCTTGTGCCTAGGGTCGCTAGACAGAACTTCAGCGCTGTGCTTGGGCCCGTTTTAAACAGAGAAATCACCAACAAAAAGCACAACCGTGCAAAATACATGGCACTAAATAAGCCACGAGAGGGACACCTGTTTACAGCATGGGAGCTGCAACAAGAAGGCAGAGAATCGCCCTGTTCAGCCTCAGCTGGGAACGCACGTGCAGGGCACTCACTTTTTTCACTGTTCTGCGCATGCCCAAGAATGACTGCGAAAGCCCCTAGACTGTCGATTTTGGAGGTATACAGGTTTTAGCGAGTAGGCCACCGATGGAGGATGGACCGTATTTCCCTTGCTCCCCAGGCAGACCCAAACTCTGGGGCCAGGGAACATGGAGCACAGGGTGACAGGAACGAGGGGGTCGAAGGGTGCCCTGCGGGGCAGGTGGATAGGAGCCCCGGCTCTGCACCAGCACCTCTGCTGGGGAGCCTGGGAAGGGAAGAGGAGAGAAGGATAAGCTCTCAGGAGTGTGACTACAGGGGCACCCATGTCTGAATGCCACTCGTATTAGCTGTGTGGTCTCATGGCAGTCATGGACCTCTCTGGGCCCTGGCTTCCTCACCTGCACAGAGGGGCCGTGAAGCCAGCCCTAGCCAGGTGAGTGGGGACTCACTGAGCCAGCAGGTGAGGCAGGGAGCTTGGCCCCGGCCCGGGACACGGATTCTAACGGTGCACGGACATTATTCCTGTCATCTGTGTGACTTGGCCCGAACTCTAGGCAGGGGAGGGTCAGCGCGCTAGGCAGCCCTGGCAGTGGAGACGCCGGTATAAGCAGGTGGGCCCTTTGCCTAGCCCAGGCTCTGGCCAGCCCCAGGGCGCCCAGACTAAAACCCGCTGAGAAGCTGCTGGCATTTACTCTCTCCTGTGCCTCGCTGAGCTGGAGGCCTTTGATTCCATCTGAAATTGGGCATTTAAACCATCACCTCACAAAAATTGCCAAATGACATGTACCCCAGATACCCGTGCCCCATTGCTGGTCCCTACCTGAGTCCCTGCCACGGCTCCCTGGGGTAGACGCTGGATGGGGGCTGGGCAGAGGGGACGTGGGTGGGGGCCAGGGTGGTGTGGGGCGCTTGCTCTGCAGAACATCTGACTAAACAGGACCGTTCCCTTTTCGTCTGCGTCCACACGTCCTGCTTCCCAGCAGAGGCTGTGGCGGGGCTCAGGGGGAGCATGATGGGGCTGGAGCAGAGGGTGAGGGGACGCCCATGCCCCTAGTTCCTCTAGTCTGGAACACGCACCCCACACAGCCAGAGAGCAGAGGCTGCGGCCAAGTTCCTGCGGTTGACTTACATTTTCCGCAGGTTGGGCAACTTCTTGAAGATACCCGTGGCTTCTAGAACAGATATCTCGTTGTCGTTCAGTCGCCTGTATGGGAAGCAAGAGGATGAGGTGAGGGGTTAGCTGGGGACAAGGCTCCTCCTTAGTTGTCCTCTACTTGCCATCCCCCAGACTCCCCCCCTTCCTCTGGCTTCAGCTGAGCTGCCACCCGGACCTCACGCTGAGAGAAGGTCCACAGACCTCAGTGTTTGCCCCAGGCATGGCAGGGAGAGGAGGCGTATGTGAATGGGGTGGAAAGAGAGAGAAAATCAGCCTCCTCTTCCTAGAGGAAGCCCCTTTGACTAGGGTGCAGTGGACTTTTTGAATATCTTGCGTGGGCACAAGTATTTTTAGCACTCAATTATCATGGATCTGCCCTCATTTTGTGGGAGTACCAGTGACAACCTAAAACCCCCAAGGTTTCCCCGGGGCCTCCCAATCCTGCAAGCCCCTCAGCTCCTTCTGACCACTTCCCTCTACCAGGGCCAGCTCAGGGCTGCACGCCCGAGATTCACGTGTGCTCAGGGGGAGCGGGAGGGCAGGGAAAGCCATGCCTCGCTGCGTCCTACCGCCACTTGTGAGGTCAGAGAACGGTAATGATAAGGGGGAACACCACCATTCATCCAGGGCTTACTCTGTGTCAGGGCTCACGATGAATTCTGTGTTTGCTTTCTCTTTCTCAATCTTCCCAACCACCCTGGGAGCTAGGCATGATAGCCTCCATTGCACAGCTAGGAAACTGAGTCTTCGATCTGATAAACAACTTGCCCAATGTCAGGAGGACTGGAGGAGACAGGTGTCAGCCCCCAGGCTGTGCCTCACCCTTCACTAGGCTATAAACGCTTTAGCTCTTCCTTTTTTGGATAAACCAACATGTCCCTTTATTGGCATGGCTAATTGGAGGTTCAGATACATTTAATCATTCTAGTTCTTTTCTCACTTTAATACAACTGTTTATTTAGCATACATCTTTCTGGCTATACTGTAAGCCCCATAAGGGCTGGCAGGGACTCTCTGCTTTGCTCATTGTAGAAACCGGTGGGCCCGGCACAGTGGGTGTTCAGAGAACACCGTAGCATGAACGAACGAACTGCCTGCAAACAGGCTGTCCATGGAGGGTGCCTGGGTGTCTGTCCTCAGACCAGTATGTAGAAGACAGGAAATGCACAGGTGACAGAGCCAGGAGGGGGTCACCTCCAGGAGACCCAGCCAGGGCTGGCTCAGAGGGACCAGGTGTGCGTGTGGGGGAGGAGTGGGGAGTTCACACGGGGGCTGGACTTACAGGTCGGTGACATATTCGGGGAGGTGGCTTGGGATTCGGGCCAGCTTCTGGTTGGAGCAGTCCACGACGGTGCCCTCGCAGCGGCACTTCTCGGGGCACACGAGGTCCATGAAGCACTCGCTGCTGAACCTGCTGCGGTAATCCTCGGAGCCTGGGCAGGGCCAAAGAGGGGGCGTCAGCGTCACCCGAGTCCTGAACAGGGCTGGAGGTTGCGGGGGGTACAGGTGGGGAGGCAAGAAGGGCCTGACAAATTGGGCTCTGGGGGTGCTGGGGGGGGGTCCAGTGACAGACACGGCATGGCGTTCACCGTTTGGCCACCTTGCCGGTGCTCTCCCTGGCCCCGGCCTTCGGCCTCCCACTGGGTCTATGTCCCTCATCACTGTCTGTCCTCAGGGAAACCCAGCTCGAGATCTGTGGGCTCTCACACTGCTGTGGGTCACAGATCTTTTTGAGATGAAAAAAAGTTTTCATCATCTTTTTGAGATGATGAAAGTGATGGATATTCTCCTTGCAGAAACGCTCCCAGGCACGTGTGTACAGAATTCAGCCTACGATTTCACGACACCTATCATCCACGGGCCCTGTAAATGTTCATGAAAATCCAGACGACGAGATTTTGATGGGACTTTGATGGGGGCAACTCCAGAGCAGAGCAATAGGTGTGGGAAGGGCTCGCAGACCCAGCTGTCTCCAGGCCCCAGGAGAGAACAGCAGGAGCGAAGGCGGCCAAGCGTGTGGCAATAAATGACCATCCACGCCTGGCTTCGACACTGGGCAAGACAGTCATGAGGGTTGAAGACTCAGGAAACAGGAGCCCACGGCTTTAATGCTTGGGAATTTGACTCGCAGTTTCCTGATATTCCTTTTTTATTTTTTAATAAGAGAAGCCAGATGCTTAAACAATATTGGTAATAAAATTTAAAACACTGTGAAGACAGACAAAATGTATCTTGAGGGTCAGATTTGGCCTCTGTCTTAGCAAGTTCTGTTTAACCACGGGGAAAGGTCTGCTAAAAGTGGGAGCTAAGATTTACTTTTTTGGAATTGAATTTCTCTCGAGGTTGCACAATAATGGTAATAGGACCAGTGATCTGACGTCTCAGAGACGCCCAGGGGTGGGGGTGGGGGCGCTTTAGTGATCAGGAGTGACTCCTGGCACCCAGGCAGACGCCCACGTGGCCGTGGAATCACTCCGGAGGTAATCGGAGCTCTGGTTCTCCCGTGACACCCGGGCTCATCGGTGGGCCGGGTCTCCCCCACGCCCTCGCCCCCAACACTTCACTGGCACACTACTGGGCACGAAGCGAGCACCCGGTCCACACCCGTCCAACACGGGGTGGGGTGTCACCAGCGCCCGAGTGTCCTGTACGTGTTTGGGGCGTGTCTCAGAGAACGGGAGCGCTGCCCTGGTGATCACCCTGGTGACCCTGCGGGGTCAGCAGCGACGCGGGCACCGGCAGGTGGGTTTGTAGCAGCAGAGGGCGCGGGTCTGTCCAGGCCTTGCCACTTACCAGCCTCAGTCTGTCCACATGGAAAATGGGAATCAAACAGCTGCCCCTGTCTCGCAGGGGCTACCGTGAAGATGTGAGTAAGGTCGCGGGGGTGAGCACCTCTGGAAAGGGTCACGGGATGTACGGATGCCTGTGATTCGCTCGGCATCTCGGGGGCCACTAAAACACCAGTGTAGCTGGCGGTAATAGCTGCCTGTCACTGAACATGTATTCTTCCAACTTCAAAGGGGTGATACCATCTAATCCTCACAATCTCTGAAGTTATGATAACTCCACTTTACAGATATGAAAACTGAGTCCCGCAGGGCACCCAGTCGGGGCAGAGGGATGAACCCAGGCAGGCTGCTGCCAGGAACCACGTGATTAAGGCTACACCTTACTGTGGATGTGCTTTCCCCAAACCTTTATCCCAGTCCCTGTAATGACCATAAAGCCAGACTTGGTGGAGGTGGATTGAATTGGATGTTTTCTTGCAGTGGCCCGTGGCGAGGAAGGAAGCAGATCTCTCCCACCCTCTTAGCTGCTCACCCCTCAGATTGTCTCCCTGTGGACGTGCCTGACTGGAAATGAACTTGTTGGGTCCCAGCTACGCTTAAGACAGGGAGTCCAAAGGCTGGTCCTGCCTTCCTTTCCCTCTCTGCTCCCTCCAGCCCCTCCTTCACCTCCTCCTCCACCCTCAGGCTTGAGCGAGCAGAATCTGTGCACGCAGCCCCACAGTTATGCACGTGGTTTCCTGGTCCCACGTATCATGCAAATCTCTGGCCTCGGCTTGTGAGCTACTGCCCGCTGAATAACTCTGACCTGGGCCATTTTCCTCCAGACACATCAGCATGCCGAGTCCTGGGCGAGTTTCACTTTGCAAATGCTGCTGGGTGGCTACCCGCTCCCGTTCCCTACCAGCGGACCTGCCCAGCGAAGGCACGAAGGGGCATTTCGCACATACACGTGGATTCTTTCCTTCAGTCCGTGCGTATAACGGGACCCTTGCAAAGCGGAAGAGCTCTGACTGCTGATGGAAGGCAGAAAGACAGGAGGGGGCACACTCTGCTCTTCAACGCGGTGAGCCCGAAGGCGTGCACCGGCTGGGCTGTGGCTGGGGACAGCCGCCTATTAAGTGCATTTTCGTTTTAATCAAGGTGAGAGCAGTCTGTAGTTAGCAGGAATCGCTCTCGGTAGTATAGTTAGATTATAACTGGCGGACCTCTGCAATGGAGCCACTGACCCATTTTAATGAAATGATTTTGCAATTAGATTTGATGGACTAATGTGTTCTTTCCAATATTTCTCCCCCTGCTGTTTTTGTTATTGCCCTGGTTTGTAATAACGAGGGGGTCGGAATGTGGTATTTTATGCGAGTGGGAGCCAGAAATGTTAATAACGGCGTACGTACATAACCGAAAAAGTTCGTTCCCCAGTTCGAGCCAGCCCGAAATGCCACTGCCATCACTTCATATTTCATTACCGAAACTACCCAGGGTTTCTCGGAGCCATTTGTTATGCCTAATGCTCATAACTACCCAAAAGTATTTTTAACTTTTCCAGAGCTTTAAAAGTCAATTTCAATCTCTATGCATATTTGTCACTGCCAGAAATACTTAGTAGGAGAGGACCAACGGTAATAGGCGGCTGTTGCTTCTCTTTGGGACGAGTTCAGACAGGAGGGACCCTGGAGGATTTGAAGGACCATAAAACTCAGCCCTGGCTGAGACAGGCCTCGGAAGAGTTGATGTCACCTGGCATTTCGCCTGCTCCTGCCCCTGGAGCCCTCCTCCCATCACAGGCAGCCCAGAACAACGACACTCGGGATGTGATCACAGACAGGCTTTAATAGACGGGGTGGGGGTAGGAGGTGCAAATCCACAGCAACACGACTTTATTATAAACCCCTGCCCTGCGGCCACTCCCGAGAGGAACGTATGTCACAGGTGTGTGGTCAGGGCTTGGGGCAGGCAGGGGACCAAAGCTCTCCTTCTTTGGACGGACTTGGCTGGGTTGGGGTCAGAGGCCAACGCCGGGCCCAGGATGGCTGCTGCCATTAGCAGTCTGCATTTTGTGTCATCCTTTGGGCAACCAGTCTGTTGACTGGAAGTCACAAATTCATCATTATCTGATCAGCACGAACCTGCCAACTCCTGTGTCCAGAGCTCCTCTCTCTACTCCCAATACCCCTAAGATGGGTGGGACGGAAGTGAGGGAAGAAGCAGAAAGAGGAACGGGGGGGAATGTGAAGGCCTGTCGGGGCCCGTCAGCTTGGAAAGAACGTGATGTGACCAAGCAAAGGGTCACATGTGATGGAGGGAATCTAGGGGACTTGGGCGGGCACACCGCATCCACTCTGAGCAAGGATGGGCACCAGCCGGCAGTGCCTGGAAAGCACTGTTTCACTGAGAGTCTGGGGACCGGTTGGGCAGGACGCTTCCTAGTGAGCTGTCCCCATCCGAGTCTGTTACCAGAGCTACGCCATCTGCCTCAAAGCAGAGGGACATGCCCACAGCTGGCATCTGGTGCCACCGAGTCACAGCCTGCTGCCGCAGGACCAGGGAGGCCCCACAACCAAAGGCCTGGCCCCCGCAGGCTGGGGCACTCAGAACGCCCCCCTCTGTGAGGCGGGAAAGGGAATTTCTCCAGGCTGAGGATTTGCTCTGTGCAAACGGGATCTTGGAATGTTGATCCTGGCGGGGAACTGCCATTTGAATAGTGCTTTTTCTCTCTCTTGCTCAAGTTATTTGAAAGGGAGTATTAAAAAAAAATTTCAACTCCCTATCAACTCAAGATTTAAAAAATGTTCTAATTCAAGGCCCTGGCACTGTCCAGAGCTGGGAAGGCTGGGTGTTCTAGCAGGAGAGCACAGCCACTGTGGAGTCAGGTGATCCTGGGTGAATCAGTTAACCCTTCTGGGTCTCAATATCCTCATCTGTAAAATGGGACCTAGAATGATGTGAAAATTAAACAAGGTGCTGATGTGAAACAGTTCAGTGTCTGGCCTGTATGACAAGCACCCAACATATGTTAACAAAATTTGGGAGAGGCAAACAGATGCCCCCTTGCCCGGCAGCGGCTGGCTCGGCTCTGAGGGGCAATCTGAGGGAGTGGGGACAGAGAGTCACATCTCGTGGCGGGAGCTCACAGCCCAGCTCCTAGTTCTCAGCCAGGCTGTGGTTCCCACCTCGGCTCTCTCAGGGGGCAGGACACAGACTCCTGGGCAGGAGTCAGCAACACAATCTTCTAGTTTCCCTGGATCTAGGATTTATCATGAAACAAGCACAATAAGAGGCACCAAGATCCCTCTCTTTATTGTCCGAGACGGCAGGCTTCGCGCAGTCCCCCGCCCCGTCCCCCCCAGCACCCCCGTGTTAACTATGCTTTCAAGATCAAGGAGACAGACTGGGCTTTTGGCCTCGTGGGGTTCGGGGACAAAGTTTTCGTGAGAAGTGAGGGTCAGGTTCAGAGGGAGCCTCAGGCCAGGTCCTAAGTCTGGGACTCACGCTAGTTTCATCCATTCTCATGCTCACATTCCTTCCAAATGAAGTGGACACCAGCAAGGGTGGTGGGGCTCACAAGAGGTATGGAGTCCCCTCTGGGTCAGCTACCACTGGGGGAAAGGGCCTTGGGCTGGGACCCTCCCATGCAACAAGGGGGACACGACTTGGGGAGGCTTGTTCCCTTCCAACGGAAGAAGATGCACAGATCTGCTGAGCTCGGAGCTAGCTGTTACTCCTTGTCTGGCATCCGGGCTAGAACTGGGGGAGGGCAGCTCCATTTTGGGTAGGAGAAGTGGATGCAGATCTTAGCTCGGCCCCAGCGTGCTTCTCCACACCCATTTCACCCTCCTCTGAGTCCTTCGCGGCTCCCACCCTCCTGCCCTTGGCGAGTCGAGACTGGGAGAGGCGGGGCCGGCAGGTGCTGGGCTGCGGTGCTCCAGAGCAGAGGAGAGGTGTCCAGCGGTGGCGGCGGTGGCGGGCCATGCTGCAGGAGAGCGCGGTGCTTTCCGCGGTGCTTGACAGAACCATGTTCCGTTTCCATCGTTCCACCACATGGTTAGATCAAGCACAAAGGAAAGCCCCGCGGCGACCGGTCAGAGTCAAGGTCAGGAAGCAGCGTCAGAGAGAGGACAGGCGCGCTCAGAGGAAGCAGCGTGGAGAAGCGGAAACCGGAGCAGGCCCCCGCTGAGCGTGATTAGTACCAGGAGTGGGGTTCCACTGGAACGCTTCCGAAGACAGGAGCCCCCTGCCCTCGCGCCCCGCCCCAGGGGAGACACAGGAGGAGGGGAGGAGAACAGGTGGGAGACCATCAGACACCCATACTCAGGAGCGTCAGGACAGAAGGGATCCTTCCCGAGGGAATGCAAGGACACTCAGATGTCTGCGGTCACATCTCAGGCCTGAACTGAGCCTCCAAACTCCATCCAGTCACACCAGTGGGTCTGACAAGACATCAAACTCAGCAAAGCATCGTCTGCTGCTTTGCGGTGTAGGGCCAGCCCCCACGGCCGAGTGGTTCCCTCAGAGTCCATTCCTCTCTGCCCTTAAACAGAGACAGTCCCCAGTCCCCAGGGGTCTAGCAAAGCTGCGATGCTCTTTTTGGAAAAAAGCCCCCTTGTGACATTTCATCATTCAGGCGTCTCCTCAATCTCTATCAGGGTCCCCAGAAACCCTCTGGCTCTCGTTCACCCCAGATCATTTAAGGTGGAGGAGAGGAGGAGTGTGGTGTCAAAGGAAAATACATCTCCCTAGCCAGAGAAAGAGAAGCTCAGCCAAAAGGGCCTCGGGCGTGGGGCTGGGAGCCACGACTTTTGCAGAGATGGTGGCCAGCGCCTCTCAGTGAGTGGCCTTTTTCAGACTGAAGGAAGGAAGGAAGGGGAAGGCAAGTGATTCATGCGAGGGGAAGAAACATAATTTTAGGGTCTTTCTTGATTTCCTGATCTCTTCCTCGGCTGGGAATCATGGGAGTGGGTGGGACTGATTGATAACCACTGTCTGGGATGCCAAAGGCCCAGGGGAGGGTGAGGGTGCCCTGTTTTTATAGTCCCAGTTGTGACAGATCGGAGCGGTTTTCATGCACCTGCTGACTTGGGACTTCCTCCCACGTGGCAGCGAGCTGCAGAGGTGTGCACCTCGAAGAGACTACAGCCAGGGCCAGGTGACTGAGACCCTCCCCGCCTGACCTCTGACATGAGGGCCAGGGTCACCATTCCTCCACAATGTGTTTTTGGGACTGAGTCCGTTGACAAGATGGTCTCAGCATCTTGACAGTGCTCAGGCTGCCTGCAGCGGTGGCCCGGTTGGGAAGAGCTGGGCCACAGCGCTGGGGCTGGTGTCTCCTGGCCCCTCAGCCCTCGCATGAGAGCCAGCCACGTCATCTGCACTCAGCTCCACTTTGACACCCAGACACGCGGGGCTCTGTGAACGCTCTGGTTCTGGGACTTGGTATTTGAGTCCGATCAGCACCTCAGTACACAGCAGGGGGAATTTGTCCCTCTCCCATGACACCCTCCTCTGGCCCGCCAAGCCCCAAGCTGTCATTTTCCTTATCCTTGCTTTCCTTCTACAAAAGGAAACGGAGGGACCAGGCAGGGGTGGGGGACAGGGGACAGATTATCAAGAATCTTCACAGTATGTCAGAAGTCCTGGGTTTCGGATGTTGCCCTGAAAATAATACCTATGCCTTAGATAAGACTTCTCTGCTGTGCGGGCCCCCAGTTTCTTTATCTCCAGAGGAAGCTGGGTGACCTCTGAGGCCCCCCAAATTCTGTAATTCCCTGAGCGCTGTCTTGCTGTCTGCCATCTTTGGACACATTGCATCACCACCCTCTGGGCTCTCCAACAAGAGCGTTTCTTCTCTCACAAAGCGGGGAGGCACGAGGGGAGGCAGACAGCTCCCCGCAACTGCCACGTGCTCCCCAGGGACCGGCCTGGGGAGCCCAGGCAGCCAGATGGCACCTTTTCAGGAGGACTCCAGCTGATGGTCAGATTTCCCCAGTGGGCAGCATCCAGCCCTAAACTGATCTGCTGCCCGGGGCGGCGGAGGCGGCTGAGGGAGGGCGGCAGACACCAGGCAGCTGGGGCGGCAGACGCCCTGCCTAAGCAGCGGCTTTGCGCGTTGCTGCAGCAGCGCTCAAATTGGCTCCTAATTACATCAGCTGCCTTTTCAATGGGGGCGCTTTTAGGGGAAAGTAAAATGCAGAGTTATTATCTGTCAAATCCAGTCTGTGTCACCTGCCCCCCTTCTCTCTTCTGGAGCTTCCTGGAAGCACACAGCTTTAGATCTGTGGTTCTGGTATCGCCCCAAGGCCAAGGCAGGCCTGGGCCCTGGCGTCTCTCAAAGCCAAGGCCTTTGAGCTCGGCAGCAGCTCTCTCAGCCACACAGAACAGAAGCATGGCGAGTGCTCCCTGCCAGGCTCAGCACAGCTCCAAACGTCTCTTCCTTTATAGGGATAATCTTTCCGCTCAGTATTATTATTAAAGTTCTTTAGACAGGGTCAATCCAAGAACCTGGCCCCTTCCCCCGTCTGTGTTTTTAATTTCCAGCCACTCCTACTCCACATAAAAGCAGCCAGGATCCTGCAAATGCAGAGGTAGGTGTGTAGACAGGTAGGTAGGTAGTGGCAGAGCCAGAGTTAGAACTAAGTTCTATTGTTTCCTAGGTCCTCTTTAGATTTCCTCTTTCTCCTATTTAGTTCTTTCTACACTGCCAGCCCTGATCCCAGCCCACAGCCATTCCCAGGCAACCACCCAGATTGTATTCCCAGGAGATGCCGGTCCTTGGGGCCCAGGCTGACTCCATCTCTGCTCTGCGGTCCAGGGCCTTGGCACAACCTGGGGTGCAAGATATTGACAGGACACTTACAAGACCCAAGGATGGGGGCTGGCAGGCGTATCCTGCCTGCCCCCCTCTGACTCTCACTGCCCCTCTTCTTGGGCACCACGGCTCGGCAGAGCGAATTAACTCAGCCCTGGCCAAACAGCAGTAGGAAGGGGGGAACAAGGCTGGCATCAGACACGGGGAAAGGCCCTGGGAAAGGACGGTTGTGTCTCAGGTGACAGGTCTGGGCTGGGAGGAGATTTTCTTCCCAGAGATGCTGCCAGGCCCAGAAAGGAACCTAAGGAAACAGTGGAGGGGGTGGGGCCATGTGATCTGGGAGCAAAGTCGTTCAAACAGGTACGACTCCTTCCCAAATATTCCTTCTCTCCTAGATGTGGCGTGGTATGGAGGAGTAAGCTGGGCCTAGGGTCCAGTCCTACCTCCACTGTCTGCTAGCCTGTGACCCCAGAGTGCCCCTTCACCTCTGAGCCCCCGGCCTCCTCTGCTGTAGCTCGGGGACCTCTCCTGCCCAGCTCACAGGACTACTAGAAGGAGCAAATCAGACTAGAAGTGCCCAGCACAGCGCTCATCACAAGTGCAAAATTGCTCTCATAATTGACATCCCTATTCTGGGGAAGGCAAATTGGCACCAACTCCCCATAGTGCCACAAAGTCCCTGTGTTATTGCCAAGCTCTCTTGAGGGATTTGCTTCTGTTAAAAAAAAAATGAAGTATCTCAAGTTTATCATTCTAGAGACACAGACTAAAGAGTCTGACCTAAAGGACAAGAACACATTGCAGGAAGAAACCTGTCCACCGGCCCTCTCCCGGTGACCGTCCCACGGGCTGGCACTGTCCCTGGGAAAACTCGCTTGCAGCACAGGCTCTGGGGCAGGGGCAGAAGACCTGTTGTTGCTGACACACAGATTGTGAGGTTGGCCCCAACCCGTCTCAGCACTTCATGCTATCAATCTCTCGCCACTGGGAACACAATGCGGCTTGATGATTTCTTCCAGTAGAAAAGGACACAAATGACGGTCATTTTTAACTGCCTGCTCATCTAGCTATCGGGTCAAGGAGGGCTACTTCTCGTTCCAAGATGGGCTGAGCATTCCCCTGCCGTTCACCCACATGTCCTTCCTGGGTGCAGGGGGGTGGGGAGGAAGGTTCTAGGCAGAGCTTGGGCACAGGAAAACAAGGCTTTGTTTCTGCTCTGGCACAGCTCTCACTGTTCTCTCCACGCCCAGAACGTAGCTGTCTGGGGCGGCAGAGGTGGCTGGCAAAAGTGTTTTTCGTGAACATGTGAAACCCATAATACACAGTGATTGATCGTCTTTGCCACATCCTAGTGGGGAGGTCCCCAGGATCACATACCATCTGCACCCCGGCCTGGGCTATATTTACTTCCCTATCTGTTCTCTCTGGAGTATGTTTTAGAAACTTAAAAAAAATAAATCTTAGCTCTAAAGAGCACATGTGCAAAAGCCGCCCCCCCTTCACCCTGCTTCTACCTCGCTCTGAGACACACTGCCGCCTGGGTTCCCTGTCCCCTGCAACCGCCGCCCCTCCCCCATGCCTTTATTTTGTGTGTGTGTGTGTGTGTGTGTGTGTTTGTGTTTTATTTTAAATCCATCAGGTAATTGGTTTTGTGCAGGGCTAACTGCATTTCCCCAATTTAATTTGCAGGAGCCATTACAGTGCTCGCTGTCCTCCAGATTGGATTACCGGCCTCTCCGAGGCTGCTGTATTCCGAGCCACAAAGCGGGCCCGGCCTGGTAACCTGATTACCTGAGCAGCGGAACTTCTTGCTCTTGATCTGGCTGATGCGCTTGTTGGCGAGCCGGCGCGGGCTGCTGCAGCGGGCCCCGCTTGTCTCGATGGGGTTGTCCTGGAGGTAGTCCGCCAGCCACTTCAAGTGGCAGTCGCACACAAACGGGTTTTGGGCTAAGTGGCTGCGAGAGGGATGGGACTGTTAATCAGGAGTGACCCACGGTGCCTCGCTCCACCACCACCCTTCCTGGTGCTGCTGGGTCCTGGCGACCCGTTGCCGGGTCCCCCCTCCCCTCCCCCCATCGCCCCAGGGGGCCTGGCGGGCCCTGCTTTCAGACAGGACTCCAGGAGAGGGCCTGAGGCCTGCTGTCTGCAAAAGACAGTCACAGATGCAGCTGGCATCTGGTCTGGAGAATCTGTCTCCCAGCCCTTCCCACGTAGGGCAGCATCCACCACCCACTGCCTCTCCTCTCGCCCACGCCAATTCTGACGGGCCAAGCAAGGCGCGGGCTTCGAGTTTGCACTTCGGGTAGAATGCATTTTATTTCTCCAAGCTCAGTGACACCAGGCACATAAAGCAGCTGGCACGGCGCCTGGCATATGGTGGGTGTTCCATATATAGCAGTGGCATTGTTGCAATTAGCCTCGTCATCATGAGAGCACCGTGGGCCTCCCTGGCTGAGTAAGAAACACTCCGCAGAGCACCGAACACGGGGCTTGGCACGTGGTGGGTGCTCACTACACAGCAGCTGCTCTGACTGCCTACCAGTTCCTGTCTCTGGCTACAGGGGCAGTAAGTGCCAGGTGACTTGCAGGGTCTCCAGAAGCCCCCAGGCTCATGGCAGGCCTGGGGCTGGGATCTAAGCCTAAGGCTGGAACCATCAGAAATTGGGCTGAGATCTGTACTCAGATGTCATATATTTAACTGAAATATTTATGAACATCTGCAGTGCTTGGAAGTGAGGAAATACATCCCAGGGAGAGAGATGAAATATTCCGAGTGCCCGTATCAGAGGCTGGGTTTTGCACGCTGGAGGGGGGATTTTGGATCGGCAGGAATGGGGCATCAGCAGAGACGGAGCTGCTCGGAATACAGTGGCCACGGTGGTTACGAGTGTGGCTCAGGAGTGCCTCTGTCTGGATTCAAATCCTGCTCCTTACTAGCTGTGTGACCTTGAGTAAGTTACCTAACCTTTCTGTGCCTTGGTTGCCTCATATATAAACTGGGGATAATAACAGCTTCTACCAAATAGGGTTGTTGTTGAGCTTAAGGGTTTTATTAAACAGACAGGGCAAGCACTCTGCACAGTGTCGAGCACTGTGCAAGCGCTCAGTGCAGGTAAGCTATTACTATTTTTATTATTCTAGCCTCACTGCAGGCTCTAGAACGCCTCCTGGATGCCCTCCTTCTGCCTTTATTTGGGCGCTGTCCCTGATGGGGTCTCCGTTTGGGGTCTCCAGCTGCCCTGGCACCCGCTGGGACTCCGGGCAGCATACTCACAGAGTCTGGATGGACTGCAGAGGGGCAAAGAGCCCCTTGCTGATGGTCTGCAGCTTGTTGTCATACAGGGAGAGCAAGGTGAGGTCCTGCAGGTCCTGAAAGGTGTTCACCCGCAGGCAGTTGATCTTGTTGGCATTGAGGAGGCTGCAAGCAGAGGAGAGGCGGGTGACTCGCTCATCCTGGTGCTGACCCGCTGACCCACGGGGTGAGGGCTGCACCTGCAGGGGACGGGCTGCAATGCTCCTGTCACTCATCCCTGCAGCCCTGAGCTCTTGCCATGGAACACAAAAGAGAGGGGGCTGCACTCCTGTGGCTACTGAAACTCCAAACGTAGCTGGGCACTCGCACACACAGTCACCATGACACTGCACCACACACCGACATCACCCTTGCACCCACGACCTTGAAGGAAGACCTGAAATGGGCCACCCCATGTGCTTCACTGTCTGCTTTCGAATTCAGAGCTTTCAGGAACTGAAAAGGAAAAACAATCATCTGGCATCACGGTTTGAAAGCTCTGGTTGATTGACTAGGGGCCATTTGATTCAGAAAATTCCTCGGCGTTCTTTTGCACCACTGATCTCGTTGGAAATCTGATGAAAGTTACAGGTCATCCTCCGGGGAAAAAGGCATCCGTGTGTGTGCACACGTGTGATTTGACCTCTGCCCTTTCCCCAACCTCATCCTAACCCCACTTCCCCAGTCACTCCCCTTCAGTCTCACCACTGCTTTTTCGTTCCTCAAACGCACCGTGAGTGCCTCTGCCCAGGTCCTCTGAGCACCCCCCTCACCCTATTCCAGCAAGGCCGGCTGTTCCCCCACTGCACGCCACCTCCTCGGAGAGGCCCACCCTGACTGCCTCATCGACAGGCCCTGTTGTCGCCTCTCACACCCCTGCTGTCTCCCTGCTGCCACTCATCTCAATTTGCAATCTTAGGATATTTGTTTAGCATTTGCTTTTGGCACGAGACTAAAAGCTCCATCACGGCATAAATGACAACTATTTGTTTTTTCTCTGTTTATTCTTAGTGCTTATTCCTTATGAAGACCCAACTCCACATGGGTCTCCTCTAAGGTGACGCCAATCCCTTCCTGCCCACAAGGCACCCATTCTGCTGTATTTTTAGCTCTCCAGACCCTCCCCCACCCCTCCCCCCAAAAAAGCGTCACAGGAAGCTGCCCTCTGGTCTAGCAGAGAGGAACGCTGTAAGGGTTGCAGAGGCTTTTCCAGGTCGGGCAAGTCAAGCCAACTTAGGTCCTAAGAATTTCCTTTGCTGATCTTAGACTGACCAGTTGTGCTCCTGATTTTGAAACCGGTGCAAAATCATTTCTTACCCCCTCCTTCAATGAAAGTGGGATGAAGGAGGAACTAAACCAACCAGCACAGATGCTGAATTAAAAATGTTTATGCTCAAGCCTGGCTCAGAGCTTCCCTGGTGGGGAACGACCCCCGCCACGTGTGACCGCCTGGCTCAGCTCGGGAGTCTCTCGACACCGGGATGCGGGGGGACCAGCTGGCAACAGTGGGGCTGCCCGTGGCGCTGGATCATCCGTGCCACCTCTCCCTTGCTGCAGTCCCCCGTGCCCCCCGTGTGCAGGCAGGCAGCTGTAGCAGTGACAAGTGGAAGAAGAACTGCCTGTTTAATCTGGCTAATAACGGGCAAGGTCCCAAGGGTTCACACAGATGTCCTCCTGCCACACACAGAGAAAAAGCTCACGCTGCTAGAATACGTCCGACGCTTTCCAGAGTGCCTTCCTGACATCCCATTATTCTCATAATAATCTGGGCAGATGGGCAGAGCCAGCCTCACACGTTACAGGTGAGGAAACTGAGGCTGGGCGTGGCGGGCTTGTTCAAGGGCACACACACATTTCCAGGACGCTTGCTGGAAATGGTTAGGATAATTCAGGTCTCTAGAGGACTGTTTCTTCTTTGTGAATGTCTTATCTACCCCGCCCACCTGCCTATCCTCTTTGCAACATTTCCCCCAAGAATTTCCCCTGCTTTGTGTATTAAATCACAGTCAAGGTCAGTCTATTTGGGTGGGGGGGAGTAGGGGGGCATTCAAAGAAATATATCATGGAGCTGAGAAACTGGGAGAAAAGTTAGAGGACCCCGCAGGGCCAAGCGAAACACACACACGCACACACACGCACACACATACACACACAGAGGTTTGGGTTCGTCTACCAAAAAAAAACGTGCATGATAAATGATTTGTTCCAAACCTTGATATTCAGGGCCTTCTGAATGTAGCATCTCACTAGGAAATGTTGAATTATTCAGTACAGACCAGGTCAGAGGTACCTGTCTGATGGTCTGAGGATAGAACCTCCTTACGACATACTGCAACATGCCACATGCAAATCTGTTCATTCAGCCCTTCCTGTGTTTTAAATTTCATATATCCCTCCCCCTAGATTTTTCTCTTAAAAAACACAATTCTGACACTTGGGCAACAGTGGGTCCACCGAGGCAGCCATGCGGTGGCTTCCCTCGTTAGATAGGACTTAGGCTCTCTGTTTGCCACAGTCCTCACTACTCCCTACTAAGCACCCTTCATACGTTTATTTGACCTTCCCTGCCAGAGTAGGCATTTAGATTTGAGACCCCAGTGCAGATTTGTGAGCCCAGTTGTAGTGCTCGGTTCTGGGGAGTGTTAGACACCGGACAAGGAGGATGGCCATGGGGAGAGAGAATGTTGGCCTGCCTTGAAAGGACTTCCAAACTGAGTGCCACCTTGGCAACCCTCCTCACTCATCAGACCCAGCCAAGCTCCTGTTTCTTATCCAGATCCTTCTTTGTTTCCTACTGCTCCTAGATCTCTCAGCATGGGATGTTGTTTCAAAGACATAAGGCATCAAAACAACCCAGGCTGGCAGAATTTCTAGGCAAAGATAGCTCAAGGTACAGAGCTTGTAAAGCTTGGAGCCAAAGAAGATGCGAAAGGGCAGAGCCTCCTGGTCACTCATTCTCTCCCAGGATGCTTGGCCCCCTCGGGCGAGACGTGTAGGTGCAGGAAGCGATAAAATTAAGCTGCTTATCCAGAATTAGATGCCGAGGACAGCCTCACTGATTGCCAGCATCAGCAAGATCTAACAGCCTGTCCCTCTGCCCTCTCTCCTTGGGGAGGAAGGTTGGCAGCTACTCGCTCAGCCTGGCTTCCATGAAAGGAGCTCTGAGCTGTCTGGTACGTGGACAAGAGTTGGAAGAGAATTTAAAAAGCGCTGTATTGTGGAGCACACAGGGAATAAACAACTATATGAGATGGGACTCAGCAATTCTATAAGAAGTCCTGAACACAGACCTCCCTCTTTCACCAGAGGGACCGATTCGCTCTCTTTGTAGCAGAGACTCTAGGATGCTTGATGTGTCTTGGTGCACCCCCTTTGAGGAGCTGTGGGGTAACTGCTGTGTGAGATGATGATAAGAATGCAGCATCCGCTCTGGAGATGACATCTTTGTGTGTAGGCCTGTGCCAAGCATTTTACAAAGCACTTTCCATGCATTATCTTGTGCGCTGTGATTATCTTCATTATTCCGATGAGGAAACTGAGGTTCGGAGGTGTGATGACTTGACCAAGGTCCCCCGGCAGTAAGTGAAGCTCCAGCTCTTATCCATTACGCAAAATCCATGGTCTCTTTTCCATGTTTGCTCTCTGGGGAGTGGCCATTTTTGCTGGCCTTAGGATGTACCTGAGCTTACTTTAGGTAGACAAAGGTCTGGCTGGGTCTGGAAGACCTTGGTTTGCCTCTTGGGAGTGTGGAGCATCAGAAGTCCTGCTGACTCTTGGGAAGGAGTCTCAGCTTGGGATGCTCACCAAACTTTATGCTGGTACAAGCTGACAGCTCCTTTCCTGCGTAGCTTGTACCTACCTATACAAGGCAGGGCTTCTACCTTCAGAGATCGATGACTATTAAATACTGATGTGGGAGCTGGTATGCTTGGCTCTGTGCTCGCCTCCCCTGAATTTTTACTGTATTCTGGGCAGGCCAGAAGACAATGATGAGACAGAGGCAATAGCAATAGCACAAAAGGTGGGATGTTCCAGGTTGCCTCATCCAAGAGGCTGCCTGGTCCTCAAACGGAAAACTTTGACAAGCCAACTAGACCTCAGTCTCATCTTCTGTTGGATCCAGTGAGTCAGGTGGTTGGGGGCATATGTGTTCATAAATATTTCCCCAGAAGCAGATCCAACTATCTTGGGGCCACTTGTCCCCAGATCCACCTTTCAAAGGAGCCTCGGAAGTCACAGAAATAAAAAGAGATGATCAGAGCAGGTGAACAGCAGGGGCCACGTGACCCAATGGGTAACGTGTGCTGCACACTGCACGTGGCCAGGCACTTGCCAAGCACGTTACAAATATCAATTTGTTTAACCTCCCAACAGTCCTGCCAGGTAAATACTGTCTCCCTTTGACAGGCGACACTTGCGGGACTCAGAGGGCTTCCATAACTTTGACCAAAGTTCCACAACCAGTGAGTGGTAGCTTACTATTTGGACCCATGCTGAGACAGTCCAAAGACTGCTCCCAGCAATTATGTCACCCTGACACCCAGTGCTCTCTCACGAAGGGACCGCGGGAGTCACGTGATGCTTGCGGTAGGAGGTGGAGACATCCTCTTTGTAGCTACTCCCATCGACTCAAGAGTTGATCTTACAATAAAACACAACGAAAAGAGCCATGTTCCCGCCACAGGAAATTAAGGAGAGTGGCACATTCGAGAGTGGGAGTTTGTGTGTAGCGCCTTCTAAATTTATTTCCAAGTGTGAGCTCTGGGAGGCCCTCTGCCACCCCTCTTCCCCGAGCACTTTCGGCTGCCACATATGTTCCGTGTCAAGAGGTATTAGCACTCAGCCCATCGGCTCACCAACATGACGCGCCGCGGAGAGATAATCCTTTCCAGGAGCTGTTGCCTTCAGGAAAAGCAGGGCCAGAAACAGAAGCCACAGAGAGTCGCCTCGCTGGAGCTCGCGGGGGAAAACGAAAGGCTAGGGCTGGGGCTAAACGGGGCTCCCGTGACTCAGTCTTCCTGCTGGAGGACGGGGACCGGCTCGGGCAGAACAGGCCCGGGTGTCCTTGTTGCTCGCAGTAAGTAGCTTCATTTGTTCAGGGTCCAGGTCGCATGGGGGGATGGCCCTCCAGGAGGAAAACGAGGTGCGCTGTGGTCTGTAAAAAGGACCCATCACGCCCAGTCTCTAAAGGCCAGTGGGGCGGAAGACCCCAGAGCCCCACCGACGGCCATGGTCCCCGCTCAGATGCAGTGCTCGGCGACGAATGCGCTCACAGGCCTCTGCTACAGGGTTCGGAACACGCACATCTGGAGTCCGGCTTCGTGATAAATTGCATCCACATCACCTTGGCAACTCCAGCGATTCACGTGTTGATTCGGGGCCCAGAGCTATCATTCCGGGTGGCATTTGCACCCTCCGCACCTGACTGTGGGTCTGTGGGAGAAACTGGTTAGGTTATGTTACTCCTCCCACTTCTATGGCATTTGTCTGGAAATGCCGAAAGCATTTTCCAAACTCCGGAGGGCAAGGTCTTCTCAGAGAGCTGTGCCAAGGAAGAGTGCAGTAGCCCTTCGCAGGAGAATGGACGGAGGTTCTTTCCAGAAAGGCCCCGGAATAGGAAGATGGGCCCAGGCTCCGGCCAAGAGGGATGCTTCGTGGACCTCCTTTTCTGAAAACAGGGCAGGGCAGTTTCTGCTTCGTAAACATGCAGATGCAGATCCGTGGGAGGACAACGATGGTACCAACAGCCATCTGGCACGACCCTTTCTCTGGTCCTCAAGTAGAAGAATAATTTTTTAAAAAGGGGCTATAAAAGCTCTCTGGTTATTTTTTTTTATAAAGAAATATTATGTGTGTCCCCGGAAGTATTTACCACCACGACACATTGGCGTGAACTATTATTAGTGAGGACGACAATTAGGGGAGCTATTCTAGACCCCTGGTTAAGCTGCAGGATATAGAGACAAACCTCCCTCATTACGATGCCTTCCTTCTTTTTTATTTTTCTAGAATTATCCCTCTGTCATCCTGAATTTCTTTATCCATTAGTTGCCATAAGGACTACTCTCTTGCTTTAGAACATCATGTTCTCATCCTTCCCCTATGAAATAAGGGGATTAACTTGCCCTTCAGCAGTCTCCTGAGGCCGGATGCAGGGAGGAACCTGTGATTGCTGGTGCTGCGATACTGAGAAACTCTGACCCTGCCCAGAATCTTCTGTGTGCCTGTGGACGGGTCTCTGGGCCACACCACGCTAAACACAGAGGAACTAGGAGGAGTCCTTTTAGTCCCAAGCAGGGGCAAAGATGACTCTGCCCTTCTCTCCTGATAATGACTGCATGGCTTGTCAAGCGCCGTGGGTTGTCATGGTGATTTCTGATGCAGGGGAAACTGCGCACGCAGCAATGCCATCGGGTGGCCTGTCTGAAACACAAGCCTTTCTTCTACTCCAGAGACACAGGAGGGCCCTAGAACGGGGTGCAAGCAGGTGGGGTCCCCAAGGGAGTCAGAGGAAGGCTGAGATTCTGAGAGACCCAAGTGGGAGAGGCATTCCCTGGGTATCGGGAGATCAAGTGACCTTACCTATTGTGGCTAGGTGTGCCCCTCTCTTCCTCAGATGACTATTAGGGTGGTCACTTTCCTATCTGATTGCCACCTGATTACTAATTCGTAGTTTAAGAGGATGAACCATTTGCTCAGTGACCGGGCATGGAAGGGTGAGAATTTAAGTCTCCCCAAGGGTTTTCCTTAGCAAGTGCCAGGTACACAAGAGAAGGAGGCACCTCTCCCTCGAGAACACATCACCATGCGAGTCTGCTACCACTGCTGGATCGATTCTCGCTGTCCCACCTCAACTGAGTCTCTGAAGACAAGCAGCGCCTTGGTCACCCTCCCGCGGGGCTGAGGGCAAACCCCAGGGGTGTGACGACAAGGAACCAGAGAAAGTTCCTTGGAGACAGCGGCCACGACCTTCCAGTGAGGCATAACACGAGGAGCTGAGTGACACTTTGGAGCCCCTTCTCCTGGGCTTGGGTTCCGCCCTCGAGGAATTCTTGTCCTGCATGTCACGAAACTGCTCTGCAGATCAGCCCGTAGCTGGGGGAAGCAGAAGTCTCTGGAAGGGTGTGCTTGGTTAAGGGCATGGACTCCAGAGTCAGCCTGCCTAGGTTCCAAACGTGGCTCCATCACTGACGTGCTGAGTGACAATGGCCAAGTCACTTAACCCTCAGTTTCCCCATCTGTAAAATGGACCTTTCAACGATATCTTCCTCTTCGTGTTGTAAAGATGAAATGCGATGACACACGTGAAGTTGCTGAGCACAGATCCTGGAACGCGTATTAAGCACTCGATAAGTGTGACCTGCTATTATTAGCGGGAGTATCGAGGGGTCCCCGTGAAACAGCTGGCGAGGGGAAGTGAACTGCAGGGAGTGAACTTTTGCTCACTGTTCTGTAATTGCCACGTTGCTTGGCAAACTCCAAGAGCCTCGAATGGTCTTGTCTGCCTTCCAAGAAAATTAAACAACAGGTGCCTGAGTTGTCTTAACTTATTCCAGCACGAAGATGGTCTGGTTTGGTTTAAGACCTCCTGGAGCGAGTTTAAAAGCTTCCACCTCAAATGACTGCCCTCCCCACTTGAGCGACTTCCCTATGCATGCCATGCAATCGATGAGCACCGAATGAATGCTCTTTATTCCCTGGGCGGCAGCTGTAACTGCGCAGCTTGCAGCTGTCCATCAGAGAAGGAAATGACAGCCCCTAGCTACACGCTGACTGCGCTTCCTGCTCCGGGGGGGATGGACCCCTGAGCTTCGAGCAAGGGGTCTGGGGGCGCAGCGGCTGGCCGCCCACGCAGGACCACCACCTCCACAGACATCCCGGCAGCCCGGGTGGGCAGCGAGCGGAGAGAGCAAGACATCTGGCCTGACCTTCCGGTGAGGAGGAGGACAGGTCACCTCTCTGGTAATCCAGCGGTTCCCGTCCCTAGATCGAGCACACGCCCAGTAGTACGTCCTGTTCTCACTCTCAGGTGTTTGAGAATCCTCCATGTGGGATATTTCAGTTCTGAACACACTTCCTAGTGTTTAAATGGACACCCAACTCACTCACTAGCAGCCAGCGTTGAGGGAAGCAGGCAGACTGTCTTTGCGTCCCCAAAGACAGTAAGGGTTGCTCGTGATAAACAATGAATGTGCGTTTACACAATGAATGGCTGCAGGAACTGAACCTGTTTAGGATTAATTACAGGGAGATATACCAGTTATTTCAAACATCTGAGGACAACGATAACAGGCTTTTCTGAGTTTCCCAGAAGCCACTACTGACATTTAGTATAAGAAAGAGCTTTCTAACCTTCTAATTACACAGTTAGGACTTATCACAGCAACCATCAGTGGGTGAGCGACAGGAGGATTTGTCACAGAGAGTGAGTGGGAGGGGTTTCTGTCCCAGCAGGGGTGGGAGGCTGTGCTTGGAGCCCTGAAGTTCCTTTGAACTCTAAGACTATGGAACTTAAACTAAAGAGGGTAATTCTTGTAAGGCTCAGGACGGGTGTCATGTCTAGTGGGCATTTCTCAGCACTGCTGAAGACGTGTCCACGTAGACCCACTGGCTGCAGCCTTAGAGAAACTCAGGTATTCTTCAGAGAAGGGTCAAGAGTTCTGGCCATTTGCCCAAAGGAACATGCCAAGAAAACCACCCAGGGCAGCTGGCTGGGTGCCCTCTGGAACGGGCAAGTGTGGTGGGATGGCTGAAAAGTCCAGAGAAATGGGGGAAGAAGAGAGGCAGGCAGGACCCCCAACTTCAATGTCCCTACTTTATTACTGGCGGCATCGCAAGTGGCAGAAACGAAATGTCCAGGACCACTGTGTGCCTCAGAGACAGCTCTGCTTTTGTGCTGATAATTTGAGAGCTGGAACGAGAAGAAAAAATACGAACCTCTCACAAAAAGCCTTTGAGTCAAAGGAGAGGAAATTACCCAGACGACCAGGGTATTCTAATCAGAGCCTTCTTATCAGAGTGTCTCCAGTCTAACAGGGAGAAATCCAATCTGCAGCAGGCCCAACGCTAAATGAGATCTAATCTCGACCTGCTTTCCAACCGCCCAACAGCAGGTCAAACCCCAATGACGGCCACTCCAGCCCTGGTTGCTGGTTCTTTCTGGAAAGTCAGGCTGCCTGAGTTGTGTCAACTGTTGGTCTCGAGAGAGGGGAGATGCTTTGTTTTTATCCCAGCGACTCCATTGCATCTGCTCAAAATGGTGCTACTAAACGGAGTCGCCTTCCAAACCCATGCAAAGTCTAGTTCTAATAACCTCACCATGGCTGCCGGCTCAGAGCTGAAGCACATTTATTATTTTTTTTTTTAAAAATATGCATTCACAGAATCGTGGACACACGCCATGCACTGTGCCAGGCACTCTGAGGCACATTCTGCGTCTCTTTCATGTGTGCGAGGACATTGTCTTTCCCACACGCAAACACGCATCATAAAAGGACATTCGCACCAGCCTGGTGGAACAAAGCACCCCTAAATCTACCTCAAGGTGGACGCTTTTGTTACTCTTCTTTCAGGGGATTAATAGCCACAGTTAACCAGCCTTATGGTGGTGGTTATAACTTACAGTTTCTTTGCTACAAGCAAAGAACACCATCTGTGAAACACCCAGTTCCCTGCAGAGCCCTGGCATGTCCTTCTAACAAATAGCCTTAAAGGCCAAGTGAAGGCTGGGACCTGTGAACACACAGATGTGCCCGCACAGCGACACGCAGAGTGAGACACACGTGGAGACAGAGACGGGGGAGATAGAGAGAAAAAGGTAGAGATTTTCCTTTCTCTTGCTTTTGGCTTCACTAAAATAAGCCTCGCTACTACGATGGACCTGCTGCCTGGAAGCCTGCCGGGCTCCTCATCCCACCACGATTCACGTTATCATGTTGTTCTGGGAGAATCTGCCCAGGATTGAGTCTTAAAGGACGGGGGAAGGCTAGAGAGGAAGGACGCGCAAAGGAAGGGCTGGAGGAAAAGTCTCGCCACTTCTTTCTGGAAGAGTCCTTCCAGCTTGGCGCTGGGACACATTTTTTTAAAAATATGCATTTATAGAATCTTTGATACAAGCCGTGCACTGTGCTAGGAACCTTAATGCCCATTCTGCATCTCCTTAATGTGTGCAAAGCCATTTTCCTTCTCCCGAGCAAACACACAGATTATAAAAAAAAAAAAAAAAAAAAAAAAAAAAAAAGACTTGCACCAGCCTGGCAGAATGCAACACGCCTAAATCCCTTGGGCATCAGCATATGTTGCCTACTTTCCCCTCTCCCGCTTTGCTCTTGTGCCTTCCATTTGTTTAGATACCCAGCTTGACCGCCAGCCCTGCAAACTCACACCGCGGCTACTCTGAACTGCAAGCGGGAGGCAGGGAGGCCCCAGGCCTCTTCCTCACTGCCTGTGGCTTGGAGGTGATTTTTAAAGACACACGTATGCACAAACACACTCATTGGCACACCTCTGTGAACATACATCATATGCTATTCGGGGGGCTGGGAGTCATCTGAACCACACCATCATGTACGTTCTACGCCAGTTTCCGCACCTGTTTTGCTGTGTGACTTAGGGCGAGTCATTTCCCTCTCTGAGGCTTGGTATTCTCCATTGCTCACAGGATACTCAAGATCAGCTCCGAATGCCCACAGGAACTGCGACAGTCACGGAGCAGACGTGTGCGTATGTACACACACATGCACTCCCACGCCCACAGTCCGTGTGCGTAGACACTACAACTGCCCGATCACACACCAGAGATGTGACTCTCCTCTGACCACAAAATCTTAAACTATGGTATGAGCTGAATTCCTTTCCTTCCTTCCCTCTATCAGAGTTCAATTATCTTCTTCAAACATTTAAGCTCAAATGACCAGAATGAAATAAATGTAAACAAATAATCCCGGAGTTTAAAATTCGAGGCAACAACTCTTCCTTTAAATTAAGTAAACGCTTCCCTCCTCAGCCACATCTTACCCGGAGAGAGTCACATTGGTGACTGTGCTCCCTGCAATGATGTTGCCCCACCCCCACCCCCTTCAAGGTCACATGTTACCAGCAGCTCTGTCTCCGCTTTAGCGCTGGGATCTGGTGTGTGCATGTTTTCTTTGCACACTTTTGCAAGATTTTCTCCTTGCCTCCGGGAGTCAACTCTTTCCTGATTTCTAGCCCCAGCCCTGTGCTTAGTCATTCATGCCTGGGCCAGGGGCCTGAGCTGTGTCATGTAGGTTTGCGCTCATTGACCTTGGCCTCCCTCTGCCAGCTCCCTGGCTCTCCTTTCACAAAGAGGAGAGGGAGGGGGAGGGGTAGACAGCTCAGATTTTTTTTTTCCCTTTTGGTGTACATAAAGTCAAAAGAACTCTCCAGGGCATGGCTCAAAGTTTTCAGGTCAGAGCCTGCAAATAGTCCCAGAGACACAAACAGGGACAAAGTTCCTACTCACAGCAGCTGTAGGGACACCAGCCCATCAAACAGTCCCTTGGCAATCTCGGTGATCTTGTTCCCATAGAGCACCCTGAAAGAGAGGAGAAGACAGCGGTCACCGTGGATGTGGGACCACCGGGACCCACTTGTGCAGGGGGCTGTCACTTCGGCCAGCTCTGGGTGTGGGACCTCAGGACACCTGCTTGCCCAGCCTGCTGGGTCCCTTTCCTCACCAGCGAGGCAGAGGGAGGCCAGGGCGGCCAGGGGCTGGAGGGCAGGCAGGGAGAAACAGGCTCCACCATCCTAGGCGGCCCAGCCTGATGCATAATCCACGACAGGAAGACTCAGTCCCTTTTTGTGGTGTCTCCCTGAGCTGCTAACGTGACTCACACCCAGGCAATAAATAAGCCGCGACGGAGGCTGGCCCTGTCTCCAATGGGTATTGATCAGGCTGAGCCCAGCCTATAGAACATTTCCTTTTAATATCCCATCGCGTCTGAGGAATTCCTGAGCCGAGTCCTTTAATCATGCATCTAGACGGGGCTTTGGGCACCCAGGGTCATCTCCAGGTGGCTCAGGGACTGCTGAGTCAAGGACTGGCTCTCAGGAAAAACGTGCAGCTCCTCCGTGTTACAGCGAGGGTGGCTGCTGCTTTCCGCCCCTTTCCTGTCCTTTGATTCCAGGAGCCCAGGAACTCAGAGCGCTCCTGTCCCTCACACAAGTGTGTCTCCTGATCACGGCCTCGTCTTGGCGTCGTGAGAGGCCTGGGGAAGATGTCGGCTGGGTGTCACTCCCAGGGCCCAGGGGTCGCCTGTGCCCAGACCTTGTTGGTCCTCAGCAGGGCACTGGGGGCCCTGCCGGCCACTCTGCTCCCACCCATAGCTCAGACTGTGCTGTCTTTTGAGTCTTGCCTCCTCTGCACCAGGAACTGAACTGAGGGGGTGGCGTGTGTGTGCATGTGTTTGTGTGCATGTGTTTGTGTGTGTAAGTCCCCTGTCAGGCCCCGAAGGGCACTGAATGAACGCAATATCCAATTCTCACTTGGATCGCAAATCCAGGCCGTTACCCTTCTTTGAGGAGACAAAATATTAGGATGCGGAAATGGTAAATGGAGCCATAAACCAACCCTCCCCCCCATTTCCAGACACCGCTGGGAGTGAAGAGTGAACGTCCCCACCAGCCTGCGGGTGTGTTTCATTAATGTTTCAACAAATTAATGACTAAATAAAAGTCAGCATGATGGCTCAGGCTCACATTTGTAATTCATATTAATGCCCTACTGCTCACTGTGCCAAATGTAGTAATGTCACTGTCTGCTCGTCTCGGCTGATGTCATAGCTTCTAGTGGAGCAGGGGCTGGGGGAGAGCAGGGCTGGGGGGTTTGGGGCAGAGGAGTCCTCACTCCACCCGTCACCCCTCAGGACCACAGGACCAGTCTCCGGCAGGCCGAAGCGGGCTGGGACCCCCCTGCCTGTGTGCCCACCTCGCGGGGCATCTGAGTGTAGACCTGGCTGGCTTCCCGCCCCAGATCTTGCCTTGATTACCTTCTCCCTGACTTCCACGTACGAGCTCAAACATCTCTTCCTTGGGAGACTTGTCTTTAATATTTCAGTTAATGTGTTACCTATTTTTATTTCTTCACACCATTTATCTTCAGGTCACATTATACTAACTGTACATTTATTTATTTTTAATTCTTTCTGCCCCCCGCCCAGCTCCCCTGCATGTAGGCTCCATACATGTGGCGACATTAGGTGGCTTACTCATGACTGGGTCCCTAGACCCCTGAATAGAACAAGATCTAGCACGGTAAATATTTGTTGAATGGAGGAATGAATGAATGAATAAACAGCTAAGGGGTAAAGATTTTCCAGCCCTTTACCCTGGCCCCTCCTGAGCTGGGATTGGGTGTGTTTGCGTTCAACGATAAGCTCCATGAGGCCAAAGTCTCGTCTGCCCAGTTCACCGCCACCTTCTCAGTCCCTACAATACTGCTGCGTATACAGTAGGCATCTACTGAATGGATGAGTGAATGAACGGGGTGGGGGGTGTAAGCAGTGCGTCACTTAATGCCCAAAGAGATTTCACAATTGGCCAGCGGGATGACAATTTCATGTCTGGCAGCCAGATTTTGAATTTCTTTTCCTGCAAGGTAGGAAGCAGCTCACTGTGCTCAGACTGCTGCTAGATCCCGGCTGAGGGGAGCCAGACGAGGGGAACGGGAGGACGGGGGCAGAGACAGGATCCTGGTCGCAGCGGCCCTCTCCCTTCTCCTCTGTGATCTTCAGTACAAGAAGCAGACACTAATCTCACACAGAGGCCTGTCTTTGATATCCCAGCCAGATGTTCTCTTCGATAAATGAAACTAATTTACTCTGCAAGCAGCAGGCAACAGCTGCACCAGAGACTTCCCTGCGCTCAGCCCCCGCCCAGTGGGATGGGGCCAGGTGGGGGAAAGATGAGCCTCCTGCTCCCGCCCACTTGTAAATTAGGCTGCGCAGAGAGGCAAAATACGGACAGATCGATCAAAATTGTGTGGGTCCTGGAGCCAGACAGCTTGGGTCCCAATCTCGCCTTTCCCACTTTCGACTGCGGACTTTGGAAAAGTTACATTTATTTATTCAACGAGACTTTTTGTTTGTTTTTACACAATAACTATGTGCTGGGTACAGTTTATGGTGCCAGGGATAAATCCACGGATAAAAATCAATAAAAAAATTCCTGTCTTTGTGGAGCTTAGATTACCTAATTTCTTCAGTTGTAAAAGAGATGACACTAGGTTTTATATTTTGGGTTGTTGTGAGAATTAAACCCGTGAGACTCCTAGAACAGTTCCTGGTGCGTAGTGAGTGCTCAGTCGTGCTGCCAATTATTGTTTTATTGTCAGTGTGATCGTCCCTGAGTGTGTTAGGCAGGAAAGGTATCACTGTCCCCATTTTGCCTGTGGGGAAACATGCATAGAAGGCTCAAGGGACTGCCCCATGCCACAGGGTGAGTCACTCCCAGAACCAGGACAAAATTCCACCACCCCTTCCTGCCCCTATGGGTCTCGTAGCCCCTGGTGGGTGTTTGCACCCAATGGCCTGCTTAAGGGTTTCAAAATCCAAGAAACGAAGGGCCATAGGACAGGGAGGACGTGTTCCCAGAACAATGGCCATGAGAAAAAACCTGAGAATCCGGGGAAGAAAATAAGCCCCAGGCGTGGCAAGGCCACATAAATGTCGTATCAGTTACAAACACGCATCACAATCCTCTCCTGACGTCCTCCCTGCAGAGGGTGCCGCCCGCCGTGGCGTGTGGGCAGGGGAGGGGGAAGCGAGGTGAGAGCAGAAGATGCATTCAAATTAGAAGCCAATAACTGGGAAAGCTGCTAGGCACTTAATCAATAAAAATAATGCATTTGGGTTGTAGAAATATTCCCCAAGATCAATTTCCCCTGAAGAAATATTTGTTTCTTTTACCAGGTTGCCACAAGTGTGTAAGGGAACATAAAGCCTTGATAAACACCTCCTGGAAAATATGGCCTCGTCCGTCTTCCACCCCGTCCCCCCGCCCCCGTCCCCACTCTGGCCCCACTTACAGCGATGTGAGTGATTTCAGGCCCTGGAAGGCATCTGGAGCAATATCCGATATCTGATTCTTGCTGATGTCTCTGAAAACATGAATGGGAAAGTCTGAGAACAGGGCTCAAAGGTGTCGTCATGGTCATTCCTAAGCGTGAATAAAGCATTTCGGGCATTCAAAATGGTACACATGAATCCATCCATCAATCAATTTATTTATTCACAGTGCAAGAGAAGGAGCCTAAAGAGACTTTAGTCCAACTGCCTCCTGATAAAATCCACTACATTTGTATCACTCTTCTTGGCTGTCCAAGAATACTCACCGCGGCATTCTGATTTGGACGTGGCGCTATGCACACGTGAGCCTTCCCTTTGTAGGTGAAAAAATGCGCCTAGTTAAATCAGGGCCTCGGGGGCCATTAGCAAGCTATTAACAGCATAAATGGAACAGGAACCAGTCTCACCCAACCGCCTTCAGGCCAGGGTTGCTTTAAGCATCATCTTCTTGTCTCATGTCTCAGCAAATGCTTATTTTTTCTCCCAGAAAGTCCTGAGTCATTTCGCCTCCCCAGTGACTTTTCCTCCCTGACCTGAAAGGAGGATTTGAGCAGTGACTTAAGTCCCTGTCTGGTTCAGTGCGTCCTCTGGGCTGTGTGATGTAAGCACATCATGGCATTCTCAAGGGACGCCTTTGAGACGTGGGCTCGTCGCTGGCTGGCGGAGGAGGTCCTCACGGGGGAGCGAGCCCAGGGCGGGATAATGTCCAGGGCTTTGGATAACGCCATTGAGGAGGATGCTGCGGGCTAGAAGGGTTCTAGAACCCTGGACTCCAGCGGGGCCTGGCTGGTGCAGAGAAATCTCCGACCCTTGCCCTCACTCCTTCCCCAGGGGCCCCCGAGGCTGCCCACTTGCGAGCACTCCAGGGACCCCTGAGAGCCGGCCACCAGCTCTGGCTCTTCACGGAGCGGGATTCTTCCTCTCAGAGTCATTAGCTCAGGGATGGCCTCTGCGCTCCTGTCACTGGAAAGAGAGATACTCCAATTTCCTGTGACAACAAGCCTCTCCTGATCTTTTTCTTTAACAAAATAAATCAATGGGTCTTTGCTTTTGTGCTGAAGAGGGAGAGCCGGGGTCCTGGAGGGTCAACAAAAAAGAGACAAGAGAATATGGAGAGAAAAGCGCATCTAAGCAGATTCTGAGGCCGTTGCCTCCAGCGAGGCCAGACAGGGCAGCCTCGGGCCTCCTCAGCAGAGGCAGCGGGAACGGGCTCGGCCTGTGTCCTTCCTCCTCCTCCTAGCCTTCTAAAGGCCCACGCGACAACCTGCGCCCCTCCCCTGCCTGCCTCCGAAGCCCGAGCACTGAGAGGCGCTTCACAGGCGGAGGCTCCCCCAGCTCGGCTGTCTAGCTGATCCCTTTAGCCCGCGGAATCGCCTCCCACAAATCCGCAGGTCGCGCTCGCGACCTCGTCGTCGGCTTACGGCTTACGCCGGGCTTTTCTCCGGCGCTCCGTTTCTGGATAAGGGTCTTAACAAGCAAATACCCGGATTATCCTGATCTCGCTCGCCCCCGGCGCGGCTGCCTAGGCAAGGCATGGCGGGCAAGCACGCAGGCTCTGTTCGGACCAGACTGTCGTGAAGGCCCGTCTTGTCCTGTCGCCTCCTGCTTATGGGCTGTCCCTTCGAGGTGCTCGGAGCTGCAGCGGTCACGAGGCAGTCCTGCGGCCAGCAGGAAGCTCTCTGCTCTGGCTCTATGTGGCTTTCCGTGGGCAAACTGGCTTTTAGCCCACAGCTAGACTTTTGGGCCCATCCCGCCCTATAGGACGAGGTGAGCTGCCTCATGGTTTGGAGATAGTGGACAGTAGGAATTGGAGAAGTGACAGTTTAGCTGGGAATTGACCTTGGTGGTCACTTTGCCTTTTAAATATATTTATAATATTATAAATATATAACGTATCATAAATATTTATATTATATATTTAATATATATTTAATATATATTAAAAAGGCGAATATATATATTTCATATATATATGAAATTATATACAGCTCGATGTTTTGAGATATGTATTCATTGTGGAACGGCTAAATCAAGCTATTTAATGTATGACTTCACATACTTATTTGTGGTGAGAACACTCTCTTAGCGATTTCCAAGTGCACAATACATTGCTACCAACTACAGTCACCATGTGGTACAATGGATCTCTTGAATTTATTCCCCTTGTCTAACTGAAATTCTGTGTCCTTGGACCAATATCTCCCTGATCCTCATTTCTACTCCCCATCGTTCTACTCTCTGCTTCTATGAGTTCAACTTTTTTAGAATTCACATATAGCGAGATCATTTGGCACACTTGGGCTTAATTCTCAATTCTGTAGGAAGGGAACAATAGTCCTGAGAGACCCCCATGCCTGACCCCCTCCCCCCCCAGTCCACAGTGGACTGGTCCCAGAACTGACTCTGGGCATTGGGAACCCTCTTGACCAGTGGTTCTCAAACCTGATCATGAGGGTGTTGATTAAAATGCACCCATAGCGGGTGTGATTTGGTAGGCTGGAGGGTGGGAGCTAGAAATATGCATATTTCACAAATCTCTAGGTGATTCCCATGCAGGTGGTCACCAGGTCATGCTTTAGGCCACAGTGTTTTAGAATCTGGTCAGTTTTGGACCACCTTAGTCCCCCAGGGCTTATGACCAAGAAGAGGTAGCTTTGCCAGACTGTTCTGAAGAGAGGTGGCATATTCAAGTGTCCTTCAAGAGTTAGGCAGGGACTATAAGTGGGAGACTAGGAAGTCCCGGAGCCCGTGGAAAACTGCTCTACCTGAGAGCTTGCAAATGAAAAGAGTCTTAACACATCATTCTGGCCGAACACAGGTCTGGCCCCCAGGTGTCAGGGCTGCCGGTGTAGCAGCCCTGTAAGGCCAAAAGATCATCTCCAGTGACTTTTACACTCCCTACAAATGGCTTCTCTAGCTTGATACAGGTTTAGCATCATGGATCTAAAATGCTCCAATATTCAAAACTTTTTGAGTGCTGATATGATGTTACAAGTGGAAAATTCTACATCTGACCTCATGTGACAGGTCAGAGTCAAAACACACTCAAAACTTTGTTTCGTGCACAAAATATTTAAAATATTGCATCAAATTACCTTCAGGCTATGTGTATGAAACATAAATGAATTTATGTTTAGACTTGCGTCCCATCCCCAAGATATCTCATTATGTATATGCAAATATTCCAAAATCTGCAAAAATCCAAAAACACTTCTGGTCCCAAGCATTTCAGATAAGGGACATTCAACCTGTACTAGTTTTACCTGGGAGTGTTTTTAATACTAAGGTGACCACTAGGAATAGGTAGGGACACAGCCATTCATTCAGAGAGAATCCTCCTTTTTTAAGAGATAAGAGCAGGATGTGGTTCGGTCATAGGTGAGGGGAAACTTCTTCCTGTTAGATATGAGGGATAAACTGATCATGTACATGTATGAAGAATTCACACTTAGGGTTTTGAAATCCATTCTCCCCAGGGACCCCACTCTTCCCAAGCTATTGCAATTTAGTATAGGTTTCTGAAGTTCCATTAGTTGAAAATTTTTGAGTGAGTTCTCTTCTCTATTGCCATCCCCTTGGGGAAAAAAAAGGGCATCATAATAAATATCAGTAGCATCAGAAGTGATCAAAAATTAAATTCACTTTCCAGGTCGTGACTGAGAAGGTCTTATGAATTTTGAATGCACGGATCACGGGAAATCCAATAGGATGGAGAAAGAACAGTAAAACATAGTCAAGCTCTAAATTACCTGGACTTCACAAAAAATTAGAGCAGTAACTTAAATCATGCAAGAGATATAGGTTGGGGCAGTGACTGAACTTGTCATTTTTCACTGAAATTACTATCTGGCTGCATAATCAAGCTGGGCTTTAAAAATGAATTTGGGGGGGTGTGCGTGGAGAGTGAGCTGGGAAGCGGGGACACCAGGAGATTAATGGCCTGAGGTTTTAAATATTAAGGCCTATATTTATACAGCTCCTCCAGCAGGAACGCTGCCAAGGGGACGGAAGAAGTACGTGCTTAGAGCTGCCTCATTATGTTGGTCTCCACTTCTGGAATTGCACCAGGAGAAAATCTTGTTTGGTTTGGATTTCCAGGGAGATGGGAAGTTGGCTTCCTGAGATCTAAGGGTAAAGCTTACCAATGCCAGTGTTTCCCAGGGATGTTTATTTTTAACATAAAGGGAATCAGCAGACACTTAACCTCTGTAACAGAGGCCCTCCCACTCAAGGGAAACCAATGAATCAGCCTCGTGTGGAAGGAAGAAATAGGATCGAGCCTGTGTGTATTTCTATCTCTTTCCTCTGTGCGGGGCCAGAGAGAGTAAGGAAGTGGAATGGAAACAGCATCTGGCTTACTGGGCTATACCAAATGATCTCTTAGCCTGAAAAAGGGAAGAAGTCTTTGCTCCAGAACTGTGCTATCTACGATGGCAGTGGCTGGGCTGTATCTGCAGCCTCCTGGCCTCCCTTCACGGTCCCCAGCTCTGAGTGACTCACAGGGCAGTGCTGAAGGTCGTGGCGTGATGGGGAAGAATGGCGACACTGTCACGGTGGCAGAGACACAGGCGATGACGCCATGGTGCCATCAAAGCTGCTGTGATTAAGAAGGGGAAGCAGAGCTTGTGTCACCAGGTACTGATTGAGGTAGTGGTGGAAGTGACATGGGTTACGTTGGTAACGGGGAGGTTGGGGGAGATCGTGGTCACGTCCTATGTTGACCATACTTCCCAAGGCTTCTTATTTTACTTAGAAAGAACCAAGGTCCTCACCATGGTCTAAAGGGATCTAGCTTCTACCTACCTGTCCAACCCCCTCCCCTGCGACCCTCCCCTTTGCTACTCTACGCACCATCCATGCACATTCCCTGGGGCTTTACCCTCGCTCTTCCCCCGCGCTCAGTGCTCGCCCCTTCATCCACGTCACCTGCACACAGAGGCCTTCACAGCAAACCCACCTAAGAGGCAACCCCACCATCACTCCAGGTCCCTGCCCCTCCTTTTTTTTTTTTTTTTTTTTGGTTTCACTTCTTAGTACCAATCGATTTCTGATATTTATTCATTGATTGTGTTCTGCCACTCGAGTGTAAGCTCCACGGGAGCTGACTTTCTTTCTGTTCCTTGCTCTACCCATGGATCCTTGGCTGCAGTAGACATTCACAAAGTATTTGCTACATGCGTGTACGTGTGGCTGTGGGGATGCTGGTGACGGAGGTGTAGACAGCTGTGGGGCCACTGCCATATCTCTGCTGAAACCCCTATTTTAGGTCCCATCACCAAAGCCAAGGGACAGTAAAAACGGGGATATGGGCTATTAAGGTAAGTTGAGTTTGCTGCAGTTGGAGAGGCTCTTAGCTCTATGCATTGGAGCCCACGCACCTCACAATCTGCATGCGACACTTCTGAATCTTACCTCCCAGTCTTAGGAGAGTGTTCCAGGTCTGGAACTAAACTGTCTGGGAGGAATGGATGTGGTTTGTCACCTGGGCAGGTTGCCCACTATGCATTGGAAATATCCCCCCCTCCCCCCCAAACGGAAAACATCTGGGCTCATTTCTCCACAGGGGACACTCACATTCGCTTCAGTTTCTTGTACTGGGAGAAGGCTCCTGCCGGGATGGACTTGATGGAGTTCTGTTCTAGGCGTCTGGGAAACAGAGCAGAGAAGAGCCAATTAACCATTCACCTGTCAACAAGTGGTCACCGAGGGTTACTGTGTCCTCTGGCCTTGGGGACAGGATCGTCTCTGTCATCACAAAGCGCACGTTTTGGCCATGGGAGACCCCACGAGCACTGCAACAGCCAGAGAGCTCAAGCTCTGCCGCATGGGGCACCGTCCACGGGTCTAACTCTCCTTGGAGGATGCTAGAAAGGAAGACCTTTCCTTGAGTGGTTTTTATTCTTGCTTACTGTGAACTGCCTTTGGAAGCAGCTGCCTTCTTCAGAGAAAGCTGCAGGAAGTAACCAAGCAGAGTGCTGGGCAAGTCAAAGGGGTAAAGAGAAGGAAGAGTTAAAAGAGATGGACCACGGGCCAGCCATGCTCATGTGTCATGGAACCACATTGCTATTCGGTTACAAACTCAACCACATGGCTAGCGGGGCAGACATGTCACTGGCTCGCTTCATTTCTGGGCTTTTCAATGGGCTGTTTGAACATGGTGGAAGAACAGCCTTAATGTCTTCAGGCTCCCAGCCTGACGTCCATCCAACTGGCTCCCTGACATCCTGGAGGCCCAGACGGATCCAGTCCCCTGGGCTGCGGCTGGGATCTGTGGCTTTAGCCTCCTATGAACTTTCCTTAAATGCTTCCTCTCCTCTTACTCTGCAAAGAACAAGAGACACTGCGGGCCCAGGGCCCAGGACTTCCTTGGAAGAGAAGGGGCCATGGGGAGTGAGCGAGCATTTCCATTCTTTATTCTTTCATCTCTCAAATGACGTCCCATCACCAAGAACAGGTGTGGCGGGAAGCAGACACGCGGGGGACGGCGGGGCCCTCTATTACAGGTGATGAATGGCGCCCGGCCCAGGCTGAGGACTCGGCATCTCATCCCCATCCATCTCCCTTCTCCCCAAGGTGCAGATCTTGTCATCGCCTCCTCATCTGGCACCGCCACTCCCCAAACCCTCCACTGGGAAGACACACAAAAAAGGTGTGCGTGGGGGGGGGGCGGGGGGGGCGGGGGGCGGGGGGAGAGCAGGGCTACATCTAGTGGATGCGCAATTCTGGCCGGGATGGCCCCATTCATCTTGAAGAGTAATCCCTGCTGCAGAGTGGGGGAGACAGTCGTATTAATTCGTGCCTTTGCAATCTCATCTTCATTGGGGGAACAGAGTATTTGTTACTGGAACCGCTAATGGAGCAGTTTGCCAGCAATTTTCCCATTTCAAACAACATCTCAGCTGCTAATGTGGAAGGGTTTGTCAGGCCGACCCATAACACAGACAAATCACTCTCCAGGCAAAAGGCAGGGGAGCGGGGAAGGGGAAGGGCGGGCGGGGGAGAGAGGGAGTACCAGGACAGATACATTCTTGGCTGCCAGATGAATAGAGTCTACAAATGAGACTGCCATGGTCTATTAACAATGTCTTTGTGCCCTGCCGGAGGGGGGCGGGGAGCGTGCTTCACTGGGAACACGGTCACAGGCAGGCTGGACAGGGGCCTGGCTGGCTGGCTCACGGCGAGCCACCAAAGCTTCCCACAGGGTCTCAGGGACCGTGGGCTACTGGACACAGCCACCCACAGAGACAGCTGACCGGAGGCAGCCTGCCTTGGCCAGGAAGTTCCAAGGACATTCCCGTTTTCCAGCTGAGCACAGAGATCAGCAGGGATTTCTCAGCCAAGGCAGCAGGTCCACAGATCTCGGGGGCTGCCAGGCAGGTGGCACCTGCTGTCCAGGAATCCTGTGATCCACCTGGCCCCTTGGCAAAGGATTCTGGCTGGAAGATGCCACTGGAGAGAGCCACTGTCTGCAACAGCAGCAGTTCTGTCGGCTTTGGCAAGAGCATCTGCCGCTCCCAGCTGCAGGCCAAGAGCCCATGCGAGCCAGGGCAGCTGTGGGCGTGAGGTCCACGGGCTCTCCGTGGAGTGCCCAGTCAACCCCCATTTTAGTGACGGTGCAAGGACTAAGGGAAGAATGAATCAATGAACGGGATGTGACTCTGGCCACAAGGAGTTTAACAGTCTGGTGACAGAGACCAGCCCAAGACAGCCCATCACAGAACTGAAGTCTATTGCTGCCATAACAAACATGAAGAGCTATGGTTTACGGACTCCAATTGACTAACATCTTCCACTCCTTACACTGACCAGGTGTGCTGCACGGGCCCCACTTTGCAGATGGGGAAGAGAAATCCCAGAGGGATCCAATAACCTGTCCAAAGTGACAGAGCTAGTAAGTGACAGACCTGACACCTCTCTATTGGATACATTGCCACTACAGATGTGTGAAAATGGAGAAACCGAGGCTCAGAGATGAAAGTGGCTTTCTCAAAGACACAGAGAAGTTTAAGGGATTAAGACTGCAGCGCTGACACTGAGATGGGCCGCCATGCAGTGTCTGCGGCAGTAGGTACTCAGAGGACAGGATGCAGGAGTTGAAGGAAGATGAAATATAGATGTGACTGTACAGAAAACATTGGGACAGAGTGCAGAGGTGTGGTTTCTGAACAAAGAAGAACCCCAAGCTTAGCCTGTCAACCCCGCAGAAACCTGGCTCTGCAGCCCGCACTCCTTGGACTCGTTCACTCTGGGTTTGGTTGTATCTACAGTGTCTCAGCTTCTCGTGCTGCTTGGAGTCCTGGCTGAACACCCAGCCCCTCACGGTGCCAGGTCCCTGACACGATGGGGGTTAACCTTGCCCCAGGAGGTGTTCGGAATTTGTCTGAGGTGGGGAGTGGGTAGTTGTGAACACGTGATGTACCTTCAATGTACCACCACCACCACCACTGCCACCACCACGAGAGCTAAGATGGACCACGTGTTCAGATGTTGGGCATTGGGCTAAGAGTTTTACATGGTTTGTCTGACTTAATAGTTACCCCTCCATGAGGCTGATCTCATTGGTTATTACCACTCCCACTTTAAACATGAGAAAACTGAGGCTCAGAGAGGTTAAGTCACTAGCCCAAATTCACAAAGTCAGGGAGAGCCAGAGCTGGGCCTCAAACCCAAGTTCTTCTGATTCCAAAGCCCCAGCTCTCAATCCCTGAGCTTTGTTGCATACCATCTGGAGCTGAAGCACCCCTATCCTGTTAGTCATTGCTAGCCCACCTGCAGGGAAAACGGCCCTCGTGCCAAGGAAGCAAGGTTGGAGCGTGCACACGTGCGTGCCTGTATACACAACGTCTCTACGCAGCAGGTGCCCCTGGAAGGTTGTGTGCACAGAGCCCAGTCTTGCAGCCTGGAACAAGGATGCAAAGATCCAGACCCCAGTGCAGAAACCCCAGGAGGAAGGACGAAAGAAGTGTTCACATATGCAAAAACTGTCACATTTAAGGGTGTGACTGAAGCCAACAGCTGCTTTAGGTCTTTCTTAGCTGGCACGTGTCTTTCTTTGTCTGGCAAACAACCTTCAGGCTGCTAACTGATTTAATAGAACTAGCATAAAAACAAACATACAAATCAAACATCTGAGCATCTTCCTGCACCAGCAAAAACAATGGGAACATCTGATGGGGATTTCAGCCACTTGAGCTCCGTATTGATTTGCCCTAGTTCCTCAGGTGCTTCCTTAATGATCTGTCATTTGCAAACATGCTACCGCACACAATAGATTTCCAGCAATACATAAGTGGTCATGATGGCAGAGAGACTGGCAGGGGCATGGCCAGTGCAGGGGCACATCTGCAAGTCACTTGGACAAGAGGTTCTGGAGCTGTGTTGAAATACTGGCTGCAGGGGTGGTGGTGGTGATGAAGTGATGGACACCTGCCATTTATTGAGGGCTTTTTATATATCAGACACTGTGCTCTTCTCACACTGGTTCATATTATTCCTTGCAACAGTACTATGAAGTGAGTCATAGTATTAATGTACCCATTTTACAGAAGAAGAAATTGTGGTGTGAGAGTTCAATTTGCCTAAGGTCAGACAGGTAGTGAATGGCAAAATCTGGACTTGAACCCAGGTTGATCTGATTCCACTGCCTGGGTTCCTAACCCCTAGGCTACCCTGCCTTCCCCCAGAAGCCACCTTTGTGGTTTCTTAACTCTTTCCCATCTCTCTTAGTCTTCAATTGACTTGAGGACTTGTCCGGATGCCCAGATCAGGCTAAAGGAAGGAAATCCCATGTTTATTCTTCCTCCAAGCGACCGTAGGTTATTCAGTTGGACACTAGGTAATAACCCAGAGCCCAGAGGTTCAGTTCCTGGTGCCTGGAATTGGGCTGAAGGGGAAGTTTCCTTTCAAGGCTATAACCTGGGCCAGTCTTCTGGGGCAGCCCCTTTCTGGCCTTGCCCTTTCTCTACCATTGCTTCTTGTGGTTCTTTGGGAAGGCAGGGAGCCCTAGACTCGCCCATCTGCTTGGCTCACAGCGAGGATGAGCAATGGGCTCACCCAGGGCACCTTGCTCCTAACCTGCTGTCTGCAGCACGCCTGGCGCTGCCTGCAGAGAGCAGAGGTGCAGATGCAGGGCCAGAGTCACTCTTCTTATTCTGTGCATGTGCCCAGAGGCCTACAGAGGAAATGGATAAAGAATAGTGTGGGAACTTGAGACTAAATCATTCTGTCATGTCACGTATGTACACATGCATACAAAAACCTACCTGTGTATATAGGTTTTTGCTTTTTACATTCTTTTTAGTGGCTTCCAAACATCGTGCTAACTTTCTACATGTTATGTTATTTAATCTTCGTGGGAAATCTCTAGGGTGGGTACAGTGACAACCCCCATTATGCAAAGAGGGGGCGTGAAAGAGGCATGAGATACTGAGAAACAAGCTCAAGATAAGAGGCAGAACTGGGATTCAAACCCAGGATGATTCATCCCATCCTGCTGCCTGACCAGCTTCTCCTTTATACCACCTGTGCCCATTCCACCTCGTGTCCCCTCCTTCCATGTGACAGTCCCTAAGAAACCTGGGACATCAGAATCACTGACGTCTATGAGTTCTAGAGCATTCCCTCTCTTTGGCTCTGTTTGCTGGTCTATTGTGTTGTGTTTTTAGCTCTCTCTCTATTAACCCCCCTAGTGACCAGTGTAAAGGGGGAATATTTGCTATCATTAAGTGGTTGTCTCTGAACCTCAGATGACAATGGGGTTGAGGGTAGGCAGGATGAACATTGGGGCTACTTCCCCTTGGTTGCTTTCACTTATGACTTCATGTTGAAGCCCATTCATGGCATTTCTCCCCAGAATAAATTTACTTTCTGTAGCAGAAGACATGAAACAATGCATGACACCATGTGGGGACACAGAGCAAAAATGCAAGAAGATGGGGCAGAGATTAGTGCAGATGGTCCCTCCAGAGCTTCTAAAGACCCAGGAGGATGTCTGAAGACCACAGAACAGAGGAACACGTGGGCCTCTGGCTCTTCCCCAAATCTCCCTGCTGGAGGCTAGAGCCAGTTCAGGGAACTGACAGAGCGCAGGGAGAACGATGCCATTGGTAAGAGCTCGGTTTCAAAGAAAATCTGCAGTGAATCATCTCACTGTGGCTTCTCTGGAAGAAAGCTATTTTTAGAGGAACTGGCTCTGGTATTCCCAGAGACCAGCACACACTCCTCTGAGCTGCTTTGGCTTTAGAAAACATCTCAGAGAGTTTGCTAGATTGCTTTGTGTGAGAGCTAGGCATCCCACGCCCTCCCACACCCCAATGTTGGGGAGTGCAGGACCCCCCTCCTAAGGTTAAGGCAGTTTAGGAGAATCATTAGTAGCTAAGGATCGAGAAGAGGGAGTGGAGAGCCCAATATGCCAAGCTTTCCTAAGGGGAAGTACAGATCTGGATTATATAGGTGGCCACGGACAAGAGGCGGAATTCTCAATATTAAAAAGTCACATTCGAATGACTTTGCAATGACAAATCAGACACTTCCTATTCATCCTGGGGAGCATCCTGCTGTTTCAACTCTCTTCTCCCTTTTTTCTCATCTTTCCACCCATCTGCGACCTCTCTTCCTGCTAAGAGGATGCATTTTAGCTGCTTTAAGGACTTTTAGGCCAACATGCAGGTTCCCAGACACAGGCCTTGCTGCCCTTTGCAAAAAGCAGGTTCCGCCTTGTCCCCAGGTTCTTTCTCACATGTCACCTCTGAAACTACCCTCCCCAACCACAGAGCTCGCCTCATCTGCTTCAATTTCTCAGCTTCATTTCATCGCAGAGGAGAATGAGGCAAGCGCAGCAAGACGAGTCCTGGGCCATCCATCTGCTAGACCGTGGGTGCCCAATAAGCGGGGCAGCCTCATTTCCATGTCTGAATACATTTGCATGAAGATGAGCTCCTCCCGGGTTCCAGTCACAATGCAAGTGGCTAGCCTCGTCCTAGAACCTTGTCTCTCAGCCACAACCCTTCCAAGAACTGACCTATCTTTTGGAAAGAATCTTTTGTGTAGGTAGCTCCAGCTCCTAGGACGTGATTTCTAACCATTGTCACAATCTCTAATAAAAGCGGTGGTTAACAGTTGTAGCAGTCACTGTCGTAACATAACAATAGCCTTTGCTGACATCCTATACCATTTGTGCCAGACACAATGCCGAGCACTTTACTTTATACCTTCATAAGAACCATTACGGAGGCTCCAGCGGCCTCTGCATTTTTCAGCTGGGGAAACCAAGGCTCAGAAAAGCTGTTTGCCGGCGGCTACCAGGCAGGGCCAGAGCTAGAATGTGCGTCTGCCCGAAGCTGTAGTCTACACTCTTAACCGCCTGGTTGCTGTTTGTGGCTACTTATTTCTGAAAACATTCTAGCTAGGATGGTCATTCCAGACTTTGGATTTCATAGGCTAGGTGGTTACAGACCTTTTATTTTGCCAATTATAGCAATCTCTGTGTGTGTTATATAATATTAATATCATAGAGTACATATAAATTTATAATCATACAACAATTAGGTATTTAATTACATACATATAACACATACACAGACATATCTGCATTCAGTGGCTATCATTTTATAAGATAAAGGACATTCTTTTAGACTGAATGTTTTTGCTCAATGGAAAAATGTCACATTATTCTTGTTTTTCTCGCTTTACCTTTACCATGTAAAGAAACACTTGGTAGTAATCAGATAGCCTTTTGCCAGTTACACCCTAGTTTGCTGTTGTTGCTTTTAAAATAAAATGTCCAGGTGTGAGCCCAAAAGTCCAGGTATGGTCTGACCTGCACAGAGGCCCGGCGCACCTCTGATGTGGATATCAGAAGTTTCTGTCTCCCAGAGAGCTGAGCTATGTACCCACGAGGCCCGAGCCGGGGGTATAGAGATGTGATGGGGGTGGGGCTCCCACATCAGGCTGGGCTTGGGGTCGCTGGCTACGACCTGGACTGGACTCTTTTATTAGACTGTGGTTTGGAACCCGGCCAAGGGAAGGTCTGAGGCTGCCAGAGAGAAAAGATAAAACCTGGCAGATGGAGGGAGAAAAGAACGAGGTGGGCAGAGAAAGCAAGCAAGGAACTATGGGAATCTGCAATGAGGTGAGGGCCGGCAGGGGTTCTGTCTAGGACATCCAGGGTGGCAGGGACAAAGCCCACCCTGGCGTGGGTGGGGATGGGAGGGAGGGCTCCTGGGAGGGCAGCAGAGGGTTAGCTGGGTAGAGAAAGAGACGGGTGGGAGGTGAAGCAGGAGACCGTGGTAGGGCAAGGGAGAGGGGAAATGCACCAAGAGAAGGAGGAAGTGATGGGGGGACACAGTGCAGAAAGGGCAGAGGAAAAATGGCAGAGGGAGGGAGGGAGGGAAGCAGGGGAGGAGCAGGAGGCTGGGTGCAGTCTAAGCGGATCCACGGAGAGAGCTCTGCAGAGCTAGAGCACCGGACCAAGGGGACTGAAGGAGAGTCACAGCGAGACACCAGGGGAACAAATTCTTGGTGCTCGTGGAAAAGACGACTGAGGACTGCGAGCACAGATGGAGGAAGGCCACAGAGGGCGTGGACGGCAGGCAAGAGGGACTCTCTGTTGGCCAGCCTCCTGCCTCCAGCAAGGGCATGGAGGCACGGACTGTGTCCACTGGGGCTGGGAAGAGTGTGTTAAAGGGAATCAGAAAGAAGCTGGCAAAGTAGGTGAAGAAAGAAGAAACTAAGACTCCACTTGATCAGTCATATGTTTCTTCCCCTCTCAATCAGCGCAAAACCAAACTCCGTACAATGCCCCAGGATCTGGCCCCTCGTTTTATCTCCCGGACCTCATCCCCTGGTATGGTCCCGTTGGTTTCCTCTATTCCAGCCTCACCGGCCTTCTGGTACAGCAGGCACACTGCTGCCTCAGGGCCTTTGCACATGCTAGTCCTGCTCCCTAAAATACTCCACATGGCCACTTCTTTCTTCTCTCACTTCAAGTCTCTTCCTTGCTTCATTTTTCTCCGTGGAACCCACCACCTTTGAACAGAGTCTCTAATTTACTTTGCTTATTATTTATTCCCCTAATCTCTCGAATGCAAGTGTCACAAAGGCAGAAATTTATCTATTTTGTTCATCGCTGTCTTTCCAGGCACGGAACAGTGGCTGGGACACAGTGGGCTCAGAATGGACATTTGCTGAATGAACACACAACTCAATGGAAGAGCCAGTGGATATCTATCGGGATGAGTTGGGAACAGAAGGCCACGAGGAGGGGGAGGAAGAGAAGGGAGAGGAAGAGGAGGAGGAGGAGGAGGATGAAGCAGAGAGGGAGGGAAACCTGTATCTTTCATCTTCTCTAAGGATATTTTCAGGAGAAGGGCTCCACACAATGATGGTTTTAATGGAGCCACCTAAAGGTGAAGAGAGCAGATGAAAACAACTGCTGTCATTTAAAGAGTGATTTGAGCTCAAGACTGACCGACCCTCTACTCATTCCAGAATGAGACACTGGCCATTTCCTAATGTATGGGAGAAGAATGGAAAAGACTGAGCTACGCGGACAAATTTTACTAAAATTTTTGACAGCTGTACATACGCACAGACACGCGCAATCTCGTCTCTTTACCTAAAGGTCTGATCTAGAGGACAAAAGTCAGATTTGAAATGATTAGGAACTTGTCCCCCTGGGGGGGGGGGCATGAAGTCAGCTCATCATTCATTTACTCACCACCGCCGCCCAGAGCACGCACCCTCGGGCCGAGGACCGCACTAAGCGCTTCACACGGGCATTTCGCTTCGCCTTCACAGTGACCCATAGAGGTCTGATACTACAACCATCACAATAGCATAGGTGAGGAAACTAAAGGCGAAAGAGAAATCATTCTACCTGAAGTCACACAGTTGGTAGATGGTAGAGCCAGGATATAAACACAGCACGGCTCTAAGGCAGGGATTGGCTAACTCACTAAAAAGGGCCAGATACAACATACTGTAGGCCTTGTGGGCCACACTGTCCTTTGCTGCATCTACTCAGTGCTGCCACACCAGAGCAGCCATAAACAGGTCCCACACAATGGCTGTGGAGGTCTTCCAATAAAACTTTATTCACACAATTTGCTGGGGCGAGTATTTGGCCCACGGGCTGTAGCTTGCAGACTTTGTTCTTGAGTCTGTGGTCTTGACCACTGAGCTGTCATGCCCAGGCACGCCCGGGAGCACAGGTTTTTAATGGTCAGCCCCAACAGCCAACACGCTGGCAGCCCAGCGGGCGATCAGCTGGGGCAGAGGATGAACTCCCCACGGACGGAGGGGTGGCACTTACATTTCGACGATGCCCTCTGGCAGGTTGGCAGGGATCTCCGTCAAGCCCTTCCCTCGACAGTCCACGATGTTGTTGCTGCAGGTGCAGGGCGAGGGGCAGGAGATGGCGTTGGCATTGCAGGACGGGGGCTCCGAGTGGGGGCCTGTGGGGCCAGGACACAGCGGTCAGTTCACGGCAACGTCTGCCAGGCTTCCGCGCCCTTAGCCAGCGTCCAAAGGATGCAGCATGGCCTGTTAAGCTATCTGCAAAACTATCGCCACTGACATCTCCCCTCACCTGCGAGACACAGGTGCCACTGGCCAACTATTCGGCAAAGAGGAGAGATTCTGACCTGACCTCACTGTTTCTGCATGGCTCCACCGGCTCTGCCATCTCATCGTCACAGTCTTTCAGAGACGGAGGAGCCCTCACGGTCCATCACATAGGAAAACACGCCACCGGAGTCCAGAGAGCACGCACGGGGACTACTTCCGCAGGTGCCCCTGGGGGTTCTGGCAATTGAATGCTAAGCGCACACACAGCTTTAGGCCTTTCACAACCAGGAGGGAGGGAAAAA